>NC_081555.1:55914470-56227688 GCF_963082655.1 Stomoxys calcitrans | reverse complement strand
TACCTAGTTGTACCTAAGTGCCAAATGTCAGACCTCTAGCTTCATCTGAAAAGAAAATGTCAAATGGTACCAATTTCGGTACTAAACGTTCGCATTCTCCCGCTACCAGTTCTTTTTTTCCATTTTTACTTTTCACCCTCAACCTTTTGGACCAGATGTCTTTTAAGTCAAATTTTAAAATTCTACTTCAATCCATCCGCCCTATACAAAGTTCACACATTTCGTACTTTTGGTACTTTTTTTTAGCACATAAATGTACATATTTCCAATTTTAAATTTCAGACCTCTAGCTCCATCTTTAAAGAAAGAACCAAATGTTACCAATTTTGGTACCAAATTGTAATTTTGAATACATTATTTTGTCACCCATCATTTATTTCCTAGTTGTACATACATGCCAAATTTCAGACCTCTAGCTCCATATGTAAAGAAAGTACCAAATGGTATCAATTGCGGTACTAAACGTACATTTTCTCCCGTTTCCAGTACAATTTTTCCATTTTTATACCCTCCACCATAGGATGGGGGTATACTAATTTCGTTATTCTGTTTTTATACCCTCCACCATAGTATGGGCGGTATACTAATTTCGTCATTCTGTTTGTAACACCTCGAAATATTCGTCTGAGACCCCATAAAGTATATATATATTCTTGATCGTCTTGACATTTTATGTCGATCTCGCCATGTCCGTCCGTCCATCTGTCTGTCTCTCGAAAGCACGCTAACTTCTAAAGTAGTAAAGCTAGCCGCTTGAAATTTTGCACAAATACTTCTTATTAGTGTAGGTCGGTTGGTATTGTAAATGGGCCAAATCGGCCCATGTTTTGATATAGCTGCCATATAAACCGATCTTGGGTCTTGACTTCTTGAGCCTCTAGAGGGCGCAATTCTTATCCGATTTGAATGAATTTTTGCACGACGTGTTTTGTTATGATATCCAACAACTGCGCCAAGTATGGTTCAAATCGGTTCATAACCTGATATAGCTGTCATATAAACACATCTGGGGACTTAACTTCTTGAGCTTCTAGAGGCGCATTTCTTATCCGATTTGGCTGAAATTTTGCATGACGTATTTCATTCTTACTTTTAACAACTGTGTCAAATAAGGTTCAAATCGGTTCATAACCTGATATAACTGCCATATAAACCGATCTGGGTTTTTGACTTCTTAAGCCTCTAGAGGTCGCAATTATTATCCGATTTGCCTGAAATTTTGTTCGACGGATTCTTTCATGACCGTCAACATACGTGTTTATTATGGTCTGAATCGGTCAATAGCTCGATACAGCTTCCATATAAATCGATCTGTCTATTTGACTTCGTGAGCCCCCAAAGGGCGCAATTCTTATTCGAATTGGCTGACATTTTACACAGGTCTCCAACATATAATTTAATTGTGGTCCAAACCGGACCATATCTTGATATCGCCCTAATAGCAGAGCAAATCTTTTCTTATATCCTTTTTTGCCTAAGAAGAGATGCCGGGAAAAGAACTCGACAAATGTGATCCATGGTGGAGGGTATATAAGATTCGGCCCGGGCGAACTTAGCTCGCTTTTACCTGTTTCTTTTCACATTTATCCTTTTGCACCAGATGTCTCTTAAGTCAAATTTCAAATTTCTTCCTCTATACATTCGTCCTGTAAAAATTTTACCCATCTCGTACCGTTTTGGCACTTTTTTTAATATCTTAATGTACAAATTTTCAATTGAGGTTGCCGTTGGTACCAAAATTCCAAATTTCAGAGCTCTAGTTCAATTTACAAAGACAGTACGAAATAATACCAACTGCGGTACTAATCGTACTATTTCTCTCACTTCCGGTAAGATTATCCAAATTTTTGTTTACCGAACCTTACTTTTCGAGACTCCCTTTAATTTGAGTCGAAGAACAAATTCGCGCTGAGCAAATGTGTACCTTTTTGCACTTTTTAGTACCTAAACGTAGGAATATCACTTATTCCGTGCCTATGACCCAAGACCCACATTCATCCAAAATTTCATGATTCTAGCTTTAGCCGTTTGGGCTGGGCGATGACCAGTCAGTCAGCAAACAGTCATTCACGCAAATCTTTTATATATATAGACTAAGCGGAACAGTTTTGATCCCACAAATGGTTGTTTCACATATGGCATTGAAATAAATACGTTAGGTATTAATTATTCCATTAGTTTAGTAGTTCAAAATTAAGTAGTACAAATTAAGATCGGAAGATCGATTATGCGGCTAGCTTTGCTCGTTCAAATGCTATCTTGCCTTCGACAGACGGACGGATGGTTGGCCCCCACTGACGTCGACAAACATCTTTATTTTTTACCAACACACAGCACAAGATAGCATTTTTATGAATGCTTCTTTGAAATTGATGTCTTTGACTCGTGTCCGCCAGGTATTTCTGGCTGACAATGCAACTGCAGCTTACGCCATTGATCTTCTGCTGCTGCCTAAGGATGATGATGCCCCAAAGGATTTGGGTTAGCTCATTCGTATACACAGACGATGAATGGTGATGCGCAAATGCAGCTTGTGCGCTCCCCTCCACTCATCCTTATGTGAATTGCAATGTTTTGTTGGCACTGCTATTATTTAGGTGAACTGTTACTTTTTATTGCCCTCGTTTAACTGCTGTCTTGATCCCTGGCAGCATGTGGTACTTGCTTTGATCGGCGGTGTTTCATCATCACAGCGTTGAAATGGGGTCATTCATCGACGGTGTCGTGTGCCTTGAATTTATCTAAAACCATTGATCTGCGGTGTTTATTTAAGCACTGGCCAGGACATCGCATGGATAATTGTTCAAAAGGACTGCAGATGAGATGAAACAGTTTTGTTGCACTTTCCTTTTAGACGCTACCTCATCTCTAACCAAGTGCATATGCAACAATACGAAGGGTCGATCACCATCATCAAGTTAGACTGTCAGTTGTTATTTTTTGCCACATCTTGTTCGTTTTGATGTCTGCTGCATTGAAGATGCTTTTCTGCTAAAGGGAAAATGTTTTTAAATTAAGGCACCTGCTTCATTATAGATCTTCTAATTCTTTTCGATGTTGTACGTTGACTTTGTTTGGCAACAATCCTTATCTGAAATTTATGTGGAATGATTCATAACTTGCTTAAGGTTTTACTTCTCAAAAATTCTTGTTTACCTTCCATTATTTTCTTCATTATGCACTGATCAAATTGCATGGGGTGTTACTTCTTGGGAGAATACTTATAGCCATAGGTCGTTAGAACAATACCCACCATTGTATTAAAAGCGGAAGGCAAAAATGAACGAGGGCTTTGTATCATTCACCAAATCTTTAATTCGTCATATTAAACAAATAAATCCTATTTTTATACTCACCACTTATTCATTTCGTCTTCCCCTTTTTAGCTCATGGAAATTCCTAGCCATGTCCATCTGCGGTAATCACGCCTTAGTTTTTACAAATTAAGCTATCGACATAGGCACAGATCATTATTTTGTCTGTCCAATTCAATTTTAAGCTCAATAATAAGGGGACTCCTTTTTATAACCGAGTTCGATCGGAAGAAGTTTTTACATGACATAGTACCTCAAACATGTCGAATAAGGAACGGAAAATTGCTTTCTTATATTCTCGCGAGGATTCGAGCCCAAGCTCCAATATATTAGCCGATTTGGCTGACATTTCGCAAGTAGTGTTTTATTTCGACTTGCGAAATTCATGCTAAGAATAATCCAATTCGGTTAATAACCTAATGTAGCTCTTATATCTTTTCATAACCTGTAATAGCTCCCGATTTGACTTCTTTATTACTATTATTATTACTTCTTTGGCCTCTAGAAAGCGCAACTAATATCCGATTTGACTGAAATTTTGAACGTGGTACTTTGTTATGACTTCTAACAGCCATATCAAGAACTGACCATGTCACTCAATAACTTGATATAGCTCCTATATAGATCTTGTATATTAAAAAAAAAAAAAAAACTTGTCAAATCTGCTTGCCAACACACTATTTATAGGACGATCCTAATCTTTCAAATCCTTCAAAATGAGCTTGGCTTTGTGAATATCTTATGTTGATTTCGATTGTGCAAAAAAGTGTACCATATTTTCAATATGTTGCACTGAAATCGACATGTTTGGAAAAAAGCCGCCAAATATTAAAAATAAATATATTACAAGTAAAAGCGTGCTAAATTGGCTGGGCCGAATCTTGTATACCCTCCACCATGGATCACATTTGTCAAGTTCTCTAAATTACTTTTTCAAATATATATGAGCTATATGAAGTTATTGACTGATATGGACCGTACCGCCTTGAAAATTTCAGGCAAATCGAATAATAATTGCTCTCTCACGAGGCTCAGAAAGTCAAATTGGGAGATCGGCTTATATGCAGCTATATCAGGTATTGAAATTCTTGACACAGTTGTTGGAAGTCACACCAAAACGACATATGCAAAATATCAGCTTCATTGGATAAGAATTGCGTCGTCTAGGATTCAAGAAGTCAAATCAGGAGATCGATTTATATAGCAGCTATATCAGGATATGAACTGATTTAGAACATACAGTTGTTGGAAGTCATACCAAAACAATATTTCAGCTAAATCCGAAAAGAATTGCGCCCTACAGAAGTTCAAGAAGTCATATCGAGAGATCGGTTTATATGGCACCCATATCAGATTATAGACTGATTTGGACCACACTTAGCACAGTTGTTGGAAATCATAACAAAACATTCATGCAAAATTTCAGTCAAATAGGATAAGAATAGCGCCCTCTAGAAGCTCAAGAAGTCAAGATCCGAGATCGGTTTATATGGCAGCTATGTCAAAACATAGACCGATATGGCCCATTTACAATCCCAACCGACCTACATCGATAAGAAGTATTTGTGCAAAATTTCAAAAGCAAGCTTTAATCATTCGAAAGTTAGCCTTAGACAGACGGATGGACATGGCTAGATCGACATAAAATGTCACGACGATCAAGAATATATATACTTTATGGGGTCTCAGACGAATATTTCGAGTAGTTACAAACAGAATGACGAAATTAGTATACCCGCCATCCTATGGTGGAGGGTATAAAAATTATTTAGAAATGTAAATAAAGGTGATTATTTCTGGTTTTCAATTTGTTTTACCGAGTTCTGAAGGTTTTTCATTTCATTGTCGATGTAATAAAAATAACTTATAATTGGGAGCCATAATCATTAAAATCTAAAGTTTTTCAGACAAACAGGCAAAATATTTTATGTAAAGACATTTATTAAATAATATTTTTAATACTATTAGGGTGCGATGCGAACTCTCACCACATTAAGCGGGGCCAAGCCCTCGCAGAGTTCTTGAATATTAACGACCGAATAACACTAAATATTGGTAACACCGCTACCTTTCTTAATAGGATTAGGGAGGATGTGACGATATGTTCGGAAAATCGAATCGATGAGGTTCAGGATTGGAGGGTCTCCACGGCCTGCGCCGAGTCCGATAAGCTTCCGGAATAAGTTGAAGACCAACTGGACAAAATTCGGAAGGCTACTCAGAAGAAGACTTGGGCAAGATAATTTTGATTGTCCAAGTATAGAAGACATTGACAAAAATGTCAACAGGACTACGACTGCACTGGATGGGTGGTGGGGTCCTTCGCAGATATTTGTCCTCTTCGGAAAAAGAAATCAGCCCAAGAAGAACCCTGGATGACCGGGGAGATTCGAAATATTGGGAAAGAGATTCGCAGATTTTATAACACAGCGCGTCGTAAAAATTCAGAAGTTTATTGGGATGTGTATTACAAACGGCTCAAGGAATACAATAAGATTAATAGAGCGGCAAAACGTGCCTCCTGAAAGCTTTTCTGCGAACAGATCGATAGCGTTAATGACGCCGCCATGATAGAAAAGTTTCTCTCAAAAACCCATGTCCAAAATGAAACTTTAGTAGACGACATGGGAGTGAGAGCAGAGACAACAGAGGACATGTGGAGGCTTTTGATGAAAACCCATTTTCCACAGGATACGAAGGGACGCGCCAAGATACCGGAATCCTGGAATAATGACTTTGATTGAAGATTTATAATAACGGAATGTATGGTGCAGAAATCCTTGAGGAGCTTCAAACCATTTACGTCACCCGGACCTGATGGCATATTTCCGGCGTTACTACAGAAAGAGGCAGACTATCTGGTGCCTCATCTGGCCACTATTTTCACAGCCAGCCTAGAACTTGCATATACTCCGAAAGTCTGGCAGGAGGCAAGGGTGGTGTTTATACCAAAGCTAGGCAAGTCAAGTTATGCGACACCAAAGGCCAACAGACCCATGAGCCTTACGTCCTTTCTACTCAAAACCATGGAACGCATTGTGGACACCATGATAAAGAGTAGCACATCCAGCGAACTGCTCAAATAAAAACAGCATGCCTATGTCAAGGAAAGATCGGTAGAGACTTCCCTGCACGAGGTTGTGCATAAAATAGAAGAATCCTTCGATGCCAAAACGTACACCCTAGCGGTAAGCATTGACATCGAGGGGGATTTTAACAATGTGTGGACCGACACACTGATCCAATCCTTAGAGCAGTACAGGGTGGACCGGGTATTTAGAGACTGGATTAACCATATGGTAAGGAACAGGTGGATAAACTGTGTGTGCCATGGCATAAATAAAAGGGAGAAGGTGGCGCAAGGCACGCCACAGGGGGGCATTTTATCGCCACATCTATGGGTGACCACCATAAATAACCTATTACTGATGCTGACTGAGGAGAGATTTGAACCCGCCTGCTAGGCAGACGATGTTATTATACCTTTAAGGGGTAAGGATCCGAACGAGCTATACAGAAGGGCCGAAAGGGTCTTGCATATGGCATATGACTGGGCTAGACCCAGAGGTCTCAATGTTAAACTGGAGAAGACTGAAAGATGCCTGATCACAAGGAAGACGAAGGTGGGCCAATTGAACGCACCACGTTTTCTCAATAAGACGATTTGGATATCTGACAAAGTCAAATACTTAGGTGTGATCTTGGACAGGAACTGGAAGTGTCACATTCAGGAGTGTACTGAGAAGGTTCACAGATGTTGGGCATTATGTAAACGGTCCGTTGGCTCGAGATGAACCTTGAAGTCGAGTGCGAAGCACTGCTGCCATCGGCACAGTCTTGGATTGACGGAACCCTAGCATTGCCATCTGGAAGATCATGTTACACGGATGGATCAAAGCTAGAGGACAGAGTGGGCCTGAGCCTGGTATCATAACGGGCCACAAAGAACTATGAGCTCACTTATGTTAAATCGGTGCGGCAAGTGATAGCATGTGTAGGGCATGCGGGGAAGATGATGAGATGTGGGAGCATTTCCTTTGTCATTGCTTTCGGCTTTCGCGTCTAACAGACACCTGCACTTAGGTGGAGACACAATACCAGACATAAAACATCTTAGAGGAGTGATATTAAAAACAATTAAGGATTTTGTAACTAGCACGGAATTCCTAACTTAACATTTCCTTTTTAGATGTTATTTTATAGTTTTTAGAGCGCACAACAAGCCGATTACTGGCTTAGGTGTATGTCAATAGTGTCAGGGGGCTGAATTATATCTGCACCCCCTTTCCAAGCTAACCTAAATAACATTCTTTTTGCAGGTAAAATTTTAATTAAACAAATAAAACTAGAATTAGAAGAAAATTTTTATAGAATTATGTCTTAGAGAAATTTTTGTTATCCCATTAACGACGAATGATTAGAAGTAAACCCAAGAATAGAAAGTGGACGAATTAAACTAGCTTAAAAAATCCCATCATATAAGGTCATGTTTCGGAAGAAAAATGACTTGTCGAAAGTCAGAAATTTCATTTATCTCAAAAAAAAATCTAACAAACATGTTCGAAAAATGTTTACGAGTGAGATTTCTGGAAACCATTTAGCGACTTGGTGCGTTTGATGGTTTTTTTTATTAAAATAATATTATAAGTCTACTACTACTACGATAAGTCTACTACTTTTGACAGCAAGTGCGATTTTAAGCAAGTCATTACATACTAAGAAAAATTTTTTTGCTGTAAAACCAAATTGGCTTAGAAATTAAAAAGATTTTATTTAATGTTTCAAAACAGAAAATATTTGTTAAAAAATTAAAAAAAAAATCTGCGTCAATATGAATGCTCAGCATTATGAATGTATGAAATTTCATCAAAATCAAACAAGGAAATCGAGGACCATTCAATAATGGGTTAAATGTTTATCTTTCGCATTTTTTGTCTTTAAAAAAATAAATTTTAAGAAAATATAGTTGTTTGAAAATATGTTATTAAAATTTATCCAGGCCTGAGCAACATTCTTTATTTAAGCAATATTTCATTGAAATTTTGTCTTTAAAAAAAATTTATTATAATTTTGTCGACAGAAAATTTCATTGAAATGTAGTTTATACAAAAAATTCCATCAAAAATATCTTTAAAGTTGTAGCCATAAAAGAATACATAGAAAAAATTTCTTTTTATTATTGGAATAGTTTCCAGATTAGACCAACGGGTTTTGTTTTTGTTTCTATTTAGAACAGAAAAGCAAAATAAAAAGACTTTAAAAAAAATTTGGCAAATTGTAGTGTCGCAAAATGCATTGAGCAGGGAGATCGATCTATAAGGGAGCCTAATCCAAATGTGGACCGATCTGTACCATACTCGGAGCGAATGTCGAGGGGCCAATTTCAACTCTCAATGAAATCGATAAATACATAAATGCGTGACTTATAGGTTAAAAACCTAAAATCAGTAGAACGGTCTATATTGGGGATATATCTAGATATAATCCTATATAGCCCATGTTCGAGTTTAACCTACCTATGGTAAAAATCATCTGTGAGAAATTTGAGCTTAATATCTTCAAATTTAAAGACTGTATAGCGATTTCAACAGACGAAGGGACGGGATAGTTCACTTTAGAATTTTACGACGATCGAAAATATTTCATTTGTTGTTGGACTTCATCCAACCTAGGCCAAGGGTTTTTATACCCTCCACCACAGGAAGGGGGTATACTAATTTCGTCATTCGGTTTGTAACTCCTCGAAATATTCGTCTCAGACCCCATAAAGTATATATATTCTTGATCTTCATGACATTTTATGTCGATCTATCCATGTCCGTCCGTATGTCTGTCGAAAGCACTCGAACTTTTGAAGGAGTAAAGTTAGCCGCTTGAATTTGCCCAAATACTTCTAATTAGTTGGTCGGTTGAGATTGTAAATGGTCTATATCGGTCCACGTTGTGATATAATTGCCACATAAACCGATTTTGGATCTTGACTTCATGAGCCACTACAGGGCACAATTTTTATCCGATTTGGCTAAAATTTTGCATGAGATGTTTTTTTTATTATTTTCAACAACTGTGTTAAGAGTGGTTGAAATCGGTCCATAATCTGATATAGCTGTCATATAAACCGATCTGGGGTCTTGACTTCTTGAGCCTTTAGAGGACGGAAATCCTATCCGATTTCACTAAAATTTTGCACGAAGTGTTTTGTTATGAATTTCAATAACTGTGCAAAGCATGGTTCAAATCGGTCCATAATCTGATGTAGCTGCCAAATTAACAGATCTGGGATCTTGACTTTTTGAGCCTCTATAGGGCGTATTTATTATCTGATTTGGGTAAAATTTTGTTCAACGGCTTCTCCCACGACCTTCAACATGCGTGTCAAATACGGTCTGAATCGGTCTATAACCTAATACAGCTGCCCTATAAAACGGTCTCCCTATTCTGCTTATCGAACCCCTAAAGGGCGAAATCCATATTCGATTTGGCTGAAATGTTTCACAATGACTTCTACTGTGGTCTCCAACATTCATTCCATTATGGTCCGAATCGGACCACAACTTGATATAGCTCCAATACATAGCAATTATTTTTATTTATTGTTTCCTTTCCTTTGTTTGCCTAAAAAGAGACACCGGGAAAAGAACTCGACAAGTGCAATCCATGGTGGAGGGTATAAAAGATAACATCTCCTCAACAATATAACTAGCATCAGCAACGCAAACAGAGCCGAGACCTGTTATTCAGACAATCTTCGATTGCCATAGAATAACCTTTACAATACAAGCATATTACAGCTACATATTTATCAACGTGCATTCATCTGTTCTACACGCAGAGATAAGACATGATTTTATATGGTCAGTTTTTACCATATTATTGTTGTCGCGCCAATGCTGGAAGTGATACCAAAACACCACGTGCAAAATTTCAGTCAAATCAGACTAAAATTACGCCCTTAATTGGCTCCAGAAATCAAGACCCAATATCGGTTTATATGGCAGCTATATCAAAACATGGACCTATATGGCCCATTTACAATCCCAATACAATAGGAAGTATTTGTGCAATATTTCAAGCGGCTTGCTTCATACCTTCCACAATTTTCAAAAAAAGTTTGACGTATCTTTACCATTTTCACAGTAATAGAAGAATTTTGCAAATTTCGATTTTGAAAAAAATGCGGATTTTTGCGCGAATACTTCCTGTTAGTGTAAGTCGGTTGAGATTGTAAATCGTCCATGTTTTGATATAGCTGTCATATAAACCGATCCTGCATTTTGACTTGTTAAGCCTCTACAGGGAGCAATTCTTACTCGATTTGGCTGAAACGTGCATGAGGTGTTTTGTTATGACTTCCAACTACTGTGCTAAGTATGGTTTAAATCGGTTCCTAACTTCATGTAGCTCCCATATAAACCTATATTGGCTTCTTGAGCCTCTAAAAGCCGAAAATATTATCCGATTTGGCTTTAGTTGCGCAGGAAGTGTTTAGTCTTAACTTCCAACAACTGTACCAAGCATGGCTCAAATCGGTTCATAACCTGATATAGCACCCATAAAACAAATTCCTATCAAATCCACTCCAATAGCGTATCAATTCTTTTCCATTTTGCTTTGTTTGCCTATAAAGAGATATCGCGCAAAGAACTTGACATATGCGATTCGTGGTAGAGGGTAAGATTCGACCCAGCCAAACTTAACACGCTTTTACTTGTTTCTTTCTTCATCAATTTTAGTTGCGTTTATGGCCTCCTTAAAAATTATAATTCTAAAAAGGAAAAATTTTTTCAAATATTCTCAAAAATCATATTCTCTAGAAAGCTTTTTCATTCAACTAGCCCAAGGTGCCCACTAATTAATGTTAGATGGCCTAGCGTCAAACGTATGTGTGATATAAAACTTGCTCTTATAGAAAGAAAGTCTGCTGACTAATAGGATTCAACAAAAATCTTTCCTATTTTAACACATTTCTTTATTTAAGGTGGGTTTAAGCTCAGTTTTCATTTGCGGCTTAAGTTCTTCACTGAGCGGAAACTTGACATTTACTACAGGAGTGCAAGGGGCGTTTTAAAACTTGAAACAACATGTTAAGAAAGAGAAATTTTGTCGCATTTGCGTTCATTGCCTTTTAAATAAATAGGTTAGATAAGGTTAAGTTGAAAAGAGGGTGCAGATATTAATCCGCCATATGCCACTATGGACATACGCCTAAGCCAGTACTCAGCTTGATGTGCGCTCTAAAAAGCTATAAAGTAACCTCTAGAAAGAAAATTTTAAGTTATCAATTCAATGCTACTTACAAAATCCTTATTTGTCTTCAATACTACTCCCCTAAGTTGGTTCATGTCTGATATTGTGTCTCCACCTAAGAACCGGTATCTGTTGGACGCGAAACCACGCAATGACAAAGGAAATGCTCCAACGTCTCATCATCTTCCCCGCATGCCCTACACATGCTATTACTTGCCGCACCGATTTTACATAAGTGAGCTTGTAGTCCTATGTGTCCCGTTATGATACCAATAGCTATACTGACCTCCTTCTTGCTTCCTTTCAGTAATAGCCTCGTCTTCTCACGATCTGGATACCCCCATAGGATTTTCGTCATCCTACCGACCGTTTCGCTGTTCCACAATATTGCATGCGCATTCGTCGCCCACTCCCTTAACTCGGACTGCGTCGACCCTAAAGGCTTCGGGTTAACCAAGTTTATTGACGGGAGTCCTCTGACCTTCACCGCCAAATTGTCTGCCCTTTCATTTCCCCTTACTCCGTTATGGCCAGGCACCCAAACGATGCGGATTTTCCCATCCGCAGAGAAGGCGTTAATCTCCTTCTTACACTGCAAGACTGTTCGTGACCTTACCGTCCTGGTTGTTATTGCCCTTATGGCAAATTTACTGTCGGTAAAGATGTTCAGACTCGACATCCTCGCGTTACCACCACACCACTTCACGCTACTAAAGTTTCAGTTTAGACATGGGTTTTTGAGAGAAACTTTTTTATTTTGGCAGCGTCATTAACGCTATCGCCCTGTTCGCAGAAAAGCTTCCAGGAGACAAGTTTTTCCGCTCTCTTATTGTATTCCTTGAGCCGTGTGTAATATACATTTCAATAAACTTCCGCTTTTTTAACGACGTGCTCTGTTGTATAGTCTACGGAACTCTTTCTTAATGTTGCAAATCTCCCCGGTCATCCAGTGTTTTTCTTGGAACTGAAAACATTAAGCAAATAAAATTTTTAGATATTTCGAGGAAAAACTATAAACATTTTTTGTAAAGAAAAATATCATTTAAGCATGACGTGCTAATGCAAATAGCGTGTTTAAGTTCTCCTCCGAATTTGATTAAAATCAACCGGAAATCCTTTTTGATGGATAGATAGAGTAGATAAAGTGCATGCAACTATTGCTCAATATGCCTATTGCTCCTATATTTTGCTGATTTTTGGCAATTTTGAAAATCTTCAAATTTTTTAGTCAACATTTTGGAAATTATTAGTCTGGTCAATTTTCCCCACAGCGAAAATTTAGTTTAAAAATTTCATATGCACATTTTTGATTTGACAACATTTCTAAAAAATACTAATTTCAAAGAAATTTTTAATAACATTTAATTTAATAAAAAATCTCTAACATTTTTCTTTAAGAAAATTAATATTGCATTTTGCACTTTAGAGAAAATTTTATTACAATTTTGTTTCTGGAAAAACTTAATTGAGTTTTTGTTTCTATAAAAATATATTATTGAAATTTTGTGTTTTCAAAATCAATTCTTTGAGTCTTTCTCTTAAAGGAATATTTTTATGAAAACTTTGTCTAAGAAAACATATGATTAAAATTTAATCTTAAAAAAAAAAACTTGATTGCCTTCAGATTTTTTTTTATATTTTCTCCATACAGAGTAATTTTTTTAAATGTTATCATTAGAAAAATAATATTGAGGGGCCCCAAGCCTTTGCAAAATATTGTCTTCCGGAAATATTTCATTGACGTTTAAAAAACATTAACCGAAATTTGGTTTTTAATAAAAATAATTTCGAGGTGACCCGAGCCTAATAATATCTTTAGAGGATTTTTTCTCCTATATGTTTTCTTAGAGAAATTTTAATTGATGGGATGGCGGTAAGTTCGGCCGGGTCGAACTTTGGATACCAACCATCTCGGGAATATACATAAACCACCTTTCATCAAAATCCGGGGAAAATTGTATACCTTTTGTCCCATAGCAGTTATATCAAAATACGTTCCGATTTGGACCAAATACTTATAAATACAAGTCATTGTTCAATTGTGTATAACAAAATATTGGTCTTTTAAGTAGCTTTATCTAAAAATAAACCGATATAAGCTACATACAACACAGATTTCAAAAAGCCTAACATAAGTCACTGTGTCAAATTTCAGTGAAATCGGATTATAAATGCGCCTTTTATGGGACCAAAACTTTAAATCAAGATATCGGTCTATATGGCAGCTATATCCAAATCTGAACCGATTTGGGCCAAGTTTCAGAAAAATGTCGAAGGGCCTAACTCAACTCACTGTCCCAAATTTCGGCGAAATCGGACAATAAATGCGCCTTTTATGGACCCAAAACCTTATATCGAGAGATCGGTCTATATGGCAGCTATATTCAAATCTGGACTGATCTGGGCCATATTGCAGAAGGAAGTCGAAGGGCTTAACCTAACTCACTGTCCTAAATTTCGGCGACATCGGACAATAAATGCACCTTTTATGGACCCAAAACCTTAAATAGCGAGATCGGTCTATATGGCAGCTATATCCAAATCTTAACCAATCTGAGCCATATTGCAGAATTATGTCAAGGGCCTTAACTTAACTCACTGTCCGAAATTTCGGCGACATCGGACAATAAATGCGCTTTTCATGGGCCTGAGACCCAATTCTGAACCAATCTGAGACAACTTGACGAAGGATGTCGAAGGGCCTAACACAACTCACTGTCCCAAATTTCAGCGAAATTGATAATAAATGTGGCTTTTACGGACGCAAGATCCTAAATTGAAGGATCGGTCAATACGGCAGCTATATCCAAATCTTAACCGATCTGCACCAAATTGATGAAGGATATCAAAGGGCCAAACACAATTCACTGTCCCAAATTTCAGCAAAATTGGATAATAAATGTGGCTTTTATGGGCCTAAGACCATAAATCGGAGGATCGGTCTATATGGCACCTATATCCAAGTCTGAACCGATCTGAGCCAAATTGACGAAGGATGTCGAAAGGCCTAACATAACTCCCTGTCCCAAATTTCATCAAAATCGGATAATAAATGAGGCTTTTATGGGTTAAGACCCTAAATCGGCGGATCGGTCTATATGGGGGCTATATCAAGATATAGGCCGATATTGCCCATCTTCGAACTTAACCGGCTTATGGACAAAAAAAGAATCTGTGCAAAATTTCAACTCAATATCTCTATTTTTAAAGACTGTAACGTGATTTCCGCAGACAGACGGACGGACATGTCTAGATCGTCTTAGATTTTTACGCTGATCAAGAATATATATACTTTATAGGGTCGGAAATGAATATTTCGATGTGTTGCAAACGGAATGACAAAATGAATATAGCTCCATTCTTCGGTGGTGGTATATTCATTTTTATACCCTCCACCATAGGATGGGGGTATACTAAGTTCGTCATTCTGTTTGTAACACCTCGAAATATGCGTCTTAGACCCCATAAAGTATATATATTCTTGACCGTCGTGACATTTTAAGTCGAATTAGCCATGTTCGTCCGTCCGTCCGTCTGCCGAAAGCACGCTAACTTTTGAAGGAGTAGAGCTAGCCCCTAGAAATTTTGCACAATTACTTATTGTTAGTGTAGGTCGGTTGTGATTGTAAATGGACCAAATCGGTCCATGTTTTGATATAGCTGCCATACAATCCGATTTTGGGTCTTGACTTTTTGATCCTCTAGAAGGCGCAATTCTCATCCGATTTGACTCAAATTTCGCACATAGTGTTTTGATATTACTTCCAACAACTATGCGAAATATGGTTCTAATCGGTTCATAACCCTGATATAGCTCCCATACAAACCGATCTTGGGTCTTGACTTCTTGAGCCTCTAGAGGGCGAAATTCTCATCCGCTACGACTGAAATTTTGTACATGTTGTTTTGATATTATTTCCACCAACAATGCTAAGTAAAGAACCATACTTAGCATTGTTGGTGGTCCATAACCGATACAAACCGATCTTGAGTCTTGACTTCTTGAGCCTCTAGAGGGCGGAATTCTCATCCGATTTGACTGAAATTTAGCACATAATATTTTTATCTCATTTTTATCCAACAGCTGTGCTAAGTATGGTTAAAATCGGTTCATAACCTGATATAGCTGTCATATAAACCGATCTTGGGTCTTGACTTTTTGAGCCTCTAGAGGGCGCAATTCCCATCCTATTTGGCACAAATTTTGTACAACGGCTCCTTCCATGGCCTTCAATATACGTGTGCAATATGGTCAAAATCGATCTATAGCTTGATACATCTCCCATATAATATGATCTCCCGATTACGCTTCTTGAGCACCGAATCGGACTATAACTTGATATAGCTGCTCCTTCGTCCTTATGCATTATACTTTGTTTGCCTACTACTGCGCAAAGAACTCGACAGATGCGACCATGGTGGAGGGTAAATAAGATTCGGCCTGGCCGAAATTAGCACGCTCTTACTTGTTTATTGTCTTAAGAGAAAATTTCATTTAAATTTTGTCTTTAAAAAAAAAATTATTTGAAATTTGTTTTTAGATTTTTTTTTCAGAATTCGTCATTCATTTTTTTTTTTAATTTTGTCTTTATTGAATTTCTTATTTGAAATTTTGTCTTTAGATATTTTTTTTTTCAGAAATTTTGACTAAAATTTCGTCTTAAGATAGGTACTACAGATGATGGATTTTTGCAAATTTACCCATGAAAATTTAATTAAGAAACAGAGGTAAACCTCCCACATATCAATGATTGCTTTCCAATTCATGTTTAAGCTTAATGATAAGAGTCCCTCTTTTTATTATCCGATTTCGCTGAAATTTCACACAATGAGTAAGCCTCCCGTCATCCGACTAAAATATGTTCCAGATGAGACCATATTTAACCCTAGGAAGCGCAGATTGGTCTCGCCAGACCAGTTTTGACTTTTATGGTTTCCCTATAATTTATTAAGCACTTTTATGTAAATGGAACTTAATGTTTAAGTTAGATGAGGGGTTCTAACCAAATCAATAAAGAAAAATTATACACTTTAAATTATTTTGGACATTATATGCCAATGAGCGGAAATGGTCTGGCTGGACCACTACATACATTTCTCAAATTCTGGTACTGTCAACAGATTTGAAATATTTATTTACATTTTTAGCTAAAAACAAAGTAGACTTAATTTAAAAATATAAAATAAATTCGTTGAAGTAAATATTTTATTTCTATTTATTTATGTTTTAATACCCACCACCATAGGATGGTAGATATCACGATAGCGGTCGAACGAATAAAGATATCCGCTTGAAATTTGAAATTTTCCCATGTAAACTGATCTTCCGATTTGGTATCTTAACAACTCTAGAACGTAGGGAAAATTTTCGCCCATCCAAGGGTTAAATGTTGCTGTCATATTTTTTCAATTATTAAAGGGGTTAGCTTTGGTAAGAGTGGCAGACTTTCTAAAGAGACTCACTTAACATGGTTCATGATTCAATTTCAAAAACTTTAACTGGTATTTTGAAAAAGCTCGGTTTTCGAATAGGTCCAAAAACTACTTCACCCCACTTTCTTCAAAAATAATTATTTTATAAAAATTATTTCGACAAAGTAAGAAGACAAAGTTAAAAAATTATTTCGTATGAATTGCCGGACTCTCCATTAAATAGCTCCGTTCATACCCTATCCTTAAAAAAGGCGGTGTATCCTAGCAAAGTTGCACATTGCTGTCGAATCGAATGGATATGCAAACTAACGGACATGGATTTATGAATTTCATTCTAGAACCTTTCCCTAGCATAAAAGAAGACCCTTCATAGCGTAGGAAAGTCATATACACACTCATATGACCATAAACTATGCTGACCAACTGCTGGTGAAACTTCGATTACCCATAGCTACAATACATATTGCTTCATCGAGTATCTGTTGTGAAGGCTAGACATATGCTGCTCATATTAGACAAAGACATTGAAAAGGGTCCCAACTCGCGCAAATATGCCTAAGACATGAAAATTTCAGCATTAAAGCCCAATCTAAATCGTAATTCCACCCATTCAAGCGACAAGTCGAGAAATAGTAAAAACAAGTTGTCCTGTAATTAGAACTAATGTTGGACACATTTCTTGCCTTTCTTCCTCATAAGCATAGGCACGTGCATGAATTTCAGTTGGCGCAGTGCGTATGAAGGAAATGGCTCGCCACACACCTTCCACATTTCAACGACCACAAAATGATCCTTCTGTTACAAAGGAGGAGGATTAAAACCATGTTGCGACACATCTTGTAGAATTTTTTCTTATTCATGCGAGCACTTCACGCAAGGATTGCAAAGCGAATACACCTTCTTCCAATGCACTTTGGAATATGACTTTATAGAGGAAAGGCACATAAACAACTCAAACGCATACCCTCTTACATTGTCCATTTGTCTGATCTTCAGCTGAAGACGAATGTTATTATCATAACGTGCAATAAATTTGGACGATGAAACCCCTCAAAAGAAGTGCATTTCGTCTTTTTTACAAAGTGACGTGACCAATCCATCAAACTTCATTAGCTGAAGACCTTTTACAGATGCAGATGTAACTGCAATTACTCGCGCTGTCGCATTACATCCAGTCTTCTGGTGTAAAAAGTGCCACAAGTTTTGGTCTTATATTAAGGACGTGCACAAATAGCAAGCGGCCAAATGTTTATGGAGGGTTATGAGAGTTGCATTTATTGACGAAATGCTTGAGTGATTCATATAATTTTGTGGGTGAAAATAGTAACGGTGGTGCTCCGAACAAAAAACCGCAGATGCAGTGTAAACACACACACACACATAATTCTTGTGTCAAATTAATTGATTTCGAAAGAAATTCTTTATACATACATGGCAAGGAGTATGCCCTCATCAACAAATTACTACAACAAAACCAACAATGAAGCTTTGAATGCGCACTACAATAGATCTATATTTTATATCTATTTCGTCAAAATCCGATGGAAAATACGCCGAGAAGTTTAATCAGGAGGTCGGTTTATATATAGATCCGTTCTAGATCATATTCAGCAAGGATTTTTAGGAGTCTTATACAACTCACTGTACCAAATTTAAGCGAAGTCCATCATCAATTGATGCTTCTAAAAATTAATTTCTTACTTTTACAGCAATGAAAGTTTGCAGCAGCTGATATATAAATATGGCTAAATCTTACCAATTTGTTTATACCCTTCACCATAGAATGGGGGTATACCATATATTGATATCGCTCATTCTGTTTGTAACTACTCGATACATTCGTCTTAGACCCCATAAAGTATATATATTCTTGATCGTCATGACATTTTATGCCGATCTATCCATATCTGTCCGTCCGTCCGTCTGTCTGTCAAAAGCACGCTAACTTTCGAAGGAGTAAAGCTAGCCACTTGAAATTTTGCATAAATACTTCTTATTAGTGTAGGTTGGTTGGTATTGCAAGTGGACCATATCGGTCCATGCTTTGATATAGCTGCCATATAAACCGATCTTGGGTCTCGACTTCTTGAGCCTCTAGAGGGCGATTATCCGATTGGAATGAAATTTTGCACGACGTGTTTTGTTATGATATTCAACAACTGTGCCGAGTATGGTTTAAATCGGATGGTGATCTGATATAGCTGCCATATAAACCGATCTTGGGTCTTGACTTCTTGAGCCTCTAGAGGGCGCAATTCTTATCCGATTGGAATGAAATTTCGCACGGCGTGTTTTGCTATGACTTTCAACAACTGTGCTTACTTAGGATCAAATCGGTCAATAAGCTGATATAGCTGCCATATAAACCGATCTTAGTTTTGAATTCTTGAGCCTTTAGAGGGCGCAATTCTTAACCGATTGGAATGTCAATTTGCAGGACGTGTTTTGTTATGATATCCAACAACTGCGCCACGTATGGTTCAAATCGTTCCATAACCTGATATAGCTGCCATATAAACCGATCTTGGATCTTGACTTCTTGAGCCTCTAGATGCTCGACGAATCCTATCATGACCATCAACATACGTTTTATTATGGTCTGAATCGGTCAATAGCCTGATACAGCTCCCATATAAATCGATCTCTCTATTTTACTTCTTGAGCCCACAAAGGGCGCAAATCTTATTCGAATTGGCTGACATTTTACACAGGTCTCCAACATATAATTTAATTGTGGTCCGAACCGGACCATATCTTGATATCGCTCTAATAGCAGAGCAAATCTTTTCTTATTTCCTTTTTTTTCTAAGAAGAGATGCCATAAAAAAAACTCGACAAATGCGACCCACGGTGGAGGGTTTATAAGATTCGGCTCGGCCGAACTTAGCACGCTTTATGTTTACGTTCATCAATGGGCCAAAGAAGTGGCGTGTGCAAAATTAATGATAATCAGTTTGCCGTTAGAAACAAATGCACAGAATTTAATAAACTCTACCACAACAGTGCGATGGGGTGCACAAAGGTACCTCGAAACGGAATTCGTCATTATGAATGACAATTAGGAAATTATTAGGGATGCACCAAAAATGTCAAGATTGCACCACATATAACAAAAAAGGCTTCCGGTTGGTGCATTATTAAATGACCTACCATGTGGGACACTCATCATGTACCATGGCGTAACTATCATCTATCTTATATACGTTGCATGGATGTTAAGAACTTTTAAGAAAGCCGGATACACAGGTAAACATTTGCGTCAGTCACTTATCGTTTCGTTTTGTCAGCTGTGTCTTTTGTGTATATGTTGCTACGACAACAATGAACTCAAAGAAATGGGTAAAAGAAAATAAGGTACGACAAGACGAGGGGTGCAGAAGGACAAAATAAAATGAACTTTTTGTATGTTCTCTTGTAGACACTTCGCATCACCACACTTAAGACTTCAATTTGATCAAATTGCTTATGTTAAGAAGAAATCGTAGTTCGTGCATACACAACTGTGCACGAGGTCGTATAATAGAATCTAAGTAATTCACTTTGGATCCTGCGCTGACCCTACCAAAAATGCTTTAAAAAAAAATAAATAATTCAAACATGTCCGCCTATGACGCTGAACGACTGGGTTCGAATCCTGGCGACAGCATGTTGGCGATGTGAGTTACTATGCCATATAATGTGAGTTACTATGCCATATAAAAACATCTCTCCGAACAGGCGTCATACTGCGGCACGCCGAACGGACTTGGCTATTAAAAAGAGGTCCCTTATCATTGTGTTTAAACTAAAATCGGACTAGTCCTTCAACCGCTAACTGAAAGTTTGGTAGATTGGATGAGGCTGATGACGACCGGAGACATGCAGTATTGGTACTAAACTCTGGCTGACTCGCAGACCTTAACAAGTCTAAAGGAGTTGTATCCTACGGATTCAACAAGTTGAGACTGAAGGTGTATAGAAGCTGTGGGTTTGGGGAATCAGAAAACGGCTAAGAAGTACTTTCGGAACACTTGCCAAAGAAACTATCGGATTGCAGGAGACTGGAAATCCCCCTGCCAAGATCGAAACAGGAGGGGAAGACGTTGAGACGGGACCGACAAGCCCTGTGTGGGTGGGGTCATATAGTTGGATTAGGCACAAGGAGTGCGCCAGCGGGAAAGGACGGAACACAAAAGGCAAGTGTCCAGTATCCTGAGGAGGAGTGATTTATTGCTTTCTCAACTGGGGCTGGATTCGTAAGGAAGGGTAACGCAACAGTGACGAAAATTCTGAATCATCTGAATCAAAATATTATTGTTTTTCTGTCGCTTAGCAATGAGGATTCCAGTAGTAGGCAGCCTTGAAATTATTAAATCTCATTACTGGCTGGCTTTCTTATACATGGCACACGTTCAGAGCTACCTACTACCAGGATAACACAGTGTCCGTAGCCGCCACATGACCAATGAGAAAGCTCCCTTAACCTCACGGCAGTGGTCGCTGCAATTTGTCTATCCACAATGTCCAGATGTAGCATTAAATTGAGTGCATCAGATGGTGTCGTCCTCAGTGTGCCTGTGATGCACAAACAAGCCATCCTTTGGATCCGGTTAAGTATTGAGCAGTAGATGAACTTTTGAAGCGCCATCTACCAGACCACAACTCCATATAGCATTATAGGTCTGACAACTGCGGTATAAACCCAATGCATGACACGCGGTCTAAACCCCAGCTTTTGACAATGGCTCTCTTGTAGGTGTATAGGGCAAGTGTTGCCTTTCTTGCCCTTTCCAAAATGTTGGATTTGAAGTTCAGTTTCCTGTCCAACAAAACACCCAAGCACAAAATACTTTCTGTAAATGGAACATTCTCTCCTTCAAGGAGGCCGGTGCCACTGTAGGCAACTTGTATCTCCTGCTAAAAAGAACTACTTCTGTCTAGCACGGATTTATACCTAGACCACTTTCGGTATCCCACTTCGCTGTTCCACGCAGAGCTTCCTGAAGAGCTTCTCTTACAGTACTGGGAAGCTCTCCTCTAACCGCAATTGCCATGTCATCAGCATACCCGACCACTTTTACACATTTTTCTTCCAGGGACAGTTATATATTGTTAATGGCTATATTACAAAGTAGAGAAGACACAACGCCTCCTTGAGGTGTTCCTCTATCTTCCTTCTTGACTAAATCTAGTGCTGCACCTGGCCTGATCTCACCAATCTTTTTTAGCACACAACGATACATTTCAATTGAGCGTTAATGCCCGAAGGCACGGACTAATTGCCCCGATACTAGCCTACATCGTCACAAACTGGAGGAAACCCAGGAAACTCCGCAAGGACATCGAAGTATACTGATGACAGTCCATTGACTATCCCACTCCAATTATTCCTAGATATGCATCAATGTTCCTCTCCCTTGTCGACAACTGCCATCACCAAACTGTCCTAACTGTTGTTAGCCCTAGTTCCTTTAGGCAAGGGATACCCTCCAGGGAACCGCATCCTTTTGGCTGACTGCTGTGCAGTTTCCGAATCTAGGCGTGTAGTCTTTGAGGTAGCCTGTACAGCTAACCCAACTTAGGGGGTCTCTTTCCCTTTTAGTAATGGTCTTAGGATCATTCGCACCAAGCCTCTCAATAAACCTGAGAGCGATACGTCTTTTATTATTCCTACCTCTTAGAAGTGTGTTGGTTTGCCAGGAATAGCCATTGGCCTAGGCAAATTATACGCATGCGAAGAAAGAATAGGTTCGTCCTAGTCCAAAAAAATCGAACCAGGTGTCTTCGTCAACAGCCCGTGCAGACCAGTCATTTGTCGGCTAGTGTAGCCTGGAGCAGCCGCTCCACCAGTCAAGGTTTAAGCAGCAGACAACATGCTACGGCCTGATATCACCACCGCAGCCGTTGAGTCTTTGTACTCCATTCTAAGTCTACTCCCGAGCTCTGTATCTGCCGCTCCACTGGAAAGACGCCGATCATCAACCGCCTAATGGATACCACTATCATAGCTATACTTAAAATATGACTTAAAATTTTCCTTCCAAAAATAATGACCTATTTCGAGTTACAGAAAAATGTTTACAGAGCGAAATAACAAAACGTCCGCTCCACACAAGGGTTCAAATAAGAATGCTGATATAGCTGCCATATAAACTGATCTCCCGGTTATACTTCTTTAGCTGCAAGAGAGCGAAATTCTTATCCCATTTGGTTCAAATTTTGCACATATCGTTTTGGTATGACTTCCAACAACTCTACAAGTATGGTCTAAATCATTCCATAACCTGCCGATCTCCCGATAAGATCGGAACGCGCAATTCTTATTCAATTTGGATAAACCTATTTTGCAACAACCTATTTCCAACAACAGTTTCAAGTATAATTTAAACCTGTTGATAACCTGATATAGCTGCCATATAAACCTATCTCCCAATTTGACTTTCTGAGCCCCTGGAGAGAGCAATTATTACTCGATTGGCCAGAAATTTTAGAGGTGGTGATTTTAAAGCTCATATATATCTAAAAAGAAATATTCGAAGAACTTGACAAATGCGATTCAAGGAAGGGTATATAAGATTCGGCCCGTTCGAACTTACACGCTTTTACTTGTATCTAAGTAAAGGATTTCAATTTCAACATTTTCCTAAAATTTGTTCTCATTTAATATTAAAAAAAATGCGCGTTTGTTGCCCACGCCCTTAACTCGGTCTGCGTCGCCCGGAAAGGCTTCAGATTCACACTCTACATCCTCGCGTTAACACCACATCACCTCACGCATTCCGTGGTCGCCCGAATCTCCGCCTACAATAAGAAATAGAAAATAGAGCTCGGTCCCAAAGTTCTCAATGTAGATCCACAGACTCATTCTGTCCTCTAGGTCTGATCCACCTGTGTAGAATGATCTCCCAGAAGACAAAACCAGATTCCCATCAATTCAAGACTGTGCAGCTGGCAGTTGTGTCTCGAAATCGACCTCAAGTGCCGTCTCAGGCATCCGATAGGAAACCCAACCTGGCTGCCTACGTGGATGCCTCACATTTAATATGTATGGTTAAGGGTCGGATATTTCCCGTGCCTTAGTGGGCGTGGTCCTCATCGCTCTGCCTAAGCCAAGACAACATGTTCTCTAAACCTGTTGAATTATCCTTGCGTTGCACCTTTTCTCCATCGCAGTTCACCAAACTACTGCTGCGTAAGTAAGTATTGGTCTAATCACGTTCCTGTAGAGCCAATGAACTATCCTCCGATTCAAACCCCATTTCTTACGGCCAGTCTACATAGTGCCCAACATCTTTGAGCCTTCTCAGTACGCTCCTGAATGTGACACTTCCAATTCAGTGTCATGTCCAAGAGCACTGCTAAGTGTTTGATCTTGTCAGATGTCGAAATTGTTCTATTGAGGAAACGTGGGGCGTCAAATTGGCCCACATTCGATATTCTCGTCTTTCAGTCTTCTCTGGATTAACATTGAGACCCCGAGGACTAGCCCAGTCGTATGCCACCTGTGAGACCCTTTCGGCCCTTCTGCATAGCTGATTCGGTTCATCACCTGGTTCAAATCCTTCCTCAGTAAGCATTCGTAATAGGTTATTTAAGGCGGTCACCCATAGGAGTGGTGACACTCGTATATTGCCCCTCTGTGGCGTGCCCTGTGCCACTTTCTCCCTTATATTTATGCAATGGGACCAACAATTTATCAACCTGTTCCTTACCATATGATTTATCCAGTCTCTAAAGACCTGGTCCACCCTTTACTTCTCTAAGGATTGGATCACTGTGTCGGTCCACACATTGTTAAAAGCCCCTCGATGTCAATGCATACCTCCAATGTGTACGTCTTGGCATAGAAGGATTCTACTATTTTATGTACAACCTCGTGCAGGGCAGTCTCTACTGACCTTATCTTGACTTAGATATGCAGTTTGCATTTAAGCAGTTTGCTGGATGTCCTACTATTTATCTTGGTGCCCATGATTTTGAGTAGAAAGGACGTAAGGCTTCTAGGTATGTAGGCCTTTGGTCTGGAATAATTTGCCTTGCCGGGCTTGGGTATAAATACCACCCTTGCCTCCCCCCGGGCTTTCGGAGTATATGCAAATCCCGGAGTATATGCGCGCAGCGAAAAAAGAGGCCAGATGGGGCGCCATCTAGTCGGTCTCCTTCTTTAGTAACGCCGGATATATTCCGGGTAACTTAAATGGTTTGAAGTTCCTCAAGCCTAAATTCCGTTATGATAACCATTCGATTAAAAATAAAACCGGTGTCTCCATGGATCGTATCCTGTGGAAAATACGGTTTCATCAAAAGCCTCAACATATGCTCCGTTGTCACTACTCTCACTCCCATGTCGTCTACTAACGTTTCAGGTTGGACATGGGTTTTTGAGAGAAAACTTTTCATCTTGGCGGCGTCATTAACGCTATAGACCTGTTTGCAGAAAAGCTTACAGGAGATAAGTTTTGTCGCTCTGATAATCTTATTGTATTCCTTGAGCCCTGTGTAGTGTACACCCTAGTAAACGTCCGCTTTTTTACGACGTGCTCTCTAATAAAATTTGCGGACCTTTTTCTCAATGTTGCGAATCTCCCCGGTCATCCAGTGTATTATTTTTTTTTTTTTTGTTCTGTTTTCCTTTCTCTATTTTCGCAAGACCCCACTATTGCAGTCGTAATCCTGTTGACATTGTCGTCAATGTCTTCTATGCTTGGACAATCCAAATTATATTGCCCAAGTCTTCATCTGATTGCAAATGCAAATTTGCCCATGAACATTCCATTAAGGAACAGGGGCAAATTTCTAACACATCAATGAGTGCAGTCCGATTCAAGTTTAAGCACAATGATAAGGGGCCTCCTCTTTTTAGCCGAGTCCGTACGGCGTGCCGCAGTGCGACACCCATTTTGAGGAGAAGTTTTTACATGGCATAGTATGTCACAAATGTCGCCAGCATAAGGAGGGGATAACCACTACTGACAATTTTTTTTTAGGGATGGTCTCGCCAGGATTTGAACCCAGACGTTCAGCGTCGTAGGCGGACATGCCAACCTCTGTGCTATGGTGGCCTTCTAATTAGCCTTCCAAATTTTGTCCAGTATCAACTTATTACAGAAGCTCATCGGATTCGACGCTGGTCATGCCATTCTAAACTGAATGTAGCGATGGGCTGAAAAGGAGTGTTCCATGGAGACCCTCCAATCCTGACCCTCATAGCTAAGATTTTCCGAACATATTTTCACATCTTAAACCTCCTCCCTGATCCTATTAACAGAGGTAACGGTGTTACCAATATTAAATGTTATTGGTCGTTAGTATTCAAGAATTCTGCCAGGGCTAAGCCCCGCTTATTAGTGTTCGTATTACTCCATGAAATGTGGTGAGAGTGGTATTAGTACCTCATTTCCTGTTTTTATTGCTTTTCCCCATCAGCCATTGCAGCTCCGACGTTGACTCCTGAACTAAAGCAATATGAATTTTGTCCTTGCTGATTTTCTCCATCAGAGCGTGTGTAGCCGTCTCGATACGGTGGAGGTCTATCTGAATGACCTCAATCACTGGTCTTTCAGTAAATGAGCATCTTTGGAGTGGGTGATGGTCTCATCGCCTACTCCCTGTTCGTTGGGCTGCATTGAGTTTCTTGTCACTACAATGCCTGATGTTTCAATATAAGGATCTTAATCTTTCCTAGTCTTCCGAATCTTGAGAAAGTCGTTAATGGTCACATCATCGGAGGCTACCCACACAACTATCGAAGCGCTTAAGAATAAAGATACAAATACAAAATAAAAATTTTGCCCATGAACATTCCACTAAGGAACAGGGGCAAACTTCTCACATATTAATGAGTGCAGTCTGATTCAAGTTTAGGCTCAATGATATGGTGCCTCCTTTTATAGCCTCCTTATACGCCGCAGTGCGACATCTCTTTGGAGAGAAGTTTTACATGGCATAGTACCTCACAAATGTTGCCAGCATTAGGTGGGGAAGAAAACCACCGCGTTCAGCGTCATAGGCGGACATGCTAACCTCGGCGCTACGCAACAAAATTATTTTTGTTGTCTATGCGCGTTGAAGATCATGTGTTATTGGTTGACATTTTCCACAGGGATAACTACCAATGCAATGAGTGTCCAACTAATGTATAAGTTGGCAACCAGAGGCGATTTTACTTATTTATTAATAAAATCTCCATTTGGTAAATAGTATTTTAGCAAGCAGTAAAAAATTAGACTCTTAATTAATGACCAAATATCACCGCCGTCAGTTGCTGCACCCAGTAACGACCACAATATTCAATGAAAAATTTTAGGTATCTTTGCTAATTTCACAGTAACAGAAGATTTTTGGCAATTTTTCGATTTTTAACAAATTTGGGGTGGGGACCCCAAAATAAAATCGTGGTTACGTCCCTGGGTCGGAGGCCATTGTGATGCAGAGGTTAGCATATCCATACTTAAATTAGCTACGACAGAACATTTGTTCCACTAGCTGAGCGTAGAATACCGTTCCAAGCGCTTCGAAATTTTGCGCTCATCTTACAATCTTTGACACCAAGTCTCGAGGTGTTTCCCACCAATTGATCTATCCATCGGGCTTTTGTTCGTCCCGGTTTGCATGTACCACCGTGTTTGCCGTCAAAAGACTTCTTTTGAGGAGCTTCTTCATCCATTCTGACAACATTACCTTGTCAACGCTGTCATCTTGTCTGGAACCTCGTTTGGTATTGAATGGTTCGGAGAATTTTTCTCCTTTTCTTACTGAGGAACGTGTTTCAGCAAGTATCATCCTGCAGAGTCTTATTAATACCAAACTCAGACTTCACTTGAAATACCTTTGAACGTATAGAGCTATCGAAAGCAGCCTTTTAGGAAGTGGCAGGTGTTGACTTGTCCTTCTGGGGTGTTTTCTAGAATTTGGCGCAATGTGAATATCTGGTCTAGGGTGGATTTACCAGGTCTAAAGCCGCATTGATAGGGCCCAATTATATGCTGATCGATCCAATCATCGGAAATGCGTTCTTCGCTTCCGGTCTTTAATAGTTCAGCGGATAACACGTGGGCTCCTGCTGCCTTGTTGTTCTTCAGTCGGGTCACTGCTGCTTGGACCTGATTCTGACTAGGAGGTAAACATTTTATACCATCATCAGGGATTGGTGTCTTCTTCGCCGCCAACGGCAGCACTAGCAGTTAGTTAAATGTTCTTTTCGCACCCCCGGCACACTATCTGTGTCAGTAACCAGATTTCCTTCTTTGTTTCTGCAAGAGGATGTGCTTGCACGTTTCCTTTTCTCCCGATAGCTCACCTTCATCTGATTGCAGAGTGGCTCTGAATGCCTCATTCTTGGCTTCAGTAGCATTTCGACACTCTTAGTCGAACCTGGGTTTTTTTGAGGGAGGCTTTCTGTACCCAAATACGGATTTAGCGGCATTTTTCATGGAATGGGCAATGGATTGCCACTGAGCCTTTATATCATCGGGAGGAGTGTTTCAATCAAGCAGTTGGGTCAGTCGATTGGAGTATGCCGTTGCCATCTGTTGTTTTTGCAGGTTTTCAATTTTCACTTTCCATGCAGTGCCAGAGCTTACGTTTCCCGCCACACTTAGACGGGTGCGAACCTTTGCTGCAACAAGGCAATGATCCGAATCAATGTTTGCACCTCGGATCTTTGGTACATCTAACACGCTGGTTGAATACCTTCCATCTATCACAACATGATCTATTTGGTGTCTCGTGTTTTGATTGTGTGACAGCCATGTGGCCGCGTAAATCCTTCGATGTTAGAATCTGGTGCTGCCATAACTACCATGTTCTTTGCGGCGGCGAAATCTATTAGCCTCATTCCATTTTGGGATGTTTCTTCGTGTAAGATAAATTTTTCGACTGTTGGGCCAAAGATATTTTCCTTCCCTATTTTCGCATTAAAATCTCCCAGAACGATTTTAATATTATGGGATGGACAGCGGTCATATTCCTATTCAAGGCGCTAGTAAAAAATATCCTTTATATGTTCGTTCTTGTCTTCCGTCGGGGCATGTGGATTGTGGTTAGCCTCTCATCCACCGGAGTAAACCTGGAGACAAGGTGTTTCATTCTCCAACTAACTACAAATCCACAAATTCATGACTCGTCTCATGGCAGCTATAATATAGGGCGACACCACTAGGTATTGTTTGTGGACCCCTTCCCGAGCCATCGCACTTCCTGTATGGCAGTAATGTGTGTCTTGTACTTCTCCAATACATCCGCCAGTGTGTCCACTGCACCGCCTCCATAAAGAGTGCGGATGATGGGCTACTAACCCGACACTCCAACTTATCTTTTTATCGTTCTATAGGTGAACTCGTGTCACATTTTAGCTCACTACCTTTAACGGATGTTAAAGGTAGCCACCCAGGTGACACAGCGGGGTAGTTTGTGTCCACATTTGAGATGAAAGAAGACCAAGAAAAGCCTGTATTTTACCAAGTGAAAACCAATCAGGACCGTTGCTTGCTTTCCACCATCCCCATGCCACCTAGTAGGACTTCTTTATTTGAAAACAAGTAAGAGCGTGCTAAGGTCGGCCGGGCCGAATCTTATATCCCCTTCACATTGGATCGCATTTGTCGAGTTCAATGCGCAGTGGCTCTTTTTTGGCAAACAAAGAATATTGAATAAGAATATGCTATTGTGTAATATTTCAGTTCATTCGGATAAGAATTCCGCCTTGTAGGGGCTCAAGAAGCAAAATCGGAGATCGGTTTATATGGGAGCTGCATCAGACTATTGATCGATTCAGACCATATTAGAAAGGTATGTTGAAAAAATTTCAGCCAAATCGGATAATAATTGCGCCCTCTAGAGGCTCAAGAAGTCAAGATACAAGATGGGTTTATATAACAGCCAGATTATGAATCGATTTCAATCATACTAAACACAGTTAATGGAAGTGATACCAAAACACTACGTGCAAAATTTCAGTCAAATCGGATGAGAATTGCGCCCTCTAGAGGCTCAATAAGTCAAGACCCAAGATCGGTTTATATGGCAGCTATATCAAACCATAGACCGATTTGAATCATACTAAACACAGGTAATACAGTTAATGGAACCAAAACACCACGTGCAAAATTTCAGTCAAATCGAACAAGAATTGCGCTCTCTATAGGCTCAAGAAGTCAAGACCCAAGATCGGTTTATATGGCAGCTATATCAAAACATGGACCGATTTGGCCCATTTACAATCCCAACCGACCTACACTAATAAAAAGTATTTGCGCAAAATTTCAAACGGCTAGCTTAACTCTTTCGAAAGTTAGAGTGCGATTGTCAGACGGACAGACGGACGGACGGACAGACGGACGGACAGACAGACGGACGGACAGACGGACGGACAGACGGACGGACAGACGGACGGAGGGACAGACAATCGGTAGATCGACTTAAAATGACATGACGATCAAGAATATATATATACTTTATGGGATCTCAGACGCATATTTCGAGGTGTTACAAACAGAATGACGAAATTAGTATACCTCCATCCTATGGTAGAGGGTAAAAAAAATGTATGATTCACTACATATGTTGAGATGGAACAGCTGAAGTCTACTTGGAGGAGAAATGAGACATTACATGAGCCAAAAACAATTCAAATCTCAAATGGTTAGAGTAGATGAGACTTTGTTGCTCCAGTGCAAGATGGAAGACAAGAAATAGGAAAATTGAAACGAATTAGGATTGGATTGATTTAAGAGGATTTATTTTCGTAGTCTTACCAGTACAACGGTTGTAAGTGAACAAGAAGGTATGCTAACGAAATTCTATCGGAAGTCATCTTAGTATGATTGTCAAAATTATTCGTTAAGTTGTTGCTACCGCCGTTGTAGCATAAACTTGTGGCAACGTCTTAGATACATTAGATTGTACTTGAATTGTAATTGGATTTTTGAACGAAGTTCTAGGGATTTAGGTATGAGAATTTGTTTATGGTATTTTGGCATAAACATTGCCGCCCGCCTTGCAGTACGGCTGCAATTAAAATGAGGCCACAATCGTACTTCAGATGCTTCCGATCATATTATAATTTTATATTTGTAAACAAATTCAATTATGCTTTAAATTCAAAAATTCATATTCAAATCAAGGATAATTCGTTAAATTACTTATAAGACTAGGTAATAAAAATATGGATATATATAGATAAATATTCAGTTGGTAGTTTACATGTTCTTATTTGTACTTCCAGTGATAGTGCGAAAAAAATATGCATATTTGGATAGAAATTCATATTAAATTATTGTCATAAGAAATTATTTGGAGCAAAGACCATAGATAGTCCAGCCAAAGATGGTATTCTGTGCCGTTGGGAGTCCCGACCGACAAAGAATTCCTTCGCTTAATATTTTGGCGTATATGTCGACACCGAATATAATGTCTATTGGAGCTGGTTTGGAGAATTCCATATCAGCCAAAATGAAGTTATGGAATTTCTGTCTTATAGACTTGGATATGGATTTACTTGGTGTGGATATGGTCACTCTATTGGTCATTTTGAGGACTGTTTTGATGCTTACATTTTCGTCGTGTACGGATATCAACGTTATTGGACATATGGTTTCTTTATCTAGTGCTAGTGTCGTCAAATTAAGCTAATCTACCCCTTTTGAAGAGATACAGCTTGTTCTAGCACCAGAATCCAATAAACATCTCACAGTGCTTTTTCCGTTTTTCGTATTGACCTTGGCTATGATAGTTGGTAGCAGCGTAATAGCATCTTGTTTAAGAATGGATGTTAAAGATGTCTCATTGGTAGATGTGGAGGATTTCGAAGTGCCTTCCGCCTCCGAGTCGCACGCCATCTTAGATGTGGACGGCTTTGTATTAGGCGCATCTGGTAAAGGTTTTCTGGCCTGTGTTCTAGGATGAGCATGAAGAAGAGTGTGGTGTTTTTTATGGCAAATCCTGCCACCGGTCTTTGTGAAGCAGGCTCCATCTGAATGGCTGTGAGCCAAACAGTTTTCACAATAACCATATTTCTTTACGATGTCTTTGCTTTGCGTTATATTAAGGCCAAGGAAACGTCGGCATTTTCTTAACGCATGTGGATGGCGGCAGATTCTGCACATAAATTGTCGATTTCTTTTGGATTTACTTTGTTTAGTTTTCTTACCGTTATTGGGCATAATGAACTATAAGATATGTGGATATTATTTCTTGTAAGATCTTAAGGATTCTAAGATCGGAGTAGGAAGAGCGTAAAGTGATCTTAAGTGCTTTCCGATGGAAGGATGACCAATTTTGTAATTGGTCTTGTAATAACGCCTTTTTCGGTAACTACGTCGGCAACGCGGACCCTACGATTGCTACCAAAATATATTTTCGAAATCCTGCCTAGACGCCAAGAATTTGGCGGTGTGTTCTCTTCTCTTACGACTACCAACATGTTTTCTTCTAAATTCTCTGTCGGCCGTTGCCATTTATGGCGTTTATGAAGCTCCTTTAAATACTCATCTTTCCATCGGGCACAAAAGTGCTGATGAATTGGAGTCTCTGCCAACGATTTAGCAAAGACATAGGAGCTTCTCGAACATTCGGATCTATAGGTGCCAAAATGGGCGAACCTATAAGAAAATGTCCTGGCGTAAGAGCGCCAAAGTCGGAAGGACTTTGGGACATCGGCGACAGTGGACAAGAATTGAGGCAAGATTATATTTTGGACAAAAGCGTTTGAAATTCTTCGAAAGTATATTTTACGTTTCCAGCAACTTTCCGGAAGTGAAGTTTAAAACTTTTTACTCCAGCTTCCCAGAGGCCTGCCATATGGGGGGCCCCTGGTGGAATAAAGCGCCAGGATATATTCTGGTGGGCATAGCCCGATAGGACTGCTTCTTGAGAAGATTGGATAAATTCCTTCGCCAAGAATCTCGAGGCGCCAACAAACGTTGTGCCATTATCAGAATTAATATGTAAGGGACATCCCCTACGAGCAATGAAACGACTGAAAGCGGCCAGAAAGGCAGATGGGGAGAGGTCTGAAGTGGCTTCAAGGTGTATTGCCTTAGTGGAAAAGCAGACAAACACACATACATAACCCTTGGTCATGCGGCACCCTCTTCCGGCATAATATTTAATGTCGAATGGTCCGGCAAAGTCCAGGCCCGTGTGAACAAATGGACGTGAAATTTCTGCTCTTTCTGGAGGGAGAGCGAACATGAGGTCTGACATCTGCGCTTATATAGGATACAAGGCTTACACTTGTTTATAACCGATTTGATCAAATTCTTAACCTTCGGAATCCAATATTGCATACGGATCAATTTCAAAACTAGTTGGTTTTCACCATGGAGGGAAATTTCGTGGACAAAACGAACCAACAGGCGGGATAATTGACAGTCGTATGGCAGTATAACTGAATGCCTTTCATTATACGTTAAGGACGGAGAAAAAGTAAGCCGACCACAAATACGTAAAGCACCCTCGGAATCGCAAAACGGATTCAAATTCAATAGCGAACTTGTGGATAGTATGCCTTCTGGCTCATGGAAATCAATCGGTTTAGGGACGTTATTATCTCGGAATTCGATATAACTTTGGAATCAGCATGAAAATTTGATCGGTACTTCGAATGCGTTCTAAAATAGAACCTGTATATATATGAAACGACTCGTTAGGCCCTAGAGAAGGAGGAAAATCTGTCGAGAATATCCTCAAAATGGCTAAAATATGTAAAATTTACCTTAAGAGATTTTCTTTCGATCTCAATAATCTGCAAGGGAACATCGCTCGTCACAGGCCATGAGTCGCATGGATCCATCAGCCACTGTGGCCCCTTCCACCATAATTGGCTTTCAAGTAGATCCTTAGGATATACACCTCTACTTGCCAAATCGGCTGGGTTACATTCGGAGCTTACATGCCTCCATTTGGAAGGATTAGTAACCTCGATAACTTTGGAGACCCGATTGGCGACAAATGTTGCCCAATAGCATGGAGGTTTGGACAGCCAAGAAAGTACGATTGTGGAGTCCGTCCAACAATATACAGAATAGGAATCGATACCTAACTGGGGTATGATGCTGTCAATCATATCGGCTAGCAATGCTGCACCACACAATTCCAAGCGTGGTATAGAAAGGGTTTTGATTGGCGCAACTCTAGTCTTGGATGACACCAGACTGGTAGAAATGGAATTCGTTACCTCAATGCGAACGTAAAGAACGGCTGCATATGCCTCGAAGAATCCATGGAACTGGATATTGGAATTTGGAATATATTAGAACCACCGATGAATTTTTATCTGGTTAATTGACAGACAGTTGTCCTGAAACATTTTCCATTGGGACAGGGTCGACGGAGAAATAGAGTCGTCCCAGTTTGTCTTTTCCATCCAGATTTGCTGCATAATTATTTTTGCAATAATAATGCATGGCGAAAGCCATCCTGCCGGATCGAAAAGTTTGGAGATCTGCGACAGAACCTCACGCTTAGAAAAGGAATTTGTAGCCGGAAATGGTTGTATGGAAAAATAAAAAGAGTCAGACATAGCATTCCAGCGAATACCTAACGTCTTTGCGGTACTTCGATCATCGAACTGAAGGAAGTCATCACACAGCAGATCTTCGGAAGGAATGTCGGATAAAATATCCCTGGAATTCGAGGTCCACTTTCGCATCTGAAATCCTGCTGATTTCAAAGCTTGAACAAGTTGAAGCCGTGCTCTAATAGCATCTGAAACCGAGTGTGCCCCTACTAAAGCATCATCAACGTACATTGAATTACGTAGTATATCGCTTGCAAGAGGATAAATGGATCGAACGTCTTCCGCTAATTGCAGAAGCGTTCGGATTGCCAAGTAAGGGGCACAGTTAACGCCGAATGTAACTGTCCTAAGTTCATAATCCTGGACAGGCAGATCTGGACTCTCTCGGAGAATAGAGAATACGTTGAAATGAAGCGTGCGGTGGATTCACAAGAATCTGGCGATACATCTTTGAGATGTCGCCATTGAATACAAATTAAAAAATCTCCATTTCAAAATCAGGATAGTAAGGTCGTTCTGTAGAACCGGCCCAGTATAGAGAATGTCATTAGGACTCGTTCCATTGGAAGTGGGGGAAGAAGCAATAAAGACGACTCTAACCATCGTAGTCGAACTTTCTGGTTTTATAACCGCATGGTGCGGTAGATAGTAATACCTTGTGGAATCTCTGGAACAGGGTGGAGGAACTTTCCTCATATGACCAAGGTGGACATATTCCTTAAGAACAGCGTCATATTCCTCCTTGAACTCGGGAGTTCGAAGAAGACGGGCTTCATTTCTATAAAATTGTGCCATGGAACGATTCCTGGACTCTCCAATGCACACCTTACTCGGAAAATCTTCCTTAAGTGGAAGAGAAACCACGTATCGACCACCATCAGAACGTGTGGTGGTACGAAGGAATAGATCCTCGCAAAATTGATCCGATGGGGATAAGAATCTCTTCCTAGGAAGTTCCTCCACCTCCCAAAAACGTGAAATCTCTTTATCTAAAGAGATTTCACAGAAGTATGAGACTATAGTGGAAAAGGAGCTTGTTGGCTGGACGGGTATCGGACCTGTGAGGATCCAGCCAAACACTGTCTCCTGGGCCAACAGGGAGCCACAAACTGGATTCCGAATCCCTGATAACATTATCGAAGGAAGCAGATCTCCACCTAATAACAAATCTATCTTAGAACACTGGAAGAAATGTGGGTCTGCAAGAGGTATATCAGGAAGGGAAGACAGTAATCCCGGGTCCAACGTCCTTGATGGTAAACCACCCGCTAGGTGAGGCACTACTAAAGCCGACGTTGATAACTCGAACTCACCGTCCATGCTAGAACGTAGAGTGAATGTACATTCTTTTCGAACGGACGCCGAAATGGAGTTATTCAAGCCAGAAATCTGGGCACTAGTGCGTCTGAACGGAAGTCCCATAACATTACATAGTCTTTCGGATATAGGAGTGCCCTCAGAACCCGAATCGACTAAAGCCCTCGCGGCAAAGTTCAAACCCTATGGCATACAGTAACCAGGGCCGTGCCCAATAAAACACCCCTAGAATCTGATGAAAAACATGATTGGATAAAATTATTCGAAGGAACTTCAGTGGACTGTATTGAATTCGGAGTGTTTGGTTGAGATGAGTTACTGGGACTTGGAGGTGGAGCTGGGCTAGGTGTGGATGGGATGGAAGGCACATCCTCTCTATGGAGGAGTGTGTTGTGCTTCTTAGTGCATTTGTAGCAGGAGAATTTGCTAGAGCAGTTTTTAAGGGTAAGGGCCTTCGAAAAACAATTTATGCACAAATTATTTTTCTTTATGACATGGTATCTTTGCCTCTGAGACATCTGCAAGAATTTCGGACATTTGCGAATAGGGACTCCTTGGGGCAAAGATGACATTTGATAGTACCCACTTTAGTCTGTAATGCGATATTATTATTACTACCATTTCGCCCACTGGTGGGCTTTGAAGGACCCTTCATATTCTGCTTAGAAGTAGAAGCAACCGAATCAGATTGTCGTCTTATCTCAGACAAGGATTCAAGTGTCCTATGTCGGTCCGTCAGAAACTTATCCAAATTTGACCACTTCGGAATAATTGTCTTATCACATAAGGTTTGTTCCCATAATGTGAGTGTTGAGTTAGGTAAGCAGTTGGAACATATGAAAATGAAAATTGCGTCCCACTGTTCCACCTCTACCTCGTAGAGCTTCAACAATTCGATGCTAGAATTAACATTCCTCTGCAATGTCTTGAGTGCCACAGCCGTCTCATTGGTAATGGCATTAAGTCCGAATAGTCTCTTTAATTGAATATTAATTAGGACCCTTCTGTTCTCGTATCGCGAGCAGAGGTTTGCCCATGCCACCTTGAAATTCTCATTCGTTAGAGGCACTTTACCCACAATGTCATTTGCCTCGCCCCTCGTCTTCTGGCTCAAGTGGAAAAGTTTCTCCACTGAACTTAACCTCGGGTTCCTAATACAAACCGCCTCGAATATGTCCCGGAAAGTGGGCCACAATGAGTAATCACCGTCGAAAGTGGGAATTTCACACGGCGGCAGCCTGAAACCAAAACCTGACGTCGTATCCGATCTAGGAACCTGAATTGGGGCAGAGAGCTCTTGGATAAGCTCACGGAGTCGTGTGTTGCAACGACATTAAGTGACATAGGCACTAATATATTTGTGTTGCACGGTTATCAGTTCCAAATTGTCCGTCTTACCCTCATCGTCTCCCTGTTCCTCACTAGCTATATCAGACAGACATTGCTCATACGAGAACTTGAGCCTCTCCCAAATTGAGGTCAACTCTTCCTTGTGAATCTCTAGCGAATGAACAGATGCCATAGGGAAGTCTTTGTCATTAAAGCTCACTTCGAAGACGACAAGGTTATCAGCCAACCGGATAAATTTGTCCAATGACATATTGAAAGCGAACTGCGTATGCAAATCTGGAAAGTGTAATTATCGGACAGAATCAATTATGGAAATTTAACTCCTTAGCGAAAACTGCCACAGAGCTATAAATTTTGCAAATTCCTCAAAATACTTATAGTTGTTGATGTTCTGCCAATATTATCAACACTGGACCCACCATATATAAAAAAATTAAATAATTTAATCAACAAAAGAAGCATGAAATAAACAAAAATCTGATTTTGAAACAAGATGGAAATATAATGGAAATTAGGGTTAATATTGCAAACAAAAATGTAAGAAAAAAAATTATTAGAAAAACAGTAGAAAAAAAGAATTTGGGGAAAATGTAATTTGAAAACTTATTGAAAAGCGCGGCAAATAATTTTCACTTATTGAGGAAATGATATATCTATTTTAACCAAAAAAAATAAAACGGGTTCTTTTCCCGGCATCTCTTCTTAGGCAAAAAAGGACATAAGAAAAGAGTTGATCTACTATTAAAACGATATCAAGATATGGTCAGGTTCGGACCACAATTAAATTATATGTTGGAGACCTGTGTAAAATTTCAGCCAATTCGTATAAGAATTGCGCCCATTGGGGCTCACGAAGTAAAATAGAGAGAACGATTTATATGGGATCTGTATCGGGCTATAGACCGATTCAGACCATAATAAACACGTTTGGTGATGGTCATGAGAGGATCCGTCTTACAAAATTTCAGCCAAATCGGATAATAATTGTGACCTCTAGGGGTCAAGAAGTCAAGATCCCAGATCGGTTTATATGGCAGCTATATCAGATAAATCAAATCGGATAGGAATTGCGCCCTCTAGAAGCTCAAGAAGTCAAATCGTCAGATCTGTTTATTTGACAGCTATATCAGGTTATGGACCGATTTCAACCATACTTGGCACAGTTGTTGGATATCATAACGAAATACTACGTGCAAAAATTCATTCAAATCGGATAAGAATTGTGCCCTCTAGAGGCTCATGAAGTCAAGACCCAAGATCGGTTTATATGGCAGCTATATCAGGTTATGGACCGATTTAAACCATACTTGGCACAGTTGTTGGGTATCATAACAAAACACGTCGTGCGTGTTTTGTTATGAATCGGTTAAGAATTGCGCCCTCTAAAGGCTAAAAAAGTCAAGACCCAAGATCGGTTTATATGGCAGCTATATCAAGTTATGGACCGATTTGAATCATACTTGGCACAGATGTTGGATATAATAACAAAACACGTCGTGCAAATTTCATTTCAATCGGATAAGAATTGCGCACTCTAGAGGCTCAAGAAGTCAAGACCCAAGATCGGTTTATTTGGCAGCTATATCAGGTTATGGACCGATTTGAACCATACTTGGCACAGTTGTTGGATATCGGATAAGAATTGCGCACGCTAGAGGCTCAAGAAGTCAAGACCCAAGATCGGTTTATATGGCAGCTATATCAAAACATGGACCGATATGGGCCATTTACAATACCAACCGACCTACACTAATAAGAAGTATTTGTGCAAAATTTCAAGCGGCTAGCTTTACTCCTTCGGAAGTTAGCGTGCTTTCGACAGACAGACGGACGGACGGACGGACAGACGGACGGACAGACATGGCTAGATCGACATAAAATGTCGCGACGATCAAGAATATATATACTTTATGGGGTCTCAGACGAATATTTCGAGTAGTTACAAACAGAATGACGAAGTTAGTATACCCCCCATCTTATGGTGGAGGGTATAAAAATATGACATAAGAAGCGCCAAAGTACCAATTTAGATTCATACATTTAAAAATTAAAAAATAGTAAGGAATGAAAATAGTCACGAAACGAAAAAAAAATTAAATATTTAAAAAATTATAAGAAATATAAAATACTCGTATATATTTGAAAAATCAATCAGAAAGACTCGGATTTCGAGAAATTTTAGGTAAAAGGTGATTTTTTTGAGGTTAGGATTTTCATGCATTAGTATTTGACAGAAAGATGCTCAGTATGCTTTGACATTTCATCATGAATAGACTTACTAACGAGCAACGCTTGCAAATCATTGAATTTTATTACCAAAATCAGTGTTCGGTTCGAAATGTGTTCATTCACCGTAACGTTGCGTCCAACAGCATCTTTGAAAAAATACGGTCCAATGATTCCACCAGCGTACAAACCACACCAAACAGTGCATTTTTCGGGATGCATGGGCAGTTCTTGAACGGCTTCTGGTTGCTCTTCACTCCAAATGCGGCAATTTTGCTTATTTACGTAGCCATTCAACCAGAAATGAGCCTCATCGCTGAACAAAATTTGTCAAAATTTGAACACATTTCGAACCGAACACTGATTTTGGAAATAAAATTCAATGATTTGCAAGCGTTGCTCGTTAGTAAGTCTATTCATGATGAAATGTCTAAGCATACTGAGCATCTTTCTCTTTGACACCATGTCTGAAATCCCACGTGATCTGTCAAATACTAATGCATGAAAATCCTAACCTCAAAAAAATCACCCTTTATATTTGTACAATATACTTCTACAGAGTTTGCTGGGATTGTGTGCTAAATTCATAAAATTCCAATTGAGGTGAAAGTAAACAAACAGCTGATGAGGTCGTTGACCTATCTTTTCTTTTCTTCCCTATTCAGAGAACCAGGGAAACAAAATGGGACTAAATGGAATACCAGACTCTCTCTCGGTAAGGTAGACTTCTGCGGTAAACAGAGAGTTAGCTCAATAAGGTGGGGACGTCAACACAAATAGATAGCAAGAGATGAATACGAAATTGAGTGAGGCCACTCGCATGCAAAAAAGTCAGGGATGCCAACTAACTGGTATATTCAATCATTCACGGACTGTTCAAGTCCGATGGGAAATGATTAATTTTCGTTGAGTTTAACAATTCAAATAACAATGCAAATGGCAAATTGTATTTCGCGGTTTTCTACAGTTCTATGCTTGTTTCAGGATATTTCCACGGAATAGTACAGTTCTGATGTCAATCTCTCAAAAATACTCTAAAAACAGCACACGTGAGTATCAACGGGTGTCTTAGCAATGGGTCCAAAGAAAACTTCACAGCCTCGCATAAAAATAACCTTGAATATTTCTTAAGACGGTAAATTAATAGGTGTCAGTAAGATAATTCGGCAACTCTATCAGAATACCGCATACAAAAAATCAACAGAACAGCCGAAGTGTGTAGGGCGAGGTTGTGTAGACAAAAAATGGGGAGACATAAAAGAGCCGCTTACACACTTGTAACTAAGGAACTTGTTCCAAAACTCCCACTGCTATGATCACTCAAGAGAACGTGTAAGTAAAAGGTAGAAGATGTGTGCTTTCGATTACACTCAAAAGGAAAGTTAATTCTCATAGAATCACAATGTACGAGTGGGAAGCATTACAATAACAATCTATTGTGCTGGGATGCTTTAACATCGATCTCCTCACTTTTGGTGGATAACACATGTATGGCAAAGAAAAAAAGAACGAAAACCGCATGTAATGGACGGACGGACAGTGTTAAGATTATCCAACACTATGTAAGCACTTTATGGTGATTTCTAAGGGAAGTCTTTGACTGTTTGATGACACGTGGTGTGTTACTTAAAATTAATTTTCTAAATATGTACACTTATTTTACAAAGAAGTAATATTTATTACCCACATTGTGTATAACGTCTGTCGTTTAAACTTTAAATTTAATTAATAATAGTAAAATTTGCCGATAGTTATAGACGATACGTAATTGTAGTTAGCTTATCCCAATTCTCCACTTCAATTCCGTCTAGTATATGGAGTACTTCCTGGAAACTCGATAATGCTTTACTATAGGCCGCCAATCTAAATTCTCTTAGTACCCTACAAATTCAAAGGAAATGGTGCAAAGTTTCTGTATCTCTTAGGTTGCAAAGCTTAGATATTTTTTCCGACTCATTCTCTTCAAATTTATTGTAACCCTGCGATATCATTCCACTGCGAGCTTTAAATATCCAAGTTATTTTTTCTGAGGTATATGGATTATTAAGGTAAAGGTAAGCTTTTATGGGTCAAGATATTTATACATTCTATGTTGGCTTTCAGTTTTTCGGTGCATCCTACTTTGGTAGAGGTTCAGTTTTAAACTGTTTATAAATTTCTTGGTAAAGTCATACTATAGTACTGTTTGACTCAGAGTTTCTTCCTGATAAAACTTAGCCATGTCCGTCTGTCCTTTCTGTACCGGAATTTCCGATAGAAAATAAATAAAATTAGGTTTATTATTTAAACTAACAGTGGATGGTGCTAAAGCACACAGACAAAACTCCTCAACAGGCACCAGTTATATTGACGTAAATTAAATTAGGATGATATCAACACATTGGCCTCCTAAAAAAACCAACCATTCAGGCAGCGCCAGCAGGCAAGAAGAAATTGTATGTTAAGCCTTTAAATAATCCATATGGCATTTCACATCAACCTTTATTGTCATTATCACAACAATTCATTGTAACGCCTTTTCCCAGCTAAAGAGCTCTCTTAAGCAATTCATTGTGTTGACAATTTTTACAAGACCTTTTCTTTAAAAAAAAAGCTGCATTTATCAGTTGTTAAGGTCCGTTAAACACTTGGCTTCAAAATTAAAGTTTGTATAGGTTGAGAATTTGTACCACGAGTTATCTTTAAGTTTTTGTTGCTATTTAAAGCTACTACGAGGCGTTAAACGTGGGAATGTTTCATGGCTTCGATGTGGGCCTTCACAAAACGAACTTATCAACGTGGAAACCATAAAAAGATCGCATTTTCATGCGATCGAATATGAAACCTAGTGTGTGTATTCACAAAAATTAGTTTTCCACAAAAAGGAGAAAAGAAAAGAAACAAATTCTAAAATCAAACATAAAGCATTTTGCAATGATATCGTAGCGCAGAGGTTAGCATGTCCGCCTAAAACGCTGAACGCCTAGATTAAAATCCTGGCGAAAACATCCGAAAAAATTTTTTACCAGTGGTTTTCCCCTAATTATGCTGACGAAATTTATGAGGTACTATGCCATTCTTTAAAGCCATGTAAAAACCTCTCCTCAAACAGGCACGCCGTTCGAACTCGTTTATAAAAAAGAGGCCCCTTATCATTGAGCTTAGACTTGAATCGGTTATCACACATTGCTATGTATGTGAAAAGTTTGCCCATCTTCCTTAATAGAATGTTCATTGGTAAATTTTCATTTGCATTCGCATTGCGTTTGCAATGACACATCTTACATTTTACGGTGCTTTGCTTATGTAACTGATAACTTTTAGCCAATAATCTTCATATTTTTAAAAGTAACCACATTTCTCCAATTTAGACGACATTTTTATTTCAGTTTTTCCCAGAAATATTAACTCGTCTACATTGTTTGGAAAACGACTGGCCCTTTATAAGATTAACTAAAATACTGCGGATTGGAGTATAAAGTTTTGCTGGGACCAAATTTATATACCTTCACCATGAATCGCATATGTCATGTACTATAGACGTTTTCTTGAAATAGGTAGAGAAATAAATTTAAACAAGTAAAAGCGAGCTAAGTTCGGCCGGTCTGAATCTTGGAAACCCACCACCATGGATTCTGTTAAAAATTTAAAAAAAATCTTTTTAGTTGAAGGGCATAATTTTATTCTTCATACCAAACATCTGTCAAACCAGCAAAAATTTAAGCTTCTAGGGACCGAACAAGGATGCTCGAGAGACCGGTTTACATGGGTGCTATATCAGGTTATAGACTGATTTGGATTGTATTTGGCACAGTTGTTGGAATTCATAAGAGAACACCGCATGCAATTTCGGCCAAATCGGACAAATATTACGGCTTGTAAAAACTCAAGAAGTCAAATCGGGAGATCGATTTATATAGGAGCTATAAGAGGTTATAGACTGATTCGAACCGTACTTGGCAGTTGTCGGAAGTCAAAACGGAACACCACATGCGAAATTTCAGCCAAAATTTATTAGACAAAATTATTTTGTCTAAAGAAACAAAAGTAAAAAGGCATTAAGTTCGGCCGTGTCGAACTTTGGATACCCACCACCCCGGGAATATACGTAAACCACCTTTCATCAAAATCCGGTGAAAATTGCATATTTTATGACTCATAGCAGTTATATCGAAATATTAATAAGTACAAGTCACTGTTCAATTGTGTAAAACAAAATATTGGTCTTTTTAGTAGCTATATCTAAAATAAACCGATTTGAATCATATACGACACGGATGTTGAAAAGCCTAACATATGTCACTGTGACAAATTTCTGCAACATCGGACAATAAACGCGCCTTTTATGGCTCTAAAAACGAGAGATCGGTCTATATGGCAGCTATATCCAAATCTTAACCGATCTGTGCTATATTGCAGAAGTATGCCAAGGGGCTTATCTTAACTCACTGTCCCAAATTTCGGCGACATCGGACAATAAATGTGCCTTTTATGGGCCCAAAACTTTAAATCGAGCGATCGGCCTAAATGGCAGCAATATCAAAATCTGAACCGATCAGGGCCAAATTGACGAAGGATGTCGCAGAGCCTCACACAACTCACTGTCCCAAATTTCAGCAAAATCGGATAATAAATGTGGCTTTTATGGGCCTAAGACCTTAAATCGGAGGATCGGTCTAAATGACATCTATATCCAAATCTGGACTGATCTGCGCCAAATTGTGTTATGATGTCGAAGGGCCTAACACAACTCACTGTCGCAAATTTCAGCAAAATCGGATATTAAATGTGGCTTAAGACCCTAAATCGGAGGATCGGTCTAAATGGCAGCTATATTCAAATCTGGACCGATCCAGCCCAAATTAACAAAGGATGTCGAAGGGCCTAACACAACTCACTGCTTCAAATTTCAGTAAAATCGGATAATAAATGTGGCGCTTATGGGCCTTAGACCCTAAATCGGCGGATCGATCTATATGGCAGCTATATCAAAATATGGACCGATCTGGGATAAATTGACGAAGGATGTGGAAGGGCCTAACACAACTCACTGTCTCAAATTTCAGCAAAATCGGATATTAAATGTGGCTTAAGACCCTAAATCGGAGGATCGGTCTATATGGCAGCTATATTCAAATCTGGACCGATCCAGCCCAAATTAACAAAGGATGTCGAAGGGCCTAACAAAACTCACTGCTTCAAATTTCAGTAAAAATCGGATAATAAATTTGGCTTTTATGGGCTTAAGACCCTAAATCGGATCGATCTATATGGTCGGAAATGAATATTTCGATGTGTTGCAAACGGAATGACAAAATGAATAAGCCCCCATCCTTCGGTGGTGGGTATAAAAAATTAAATTGAATTTATTCTAAACAAAAATTTTCCATAACATTTTTTAAAACGAAAAAATTTTATGTATATAATACTCGACAAAGACATTTTGTAAAGGCCAGGGCCACTTTAAAAATATTTTTCTTAAGGACAAAATCAGCGAAAAAGTCGCTAAGCAAGCTGGATCTAATGATTTTGGCACAAAATCGCACCTGGTGTCAAAAGAAGTAGGATCATTGCCATAAATTTATTTTTTTATACAAAAAAACATCAAATGCAACAAGACATTAAAACGGATTTGAGAATTGTTTCAAATTGTACTTTTAGCCAATCTAAATTTCATTACGACCCTCATTCCTAATTCGAGATAGAATTTTTCAAAGGCAGCTCTATTCTTGGGTATTTTTGTCATAAATGGGTTAGTACAATTTGAAAAAAAAAATCCTCATGGAATTTTCTTGCCAAAAATTTTTTTATAAAAATTGTTCCGAAGGACAAGTATTTAATAAAAATTTTTCTAATACACAATTCTATATGAAATTTCACTTATTTCTCCTTTTATTATTTTAATTGAAATTCTATCTGTAGAAAAAATATTATTTAAAAAATGTCTTTAAATTAAATATTTTGTTTGTCAATGTGAAAAACTTTCAAAGAATAATTAGAATAATTAGCCGCTATGGATATACACCTAAGCCGGTAATCGGCTTGTAATGCGCTCTAAATACAAAAAATAGTATCCTCGAAAAAGGAAATCTAAGTTAGGAATTGCGCGCTACTTACAAAATCCTAAATTCTTAAGTTGGTTCATGTCTGGTATAATGTCCCCACCTAAGTGCCGGTATGATAAAAGAAATGCTCCAAGTCTCATCATCTTGCCCACATGCTATCACTTGCCGTACAGGTTTTGCATATGCCCTATGTGTCCTGTCATAATACCATAAGCTATACTGACCTCCTTCTTACTTCCTTTCAGTAATTGCCTCGTCTTCTCACGATCCTGATCCCCCCATAGGATTTTCGCCGCCCTATCGACAATTTCGCTGTTCGACGGGGTTGCATGCGCATTCGTCGCCCACGCCTTTAACTCGGACTGCATCGACTTGACTGCGTCGACGGCAACCAAACGATGCGGTTTCACCATCCTCAGAGAAGGCGTGAATATCCTTTTTATACTGCAAGACTGTCCGAGACCTTACCGTCCTGGTTGTTATTGCCCTTATGGCCTGTTTACTGTCCGTAAAGATGTTCACACTCGACGTCCGCGCATTAACACTACACCACTATACGCATTTTGTGATCGCCCGGATCTCCGCCTGCAGGACCGTATTATGGTCAGGCAGTCTAAAACAGACCCCCAGGCCCACTCTGTCCTCTAGCTTTGATCCATCCATGTAATATGAGCCTTCAGATGGCAATACTAGGGTTCCGTCAATCCAAGACTGTGCCTCTGGCAGCAGTGCGTCGCACTCGACTTCAAGGTTCATCTCAGGTATTCGATCGGCAACCTCTTCCCTTCCTTCCAGGTTTTTTATCGCCGCCTCGTATATACGGCGACGGTATGAGCTGCTCCCATCCTCAATCTATTCTCCCATCGCCTTGAGTCTTATAGCCGCAGTGGCTGCCTCACATTTAATCTGTATGTCAATGGGTCGGATATCTAGAAAAGTCTCCAGTGCCCTAGTGGGCGTGGTCCACATCGCTCCGCCTATGCCAAGACAACATGTTCTCTGAACCTGTTGTATGGTCCTTGTGTTGCACTATTTCTCCATAGCAGTCCACCAAACTACTGAGGCGTAACTAATATTTGGTCTAATCACGCTCCTGTAGAGCCAGTGGACTATCCTAGGATTTAGGCCCCATTTCGAGCCTATGGCCCGTCTACATAGTGCCCAACGTCTGTGAGCCTACCAGTACGCTCCGGAATGTGACACTTCCAATTCAGTTTCCTGTCCAAGGTCACATGTCACTTTCTCCATTATATTTATGACTTGGGACACACAATTTATCCACCTGTTCCTTAGCATATGGTTTATCTAGTCCCTAAGAACCGGGTCCACCTGGTACTGGTTTAAGGATTGGATCAGTGTGTCGGTCCGCAAATTGTTAAAAGCACCCTCGATGTCAATGCATACCGCCAGGGTGTACGTGTACGTGTGTACATCGAAGGATTCTTCTATTTTATGCACAACCTCGTGCAGGGCAGTTTCCACCAACCTTTCCTTGTCATAGGCATGCTGTTTGTGTTTGAGCAGTTCGCCGAATGTCATACTCTTTCCCATGGTGTCCACAATATGTTCCATGGTTTTGAGTAGAAAGAATGTAAGGCTTATGAGTCTGTAGGCCTTTGGTGTCGCATAACTTGAATTGCCGGGCCTGGGTATAAACACCAACCTTGCCTCCTGCCAGGCTCTCGGAGTATATGAAAGTCTTAGGTACGCTGTGAAAATTTTGAATAGACGAGGCTAGATAGTCTGCTTCTTTCTGTAGTAACGCCGGAAATATTCCATCATTCGAAGGACCTCACCAGTGCAGTCGTAATCCTGTTGACATTTTCGTCAATGTCTTCTATGCTTGGACAATCAAAATTATCTTGCGCAAGTCTTCTTCTGAGTACCCTTCCGAATTTTGTACAGTAAGTCTTCAACTTATTCCGGAAGCTTATCGGACTCGGCGCTGGCCGTGCTATTCTAAACCTAATGCAGCGATGGTCAGAGAAAGAGTGTTCCATGGAGACCCTCCAATCCTGAACCTCATCGATTAGATTTTCCGAACATATCGTCACATCTAATACCTCCTCCCCAATCCTATTAACAAAGGTAGCGGTGTCACCAATATTTAGTGTTATTAGGTCGTTAGTATTCAAGAACTCTACCAGGGCTTGGCCCCACTTATTAGTATTGGTACTACCCCACGAAATGTTGTGAGAGTTCGCATCGCACCCTATTAGTACCCCGTTTTCTGTCTGGTTTGCTTTCCTCAACAGCCGTTGCAGCTGCGACGTGGTTGGCGGTGTCGAAGAGTCGAAAGGCAGATAAAGTGATGCCAGGTATGTTCCACTGTCTCCCTGTCTCATCACTGTTGCATACGACGTTTACAACATACAGTTTAAAATTTTATGACAAGTAACTCAGGTCCACGGCCGAGTGCCCGTATTAGCATAGAGTAATTGGTAGTTGATATGGCTCAGTCCATAAACTTTGTTCCGGGTCGTCCATGGCTCCTGAATTAACGTAATATGAATCTTGGCCTTGCTGATTTTTTCCATCAGAGCGTGTGTAGCAGTCTCGCCACGGAGGAGATTTATCTGGATTACCTCAATCATTGGTCCTCCAGTAAATGGGCATCTTGGCTAGGTAATGATCTCATCGTCTGATCCCTGTTCTTTAGACTGCATAGACATTCTTGTCAGTGCACTGCCTGATGTCATCGTTTTAGTTTCTTTGCCTAGTCTAGTCTTCTGCCTTTGTATAAATTCTGTTCGTTAAGCTTTGTTGGGTTTCCATTCCCTGTTCTGCATGGTGTTTCAATACTAGGGTCTTTGCCTATCTTAGCCTTCCAAATCTTAAGTAAATGGGCTTCTTGGGAGTAGGTGATGGTACCATCATCGGCTCCCTGTTCGTTGGTTTGCATTGAGTCTACTGTAGCTGCGCTGCCTAATGTTTCAATATTAGGATCTTTACCTAATTCGTACACCGTTTAAACACTCGAATGCTTCTTTCGACACTTCAAATACATGTTTAGCCCAACGGACACCACTTCGTATTTTCATGGCCAGAACATCAAGAGCTTTTGATTTCTCAACATCTACACCGTTGATAGACAAAGATGATCGTAATGGGTCAGCGAATCGTTTGCGTGACAACAAGCAGCACTGAGTCTTCCGTGCATTAAAATACTCGATTTATTCAACCCCACTCAGAAATGGACAGCAAATCCTGGCATAGTGTATCTTCCATAATCCGCCTCTTGTCCTCAATCTCTCGAAGACTCGGCCTATGGTCGAATGAGTACGAATGACAGAGATTACTGTCATCCGCAAATGAGTAGATCGGATTCGATGTCTGACCCAACAGATCGTTGATGAAAATAAGAAAAAGAGAAGGAGAAAGAACGGAGCCCGTCAATTTGTGCTCATTGGAACCCATCTATTTATAACGACTCGAATAGTGCGATCTCTGAGAAAGCTCGAAATAAATCGAACGAAGCCATTACCGACACCAAATGCGACAAGCTTTGATAGTAGTGCACCGTGCCAGACCCTATCAAATGCCTTGGAGATATCCAGAGCCACACCTCACTCTCACCAAACTGGTGGATTGAGCGACTCCAAAGTTCCGACAGAACGATGTTATTACAATCGGACGAACATTGAAAGAGTTGGGATGACCAGATTAATTAACTTGTATCTCTTCTAAATATGGCTGTTCCAAAATTTCCTTTGTAGGGTAGAAAGGTGACGAAATAAGGAACATTTTGAGGCATAATTGAAAGAAATCAAAAGGGGGCATAAAGAGTTAAAAATTTGAAAAAAAAAGTTTTAAAAATTTTGTGATATGTTGTATTAAAATTTAGGAAATTCTGCACAAAAAAACTCTTGAACAATCCATTCATTTGTTTTTAAGTTATAGCGGTTTGAACATTTTTCCCTAAAAAAGTTTAAATCCTGACAGGGGGCAACCCTTCATCACACCGACCTACATTCATACTCTTTCTTTTAGTTTTTACATGTACTAAAACATATATAGTTTCCAAAAAATATGAGCAAAATATATGACTTCTTTTTGAGAATGCCTCATAAATGAAGTAATCATAGATGTCGCCAACTTTTATTGAGGAGATGAACACTAAAGCCTTTCAGTAGTTTAATTTTGTCAACCCAATTTTTTAAAGATTTTTATACACTGTGAACTTGACAAGTATCATTGTATTCAGTGAAACCCCAGCATGACAATCAGCCGAAAATTCAGTCCAAAAAGATTGCAGCTTCATAGTATATATATATACTTGCATTCAAAGCGGAATGCAGAGCAAAAAGTGGCCTTTTGGTTAATACCTGTAATTGTATTTCATTTTCGCTAATACATACATATTTTATATAATAATCACATCGTATAGAAACTTTCCAGGTTCAAACGTATATCCGAATATATATCACTTAGGCTAAAACTTATGCTACATAACGAATGTTGACCCGCTTACGCTTGCCATAACGTCCTGAAGCAACGGGTGCTGCTTGAACACTGCGTCCTAATATGTTCCAGAAGGGACGTGGAGTCGTCGTCGTTGTAGAGGTTGTGGTGGTGGTGGTGGTTGTCGTCGTTGTTGGCAACGGATCTTTATTTATGTAAATGCAGTTGACATCACCTTCTTCGGGACCGGTGTCAGTCTCAGTTATGGTACGCGTATATGTATGGGTTCCTTGATCGACTTCGTTTTGACCTTTCCTCTTCTTTTTCTTATTTGTATCAAAACCTCTCTGGGAATTTCCGTTTCCATTTCCCTCTTTCTTTTTCTTTTTGGTATCCTTCTTTTTGTTTGAATTTTTATTTGTGCTGCCTTTTTTGTTATCCAAATCATCCAATTCCTCCGATTCGGTTGAGGGGTATGTGGATGAGGTGGGAGTATAGGAAGTGGCTGTTGGCGAGTAGAAAATTGGGGTAGGCTTGCCCTTCTTCTTCTTCTTGATCTTATCTTTGTTTGATGCCACCAGATCTTGGTTCGAATTAGGCTTCTTCTTCGCTTTGTTAGTTTTCTTTTTGTTCTTTTTCTTATTGGAAGAGTTGCTGGAGGGTCTCTTTGTGGTGTCTGTCTTCTTCTTCTTCTTGCTACTTGGAGTTTTTCTATTGGGGCTTGTGCCTTTTGTCTTGGTGCTAGTGTTGGTCTTCTTTTTAGTGGAAGTGATAGAACCTTCCTTCTTTCTAATGCCGTTCTTCTTTTTCTTATTGGACGTCTTTTGCTTATTTGCTTGCATTTGGGTCTTCCTCCTGCCATTCTTATTCTTGCGTTTGTTGAAAGGTCGTACACCAACACCATTGGGCCCCCTTCGGTTAAATGGTCGTCTCCTGTTGCCTCCCCCCTGAGAAACCTTGTTATTGTTTTGGTATTTGTTGCGTCTCATTGGGCGTCTGTTGCCAGGTTGGACTTTGTTTCTATTCCTCTGCCATTTTTTATTCTTGTTCTTATTCTTTATCTTGTTCCTATTGCGATTAGGTTTCTTGGCAGGCAAAAGGTCTGCAAAGTCATCATCAGATCCTGTTGACCAAATAGCTGTAGTCGTAACGGGACTTAGTTCTTCATTGTAGTGGAAGTCACCATCCTCCCCATCGTAGTCGTAATCATCGTCTCCTTCGAAATCGCCCAGATTTATAACATGGACAGCACTAGCTACTTGACCAATTTGGCCGGCAGCAATTGAGTCAACATTTGGAAACTCTTCCTCTTCTATCTCATCATCCAACTGGTGGCGGTCTTGATGAGCCTTCTGCTCGTTTGGATTAACTGGAACCAACTCGAAGACAGCATGTGTCTGGGGATTAACTTTTGGTGGCTGATCGGATTCAACTATAACGGCGCTCGCTGTATCGTTGACAACAGCGGCCACTGATGTGGCCGAAGCAATGGCTGCCAAAGACTGACCTTCACTATGAAGTGAGCCTATGACTGGAACTTGCGGAACATGTACCAATTCGATGGTATCGGTTTCTCCATCATCTTCCTCCTCATCATCATCATCTTCTTCGTCGGCAACTTCATCGATACTTTCGTTTTGCACAGCTCCATTGCCCAGTATGACGGATCTTATGGCATTAGCATCGACAATGACCTGAGTCACCGGCTCATTGGTCTCACTTTCAGCATCCTCATCATTTTCTTCGTCGTCTACTTCTTCGTCATCGTTATTGCCTATGTCGTCTCCAACGCTGTCGTCCTCCGACTCGTCCTCATCGACTGGAGGCGAATAAAATAGCATGGCATGCGGCTGAACCACAGTCACTTGAGAGTTTTCTTCCTCTTCACCTGTGTCAACTTCATCATGTTCTTCCTGCACATCTTCTATGGGTGCGACAGGTATAACAGCTACAGTTGCTCTTTTGCGCCTTGTAACGACGCATTGATTACGACCACCATTTAATTGTCGTCCTTGAATGTAGAATTTCTTCACTTCATATTCATCGCCATTTTCATCAACTTCTATTCGAGATTCAGCTGAAATGTCAAAAATTTTATTTTTATATTAAAATTTTTTCTATACACGTTTTTTAAACCCAAAAATTTTGACCTAAAAATATGTACACACAAAGAAATAAATCAATATGAGTGAGAAATCGATCAGACTAAGTCCGGCAAAATCGCCCTATTGCTACCCAGCACCTTATAAGTTTTAGGGGTATTATAAAATGTTTTGAGCTACTTTTATTCGGTCTTGAAACAATTCATAACCACCCCCTTTTCAATCTAACCTAATCTAAAGGAGCATATTAAGAAAAAACAAGTAAAAGCGTGCTAAGTTCGGCCGGGTCGAAGTCATTGTGTAAAATCGTATAAGAATTGCGCCCTTTCGGGGCTCAAAAAGTAAAACAGGGAGATCGTTTTATAGGGGAGCTGTATTAAGCTATAGGCCGATTCAGCCAATATTTGACACTTATATTTGACACAAATTTCACCCAAATCAGATAATAATTGCGACCTATAGAGGCTCAAGAAGTCAAGATCCCAGATCGGTTTATGTGGCAGCTATATCAGTTTATGAACCGATTTGAACGATTTGATTGCACAGTCATTGAAAGTCATAACGAAACACGTCATGCAAAATTTCAACGAAATCGGATAGGATTTGCGCCCTCCAAAGGTTTAAGAAGTCAAGACCCCAGATCGAATTATATGACAGCTATATCAGGTTATCCAACGATTTCACCCATACTTGGCACAGTTGTTGAAACTCATAACAAAACATCTCGTGCAAAATGTCAGCCAAATCGGATAAGAATTGTGTCCTCTAGCGGCTCAAGAAGTCAAGATTCAAGATCGGTTTATATGGCAGCTATATCAAAACATAGACCGATATGGCCCATTTGCAATACCAACCAACCTACATAAATAAAAAGTATTTGTGCAAAATTTCAAGCGGCTAACTTTACTCCTTCGGAAGTTAGCGTGCTTTCGACAGACAGACGGACGGACGGACATGGCTAGATCGACATAAAATGTCGCGACGATCAAGAATATATATACTTTATGGTGTCTCAGACGAATATTTCGAGTAGTTACAAACAGAATGACGAAATTAGTATACTCCCATCCTATGGTGAAGAAAATAAATAAAAAAAAACTGAAGAAAAATACTCTAAAGCCCCTCTATTTAATGACTTTTATTTCTCGTCGTTAAAGTAAATACCAAGTAATTGTCCATCGTTCAATTGACGACTTTCTATTCGTTATCCAAAAAACAGATGATTTTAATAATGTTGACTATCGTTAAAATTGGCTACTGAATAACGAATTTGTTAACTTGTCTGTTATGGCTTTTTAACTTAACGATTTTCGTAAAGCAGTTTACAGAATTCAACTACTGGTGTCAAATTTGAGGGCTGAAAGAGAGACAGTGAGACTGATGTTATTCAATTATTATAATTTTTACACTTTTTAATAACTTTGAAGCATACTAAAATACATTAAAGCTGAATTGCAATTTTATCACTTAAAAGATTTGTACATATTTTGGAAATTTAACATACAAACCTCAAACATCTATCGAATTTTCATGAAAATGAGTTGAGAGAAGAGCACATTGAATAAAATCTATTTCAGCGTCATGACGCTTGACTCTGACTCTAGCCGCGGCGGTTTTTTTAAACAATTTGACGCAAACTGTTGACTCTTTGGTTGGGTTTAGACTCTTATAGACTGGCAAGCTTAACTCACGCGTCACGGTGATCCCCCATTACCCATAGTCATTTAATGTTGGTTATACTGGTAAACTTTCAGCAAATTTAAAAAAAAAAAAACCGCCAGAATAAAACGAGCATAAAAATTAAGCACATTATATATCAATGTTGTGTTTGGAATTGCAACTACATAAAAGTCCTGCGGACAGAGATATTAATATTATTTAATTAAAAAGAAAAAAGAATTTTCACTTAGGTTACTACCGAACTTGTCCTTTTAATGGCAACTAACGTTTTTTAAGAACATAAGCACACAATACATCTCAAATATCTTTTTTTAAAACTCATTTTCTTGCGTTAATTACATAAAGGATTAATTAACAATATCAAAGGCGATGCTTTTTCGACTTTTGTTTTTAGTAACCACCGCTTATTATTAGTTTTATCCTTTAAAATGTATTTATTTTTTTTTTTTTCAAGAAAACAATAACAAACCATAATAACATCACTTAAATCATGTTTTTATAAGTTATATCAATTTCAATATTAGGTTTTATTCAAGCGAAACCCTTTATTACATTTCACCACTGCCGCGGCCAGACACAAGGCCAAGAACAGCAAAAATATTTTCCTTTTCATGTTTCCACCTTAGAGTGGATATCTCAAACCAAGAGAAGAGATCTTAACACTTAAACTTAAAATACAGACTAAATGGTTTTTCGGTTGGTGACCTATCTTTTATGGGCTCGCATAGTCGGCACAGAGCAGTCATAAGAACAATCAAGCACAAATGAACAAATCACCAATGCGACCAAAGCGAAAAACTGAGCAAATATTCGCTTTCCATGACCTGGAGCTAGGCAGAATCTTTCTAAGACCATAATACTGAAATTTATGAATAAGCCCGCTATTAACGGCAATCAAGCTGGCAGCAGTAACAACAACAAACTCTCGAAGACATTTCCGTATGTTTTGGGTCTATTCCCAACGAGTGGAAGAAATTAATATGTAATAACAATAACAACAAATATATAACTTTCTTTGGTCGCTGCGATGGCAGATATGAAGAACACAAAACACACTATTGCTCATCTTCATCGCAGACCTACAATAAAAACATTAGAACTTGGTCAAAACATTCATAGAAACTGGTTAGGAAGCCAATTTCCAATTTGTATTCAGTACATGATCGCGGCTTTCAGCGTTGATGATAATGATGATGATGCTGGTTACCGATGATCTTCAGTGCCGATTGACGGTGTTGATGTTGGCCACAGTTCTTCGCCTGCCATGGGTCATTGTATCATTGACACCAAATGACACAGTTCTGTTTCATTTCATCTGATGGGATATGTTAATGAATATGATGGCTTTCGCATTGATTGCACAGTGTGTTAAAAATGGTATGTGAACAATAAAAGTGAATGATAACAACACCGTTAACAAGTAAAAGCGTGTAAGTTCGGCTGGAACGAATCTTATATACCCTCCACCATAGATCGCATAGATGTCGAGTTCTTTCCCTATATCTCTTTTTAGATTTAATTGAATGATGGAGACCATATTAGAAGCCATTGTGTAAAATTTCAGCCAATTTGATTAAGAATTGCGCCCTGTGGGGGCTCAAGAAGTAAAATAGAGAGATCGGTTTATATGGGAGCTGCATCAAGCTCATGGAAGAAACCATTGTAAAAAATTTTCAGTCAAATTGGATACTAATTGCAACCTCTGGAGGCTCAAGAAGTCAAGATCACAGATAGGATTAAATGGCAGCTATATCAAGTTATGCATCGATTTGATCCATATTTGGCACAGTTGTTGGAAGTCATAACAAAACACGTCATGTGAAAATCCAGCCAAATCGAATAAGAATTGCGCCCTCTAGTGGCTCAATAAATCAAGATTCAAGATCGGTTTATATGGATTTAAACCATACTTAGCACAGTTGTTGGAAGTCATAACATAACATGTCGAGCAAAATTTTCGGCCAAATCGGATTGGAATTGCACCCTCTGGGCGCTCAAGAAGTCAAGATCCAAGATCGGTTTATATGGCCGCTATATTACATGTACCAATATAGTCCATTTTCAATCCCAACCGACCTAGACTAATAAGAAGTATTTCAGCAAAGTTTCAAGCGCCTTTACTCCTTTGAAAGATAGCGTGCTTTCCACAGACAGACGGACGGACATGGCTAGATCGACTTAAAATATCATGAGGACCAAGAATACATATACTTTAGTATATATATTAGTATACCCCCATCCTATTGTGGAGGGTATAAAAAACTTAAAACATAGTATTTTTGTAAACTCAAATGAAGAGAGATGGAACAAAATTAAAAAAGTTGGCTTCTTCCTCTTAGTTTTTGAGATATAGCTTATGGCTATAATTTTTAACCAGATTATCGTTTTGGAAAAAACATTAATTTTGTTTTCAATATTATTTCGCATATTAGATTCGCAATATTGATCCGAATAGTCTTTGAAAAATATTAAAACCTATATATCGGATATCAAAACTGCGTAATGGCAGTACTTAAAAATTAAATAATGTCGTAAGAACAAGCCATGGTTTCCTCATGTTCATATTCCTGTTGAAAAGGAGGCCATAAAGTGCGTAGCACACATGATTTAGCCATTTTGTTTGCAAACAATTTTTTTTCCAATTCCTTTAATGTGTGTGGGCAAACTTAACAAATTAAAAATTCGTCAGAGCCCGGCAAGGATTCGAACCTGGACACACGGAGCAACAGCGAGAGCTATTGCCGTTATCTTAGCGTTCAAAGCCATCAATACAACTTCTAACAGATGCGCAAAATCATGTGTAGTACGGAAGAAGTGTAATTTGTCACAGAAAGAATGTCTGGCATTAAACAAAAATATATGCATTAAGGAAAAGTACTGCTAATAGACAGGGTTGTCGAGTGTGGTTAATGTGGTAATTGTATCATATATGCGTTTTCGCTATTTATACGTTTCAAATACAACGCACGGCCCCTGAACCATCACACCTAATATGGTTGAAAAGTCTTCTAACCAAAGACGAAACGCGTCCCATGGTGATTGGTGTGTGTTGCTATCTTTGGCTTTCCTTTTTCATTTGCATCTCCGATCATTAAGCTCGTCTCGAAAGAGAAACAAACAGAAAATTGTGAAATTGATTATCTAGGGCGAGATCAGATCAGGCAAAAAATTTGAAAAATTAAAGATTTTATATTCGAGGGCTACTCAATTTAACCCTCTTATCTCAAATTTTAGTGTAATAGACATCATCTTGTAATTAGTAGACAACAATATTTTAATAATAATAAACAAGATCCAATATGGGTTTATATGGCAGCTATACCAGATTATGAACCGATTTGAATCATACTTAACACAGTTGTTGATACCAAAACACGACATGCAAAATTTCAGTCAAATCGGACGAGAATTGCGCCCTCTAGAGGCTCAAGAAGTCAAAACCCAAGTTCGGTTTATATGGCAGCTATATGAAAACATGGACCGATTTGAATCATACTTAGCGCAGTTGTTGAAAGTGATACCAAAACACCACGTGCAAAATTTCAGTCAAATCGGAGGAGAATTGCGCCCCTAGAGGCGCAAGAAATCAAGACCCAAGACCGGTTTATATGGCAGCTATATCAAAACATAGACCGATTTGGTCCATTTACAATCCCAGCCGACCTACACTAATAAAAAGTATTTGTGCAAAATTTCAAGCGCCTAGATTTACTCCTTCGAAAGTTAGCGTGCTTTCGACAGACAGACGGACGGACCGACAGACGGACGGACGGACCGACAGACGGACAGACGAATCATATCTAGATCGACTTAAAGTGACATGACGATCAAGTATACAGCGGTCAAAAAAAGTATTCATCATTAGCAAAATTGATAATAAATTCACTTATTTTGGGTAATTGAAGAACATTTAAAGTAAACAAACAAGTAAAAGCGTGCTAAGTTCGGCCGGGCCGAATCTTATATACCCTCCACCATGGATCGCATTTGTCGAGTTCTTTTCCCGGCATCTCTTCTTAGGCAAAAAAGGATATAAGAAAAGAGTTGCTCTGCTATTAAAACGATATCAAGATATGGTCCGGTTCGGACCACAATTAAATTATATGTTGGAGACCTGTGTAAACTTTCAGCCAATTCGTATAAGAATTGCGCCCATTGGGGCTCATGAAGTAAAATAGAGAGAACGATTTTTATGGGATCTGTATCGGGCTATAGACCGATTCAGACCATAATAAACACGTTTGTTGATGGTCATGAGAGGATCCGTCGTACAAAATTTCAGGCATATCGGATAATAATTGCGACTTCTAGGGGTCAAGAAGTCAAGATCCCAGATCGGTTTATATAGCAGCTATATCAGGTTATGAACCGATTTGAACCTTATTTGACACAGTTGTTGAAAGTAAAAATAAAATACGTCATGCAAAATTTCAGCCAAATCGGATAGGAATTGCGCCCTCTAGAAGCACAAGAAGTCAAATCCCCAGATCTGTTTATATGACAGCTATATCAGGTAATGAACCGATTTGAACCATACTTGGCACAGTTTTTGGATATCGTAACAAAATACTACGTGCCAAAATTCATTCAAATTGGGTAAGAATTGCGCACTCTAGAGGCTCCAGAAGTCAAGACCCAAGATCGGTTTATATGGCAGCTATATCAGGTTATGGACCGATTTAAACCATACTAGGCAAAGTTGTTGGGTATCATAACAAAACACGTCGTGCGAAATTCCATTGCATTCGGATAAAAATTGCGCCCTCTAGAGGCTCAAGAAGGCAAGACCCAAGATCGGTTTATATGGCAGCTATATCAGGCTATGGGCCGATTTGAACCATACTTGGCACAGTTGTTGGATATCATAACAAAACACGTCGTGCAAAATTTCATTCTGATCGGATAAGAGATGCGCACGCTAGAGGCTCAAGAAGTCAAGACCCAAAATCGGTTTATATGGCAGCTATATCAGGTTATGGACCGATTTCAACCATACTTGGCACAGTTGTTGGATATCATAACAAAACACGTCGTGCAAAATTTCATTCTGATCGGATAAGAATTGCGCACGCTAGAGGCTCAAGAAGTCAAGACCCAAGATCGGTTTATATGGCAGCTATATCAGGTTATGGACCGATTTGAGCTATACTTGGCACAGTTGTTGGATATCATAACAAAACACGTCGTGCAAAATTTCATTCCAATCGGATAAGAATTGCGCACTCTAGAGGCTCAAGAAGTCAAGACCCAAGATCGGTTTATATGGCAGCTATATCAAAACATGGACCGATATGGCCCATTTACAATACCAACCGACCTACACTAATAAGAAGTATTTGTGCAAAATTTCAAGCGGCTAGCTAAACTCCTTCGGAAGTTAGCGTGCTTTCGACAGACAGACGGACGGACGGACGGACGGACGGACAGACGGACGGACGGACGGACAGACGGACGGACATGGCTGGATCGACATAAAATGTCATGACGATCAAGAATATATATACTTTATGGGGTCTCAGACGAATATTTCGAGTAGTTACAAACAGAATGACGAAATTAGTATACCCCCCATCTTATGGTGGAGGGTATAATAATGCAGTTTTATGCAATAGTTTATTTTTCGTAATATGTTTTAAAATAAATTCAAAAAATAAATTTAATTAGCGCAAAAAATGCAATTTTATATAATAACACCAAAAACAGAACAAAAAAAGTATTCATCATTGATGTGCTATCATCAAAGTCAAATTCAAATATTATTTGGGAATCCCCCTTTTCTGTTTTATTTAGTAAAGGAGGCTTTGCCCTTGACAGCAAATATTTAATTTCATTGAAAATATAGTTTTTGTCAAAATGGGTCGTAAGCAAAACGAGGTTTCTGATGAGGTAAAAGTTTTGATAATAAAACACCACAGGAATGGTTTAACTCAAAAAACTATCAGTGAAATATTAAATAGACCACGATCTACTATACAATCCATCATCAGAAAGTGGACAGAAACGAAAACTGTTGACAATAAACCAAGATCTGGTCGACCAAAAGCACTTTCAGTTGGAGATGTGTGTTGGCTAGTGCGGCAAGTTCAGAAAACTCCGAAGACAAATGCGACCATTCTTCGTAAAAACACTATGGAATATTTAGGGAAGGAAGTTACTACACAAACAATTCGAAATATGTATATAAAATTGCATTTTTTGCGCTAATTAAAATTATTTTTTGAATTTATTTTAAAACATATTACGAAAAATAAACTATTGCATAAAACTGCATTATTTGTTTACTTTAAATTTTCTTCAATTACCCAAAATAAGTGAATTTATTATCAATTTTGCTAATGATGAATACTTTTTTTGACCACTGTACACTCAAAAGGCATAGTTACAGAGGAAGAACTGCACGTAAGAAGCCCTTTATAAATAAAATAAACCGAGTGAAAAGGCTAAACTTCGCAAAAATGTATGTAAAACAGCCCGAATCATTTTGGAAAACAGTCATTTTTGCAGACGAGAGCAAGTTTAATCTTTTTGGGTGCAATGGAAAGGTCATAGTGTACAGAAAACCAAATACAGAGCTTGCAGAACGAAACACAGTTGCTACTGTAAAACATGGTGGAGGTGGTTTAATGGTTTGGGGGTGTATGGCGGCTTCAGGAGCGGGAAATCTTGAAATTATTAATGGAGTAATGGATCATAAGTATTACATTGACATTTTAAAGAGGAATTTAAAAGATAGTGCTGTAAAACTTGGGCTTGGTAATAACTTTCAATACTATCAAGATAATGACCCCAAACATTCTGCTTTAAATACCAAGATGTGGATGCTGTATAACTGCCCCAAAGTCATTAAAACTCCTCCTCAAAGTCCCGACTTGAACCCAATTGAACATCTTTGGGAACATCTCGAACGCAAATTGAGAACGCGCAATTTTTCGAGCAAGAGTCAAATGCAACAGGTGATAATGGAGGAATGGACTAATATAGACCAAAATATAACCGCTAAATTAGTCCAATCGATGTCAAACCGTTTAAAAGAAGTTATAAGACGCGGTGGTCGAATAACAAAGTATTAATTTTTTTAAATTATGTTATTTATTTTTTTGTTTTTTTGCAATGATGAATACTTTTTTTGTTTAATTTTTTGTGTTCAGCTGTAAAATGGCCCTTTTTGTTCCAATAAATACTATTTTTTTCTTTAAAAACAATGAAATTGTGTACATATATATCACACAAGCACTACTGCATCATTAGTTTAATATGTTTTTATTCCAATTGTCTTTTGTAGACTTATTAAAAAAAAAACATTGAATGATGAATACTTTTTTTGACCGCTGTATATATATATACTTTTTGGGGACTCAGGCGCATATTTCGAGGTGTTACAAACAGAATGACGAAATTAGTGTACCCCCATCCTATGGTGGAGGGTATAAAAACAGTGTTTGCTGATTTTTAAATGGGTAAATTTAACTATTAAAGGAAATCATTATGAACTTTTCCACTTAACGACAATAAAAGCTTTTACTGTACATTAGTATACATTTGGGCCAATTTTGGGAGAGCACTTTTGGTTTAAAAGCATTAATATGATTTTAGCAGTTATTTTGTCTACTGCTATTTAAAACCGTTAAAAAATAATCAGATTAAAGAAAAATGGAAAGAATATAAAAAAGATAAGTTAAAATATATTTTTTTTCTTAATTTTAGAACACTTAAAGTTTATTTAGGTTTTTACCACCTGAAAATAGCAGAAAATGTTTGCTATTTTAACAAAAAAATTACTACAGTCCCAGATATTCAGATTTTCTGTTGTTTCAGAAAATTGTTTCCGTTTTTACCAAATTTTCCAAGAGAAATATTAAAAATAGGATTTTTAGAAAGCGAGGAAATAAGATAATAGATCATTAACAAAATCCTTCGATCATGGAGAAAATCTTTAACTTGCGGCAATCACAAATGTAGCCAGTAAGGAGAAGACCACACCTCAATACTTACATTCTAACGTCTACCTCTGGCACACTATCATAGGCTTAGCTAGGGGGAGGGGGGTGCTAAACACCCCCAGCGACTTTGTAGCACCCTCCAGAATTTCCGTTAGTATTAAGTACTTTTAACTATTTATTGTATTTCACAGTATTTCAAACATTCCGATGCTAAAAATGAATCGTTGAGAAAAACTTTATTTGTTTACGAATGTCGTTCGCGTACTTTATTTGCAATGTAATGGGCAGTGTGACGAATTGAAACCATAAATAAGTATTACATTGTAATAATAAATACTCTGGCGTAATTTTACATATTTTTGACATTTGAAAAAAAAAAACACTTTCCGACCAACCATTTAAAAAAAAACCCACAGGCAAGGTGGGGAGCAGGCCATAATTAAAAAAACACAATAAACCAAATACGGAATATGTGTGCCGATTTTGATGAACTTTAGCAGAGGTTTTCAGTTGGGTAATAAAAAATGCGATTCGTGCAAATCGGTTAAAAATTGTACCAAACATCATAACAAGCGAAATTCGAGCAATACATGTTTATATAAATCTGAACCGATTCTTACCAAAATTCATAGCATTTGTTTTTGAGCTGTACAAATGATTTGTGGAAATTGATTGGATGGACAATGCGAACTCCATCCACCTTGATTACAAAAAATGGCAGACGGACAAACAATATGGAAAGGAAACGCGGAGAGACGCATATGGATTTTTATTGTATTGTTACCGAGTAAGGTTTGGTATACATCCACAGTAGCGGTGTTAGGTACAATATGTGTTTTTATAATAAATGCCACATGAAAAATTCCTACATTTGCCAATTTTGAGCTAGGACCGAAATCAGTACGTCCAATTTGGACGTCCTATCAACGGGTTATAGTTAACCGGGACAATCTGATTAATATTCGTAAATATCTAAGACAATTTACCCATGTCCGTACGTCTGTCTGCTGAAATCAAGCTACAGTCTTTAAAAATTAAGATATTGAGCTGAAACTTCATACAGATTATTTTTATGTCCACAGGCAGGTTAAGTAATACGGTTACATCGGACTATATCCTGATATAGCCCCCATATAGGTCAATTTTACGATTTAGGGTCTTAGGCTCGTAAAATTTGTATTTATTACCCGATTTGGTCGAAATTTGGCACAATTTGTTGTGTTGTAGTGTTGAGATCCCCGACATCTGTGCCTTTTATGGTCCAAATCGGACTATATCTTAATATAGCCCCCATATAGACCGATCAGGTCTTAAGGGCATAAAATCTGAAGTTATTACCTGATTAGGTTGAAAGGATGATCTCTTGGTTGAAGATCTCAGGCCCACTAAAGCCGCATGCATTGCCCTATTTAACTGAAATTTAACACAGTGAACTGTGTTAGGTGCCCATGCCGAGTAAGGTTTGGTATAGATCGATCTCCCGGTTGAAGGCCTTTCACTCATAAATAGAGAATTTATTACCCGAGTTTTCTGAAATTAGGTACAAATATGTTGCTGACCGGATCACATTTGGATATCGCTGCCGTATAAATCGATCTCCCGATTATGGGTCTTGATTTAGCCGATTTAGTTGAAATTTTGAAGAGTGATTTGTGGTGAGTTGGGTGCAGTTCAAATGTCGATAAAGCAGCTGTAGGTTCATAATGGTGTATTTTCCACAATTGAATGTGGATACAGCGATCCTCGTTAAACTCAAAAGCCCGTTCCGGTCCATAGGAACTATCGCCACGGGAGCATTATGGCCATGGGTCATTTAAAGGCGCCGATAACTCGCCTTACCATATCGGGTATCACAGGAACTGAGCATTTAAGACGGTGCCGCTCACCTTTCATGTTCGCTGTCATACGGTACCGGATTTTAACGAAATGTTCGGCACGGCTGAACTTAATGCCTTTTTAGCTGTTTTAATTTTGTTGTTGTTTTTTTCTTTTTTTGGGTTGAGCTGCAGCACCCCAGTAAAAATACCTAACTACGCCAATGCACACTTTCAACAAAAAAATCAAAAGATCTCCTCATTTAACTTTGTCATAAACAGAAAACCAATTTGTTGTCTAAACCTATTTTTTGCCCATCGAATTCTGATTGTTGTACAAAGTTTTAAGAACATTTCTAAAACATACTTTGCGTTATTACTATTAATTATGGAGCTGTATCGAAATACCAAATGAGAAAACCTTTTGAGATTTCTATACAAGGTGTACCAATATTTAAATATCCCATTGCTGCCGTTTCAGTCTACCGGACTGACTCTATGGAACCCTTCACTGGCCAGGGACTGCCGCCTCAGTGTAACCGGTGCATTTCCGATCTTGCACTGACCTTACGTCACTACAGGAGTATAGTCGCACTGAATATGTGCAATGGATTGTGAGAACATAGATAGCACACAGTGGCCGATATACCCTCCACCATGGATCGCTCTTGTCGAGTTTTTTTTCCCGGCATCTCTTCTTAGGCAAAAAAGGATAAAAGAAAAGATTTGCTCTGCTATTAGAGCAATATCAAAATATGGTCCGGTTCGGACCTCAATTAAATTATATGTTGGAGACCTGTGTAAATTCGAATAAGAACTGCGCAGACCGATTCAGACCATAACAAACACGTATGTTAATGGTCAAGCGAGGATCCACAGTACAAAATTTCAGGCAAATCGGATAATAATTGCGACCTCTAGAAGCTCAAGAAATCAAGTTCCCAGATCGGTTTATATGACAGCTATATCAGGTTATGGTCCGATTTAAACAATACTTGGCACAGTTGTTGGAAGTCATATCGAAACACGTCGAGCAAAATTTCATTCCAATCGGATAAGAATTGCGCCCTCTAGAGGCTCAAGAAGTCAAGATCCAAGATCGGTTTATATGGCAGCTATATCATTGTGCAAAATTTCAAGCGGCTAGCATTACTCCTTCGAAAGTTAGCGTGCTTTCGACAGACAGAGGGACGGACGGACATGGCTACATCGACATTAAATGTCACGACGATCAAGAATATATATACTTTATGGGGTCTCAGATGAATATTTCGAGTAGTTACAAACAGTATGATGAAATTAGTATACCCCCATCCTATGGTGGATATAAATATTTGCATATATCTAAATAAAAGAGATTGCTTTGGAAGTTTGGGGTATGTATTAAAAAAATTGTTTTAGCGAATTGCGATTTGTATATTTAGTCATAATTAGCAAGATAATTTGCGACTTAATCTTAAATGGAGTAGATCTTATTTTGTCCACATTTATCCACCTTGAAATCCGGTTTTATTTGTTGTGTTGTTCGTTGTTAAAGGGCTGAAGGGTAAAATCAACTGCAAGTTTTTGCAATATTTTGATTTGTATGCAATTTTAGGTATAAAGTCAGTTTCAGTTTGGTTAGATGAAGATCTAGAATTTATTGTGCCAGACATTTCAAAGGTTGGACGGCCGAAAAAAAAGTTTTAGTCATGTTCTGCTCGTCACAAGCTTAAAAGAGTATCTGTAATAGTTGAAGAATCCTCAACAAACGATCTATTAAGTTGGAAAGAGAAGATTTGGAGCCATTCTGGTAGTACTTGCATGTGGAAATGATGTAAATATCGATGCCATCCGCCAATATGAACTTGAGATGATTAGGTTAGGTTGAAAAGAGGGTGCTGATATTAATCTGCCCCATGCTACTATGGACATACACCTAAGCCAGAAATTGGCTTGTTATGGGCTTTAAATACTGAAAAGTAACTTCGGAAAAGAAAATCTGAGGTTGGGTATTCCGTGCTACTAACACAATCCGTAATTGTTTTCCACGCCAGGCTCTAAGCTGGTTTACGTCTGGTATTGTGTTCCCACCTAAGTACCGGTATCTGAAAGACGGGCAATGACATAGGAAATACTCTAACGTCGCATCATCTTCCCCACATGCCCTACACATGCTATCACGCCGCACCGATTTTGCATAAGTGAGCTCGTGGTCATATGTCTCACGTTATCGAAAGCTATATTGACCTCCTTCTTGCTTCCTTTCAGTAATGGCCTCGTATTCTCACGATCTGGATCTCCCTATAGGATTTTCGTCGTCCTACCGACCGTTTCGCTGTTCCACAGGGCTACATGCACATTCTTCGCCCAAGCCCTTAGCTCGGACTGTTAATTTATGGCAGTCCTCTGGCCTTCACTGTCAAATCGTCTGCTTTCTCATTCCCAGTTACTCCGCTATAGCCCGGCAACCAAACGATGCGGATCGTGTGATCCACAGAGAAGGCGTTAATCTCCTTCTTACATTCCAAGACTGTTCGTGATCTTAACTTCCTGGTTGTCATTACCCTTATGGCCAGTTTAATGTCCGTAAAGATGTTTATACGCATGTCCTAGTTCACCTACAGTCTGCACATTTGTCACTGTTACAATCTGCTTCATACGGATCGCATACGGAATGGAGGTGGGGTATTGGCCTTTGTGATACACTATCAGTGCAGTATAGACCCACCTCTACTGCGCACGGCGCCAGCGACCTCTACTTGGAATGTATGGGGATATCAGGCACGTGTACATATCGCCGATTGGCAGATGTGCCTCAATTAATAGCCAAATTTACAGTCCCGACATTAGTGGCCTACTGTCTAGCCATAATCGACTGGTTCTAAGAGACTTAAATGCGCATAACGTTACATAGCCTTCTCCCCTAGATAACGACCAGATGCATAGCTTTGGCAGATCGGATTGAAGGCTCCACGGATAACTCGGTGAACGGGAACGCTGCAACTAGGACCTGATATTTCAAATGCATTCCCTGCTCTCCAGAGTGACGTATCCTGGAACGCCGTCATTTCTTTCAGACCACTTTCCCATGAAACTTACCATCGACCGACCACCTCCTGGCCCAACTTTCTGGTGCAGGCAGCGGTAATCCCTGACTGAGCTCGTCATGAAATTCGTTCCCTAGAATAAGCGAGCTCTATCTGGAAATAAAAAGGGGCTGGAATACTTAGATCAATGCAAATTAGGCACCTATTTGAGTAAGCTGTGGTTTACTGTTAAGTAAAGGCATGACAGGTCTTGTAAAAAAGAAGCTATCAAATCCAAAGAAATGATAGGAAACCTATTGTGTCAGGTTTAAACAGTACATCGTGTAAAATCAATGTAAATTACATCTGTTTGCAAATTATCAAACACGACACGTCATTTCCAATAGATCGGTCAAAACTGACCTCCCTTTAGGAAACCCGAATTGACAGAGTGAAATAACTGGGTTGTTATACCAATGGGATTTGGGATTGCACTTAATTTTGCAATACCATATGCATCTGCTACAATTGTTATGTTAAGGAATTTTATAACTTGACCTCCGGGAATGAGGAAAATATCCTGAAGATAATGAATCGTTGAATATTGTCCTAAGTGGCCTATATAAGTCAAAGGCACAAGATTTAAGAATATTCGCAGGTACACCACCCGGCCCTGTTGTCTCGGATCTCTACAATGATTTCAAATAAACGTCATAAACATAGCTGGAACTGCAAGACAACTTGGTATAACTTCATTGGGAAAAGTTTGCGAACATATCGCATATCTCTTAACCTAACCAAACTCAAAACTTCATGGAACTAGGGAACTCCCCAACCTTCCTCTTAGAATTTACAAACTTATAAAAGCTGCTAGGATTACTGTGCAAAGAATTCATTATCGTATCAAGATAGTCAGCAAAAAATCTTATGTATTGTACTGAGTCAAATTTATTATTCAAAACAGCAAAAATTTTTGCTAAAACTGCAGTTTTTGTCTGCTGAAAATGGGAAAGCAGACATTATTGCTGTATCAGCGAACATAGGGATGTTGTGTTAGAAAACATTTCGGTCAGCTAAATCAGCAAACAAAATCTGTTGTTACGTATTTTGATTTCTTGAGCCATTTTTTGATTTTTTTTTTGGAATTTCATTGGAAGAGATGATTTTAATTTGTGGAATATTGCTGCAAAGAAGCTACCTGATCCATCCATTGGTATACATTTCGAAATGTGGCTGAGCTCGCTCGCATTTTTTGTTATTCCACATGTGTACATGACTGGCATGGCCTTTTGTACACTCAACCAAATTTGTTATTCAAAACAGCAAAAATGTTTGCTAAACAGCAGTTTTTGTCTGCTGAAAATGGGAAAGCAGACATTACTGCTACTTCAGCAAACATAGGTCTGCTGTATTAGCAAACATTTATTACTGCTATTTCAACTAACAAAATCTGCTGCTTTGAGTACACAAGTCCGCCGAAAAAAATTGTATGCTACCTTTAATGGATGCCTGTTACTTTAGGCATTTTTTTGAATTTTTTTAGCAGCAGTCATTTTCAGCAAACAACAGACTTGTTGTAATAGCAGAACTATTGCTACAATAGCAGCAAAATTTACTGCTTATATTCAGCAGGTGGTATTTGCTATTTTCAGCAAACTTTTTTCTAAGAGGGTATATAAATTTCCTAAAATGTGATTCCTATGTTGATTAAAACTCAAGTTCGAGGTCAAGGTAAAGTTGATTTTTTTACAAAATCGTTTTGCAATGAAAACAACCAAGACGACAATCAGCTCAGAGATAAACTCTGCGATTTGTTTTGAATTGTTGGCGCTGTTTACCCCGGATGATGTCCTTCAACGAAAGGACGAAATATTGTATAGAATAAAAACGATTTTCAAGTTTTTTGTCTATTAGGGCGAAGATCATTTAATTTCACAACTTTTGTTTCTCTTTCGAAACTAACTTAATGATCGGATATTTTTGCAATGGAAAAGAAAAGCCAGAGATCACAACATACACCAACCACTATGGGATGCGTTTCGTCATTTGGTTAGAATAACTCATCGGCCGTATTTGGACCATACATTGTTAGATCGTACTTATACCGAATAAATCGCGACTTTGTAGAAAAGAATCAACCTTTCCTTGGGCTCGAGCTTGAGTTTTAATCAACACAGGAATAATATAACAACACAGGCCGAAAAACAGACAACTAACATCTATTTTCTCAAATGTCTGCTTTTAACATTGAGCAAACGTCTATATTTAAATATACATAGCTGTCATATAAATCCATCTGCCGAGTTTTGTCCTATTTGTACGAAAGTGGTGCAGTCCGCCGAACGCCTGGTTTCCAATCCTAGCGTGAACATCAGAAAATTTGTCGGCGGTGCTAATCTCCTTTCTAATGTTGGATACATTTATGAGGTATCCCGCCATGTTAAAACTTCTCTACCAAGTGGTGCATGAAAAAGGAGGCCCCTTATAAGTGAACATAAAATTTAAACAGACTGTACTCATTGGTATGAGAAAAGTATTCCCTGTTCCTTAATGGAATGTTCATGGGAAGTTAAGCAGTAATAGTAAAAGGCATTTCACTTGTTTTAATATCCTTCTAAACGTGTGGATCATTGAGTAGAGTACTATATTATCGGATCAGCTCGTTGGACGACTTTCATGTGCTGGTACTTGGTAGACGTGCGCATGTCAAAGTGACATACGCTCCACGAAAAATTAACCCATAAACCAACCTAAGAGTTTTCGATGTTTTATTTTAAAACAACTATTTGGTTGCACTGTGCTGTAACGAAAAGTATATTTACACAGATCTATCCATTTGCATATTTGAACATAGTTTTAACAAACACTCCTCGTAGATTGGCTTAATCTTTCCGGGATATTCTTTGTGCGATCTTCTCTTGCTTCGCCATTTTCGCTGACCTAAGGCCAAAGTAGCAGTGATGCTGATTAGTTTGATTAGTTCTCTAAAGTCAATGCGATACTGAAGTTTTTAAGCAGCTGACTGCGAACAAATGCGCATCATTACCACTTTATTTTGAGCATTGCTACCAACTCATCTAAGCCGCCAAATTGGGTTGGTGAAAACGAATTTTCAACATTCTTTTAACGAAATCGAAATGAAATTCTATTCCACCTCTTCCTCTAAAAAGGCATTTCTTTCAAACATCGTGATGGTGATGTTGATGCTCTTTTGAATGCTATTACATGCTCTTTATGATTTTATTAACCGTTAATTTTTGATTATAATAATAAACTTAATTCTCACAATGATTAAGTGGACCATCAAAACACAAAGGGGTTTGATTTGTATAACCACATCGAAAGGTTTGGAGATTAACTTCTTTGCATTGAATCAATCACTGCGAGCGAAATGGTGTATTTCTGTATTCATAGTTACGTTGAAAATGGGGTCATTGGTGTCAAAATGCATGGTCTCTGCTGATCTCCGTCAAACGCGAATTCTTCTGCTGCAAAAATGCAAATGTAGATGAGTCGTCGGTGAACAGTTCGTTTTGAATTCCCCAAAAAAGCGGGAACTGAGAGTCATTTAAATATTTGATATCATACTTATATAGGCTAAACTTACATTAAAATTGATTGTCATTATATGTTACAATACGAGTGTTATCGGCACTTTTATGTATATTTTACATTCTACATCTGTGGATAATGAATGGCGCTATTTAAAAACATTTCGTAAAAGGTAGTAGCTGTTTAAAAAATTAGGAATTTATGTTAAAAAAGAAAGACCAAATTAATGTTAATTTATGTAACCAATGAGACGTTTCTCTTCATTTCCAATGAAGTTTGCAAAAAGCAATAGTTTTACAAGAACCGACATCTCTTCGACAGTTTCAAGTAATTGCACTATGGGCTCAATGTCCAGTTTCAAAGGTCTGTATTGGTCTATATGGCAGTTAGGTTAGGTTAAGTGGCAATCTGCCATATTCGGGAAGAATATGTAGGGGTCAATATATTGTAATACATTTTACCATAGATCACCAAAATCGGTTACAAATTCACCTTTTATGGGTCAAAGATCTTAATTCGGGCGATCGGTATATATATAAAGGGCACAGTCATATAGAGCACACATTTTGACTGTGCCATATTTCAGGGAAATCGGAAAATAAATGCGCCTATTATAGACCAAAGCCCTTAAATCGAGAGTTGGGTATACTTGGCAACCATATCCATATGTAGACATATTTGAGCCATTTTGAGCACTGATGTTGAAGAGCGTAACGTAGCTCACTGTGCCAAATTTCCGCAAAATCGGGTATTAATCGCTGCTTTTATGGACCCAAAAACTAAAATCGGGAGATCGGTATTTATGACAGCTATATACAAATATTGTCCGATCTTCACCATACTCCGTGCGAATGTCGAAAGGACTAATAGAATTCATTGTCCTAATTTTCTGCGAACTTGCCTAATATATTCACCTTTTATGCACTGAAAATCCTTTTTTATACCCTACATCATAGGATGGAGGTATACTAATTTCGTCATTCTGTTTGTAACACCTCGAAATATGCGTCTGACACCCCATAAAGTATATGTCATTTTAAGTCGATCTAGCCATGTCCGTCCGTCTGTCTGTCGAAAGCACGAGTAAAACTAGCCGCTTGAAATTTAGCCCAATTACTCGATTGGTATTGTAAATGGGTCAAATCAGTCCATGTTTATATATAGCTGCCATATAAACCGATCTTGGGTCTTGACTTCTTGAGCTTCTAGAGGGCGCAGTTCTCGTCCGATTTGTATGAAATTTTGCACGTACTGTTTTGGTATCACTTCCAACAAGTGATGCTAAGTACGATTCAAATTGGTTCGTAATCTGGTATAGCTGTCATATAAACCGATCTTGGATCTTGATTTCTTGAGCCAATAGAACGCGCAATTCTCATCCGATTGGGCTGAAATTTCGCACGAGGAATTCTGTTATGACTTCCAACAACTGATATTAAGGATTTTTTGTTTTAAGTGGTAGATTACTAGATCCTTAAATTTGCATCTTTCTATTAAAGACAAAAATGAGAATTGCACCCCAGAGGCTCAAGAAGAAGATCCCAGATCGGTTTATATAGCAGCTATATCAGGTTATGAACCGATTTGCGCCATACTCATAACAAAACACCTCATGCGAAATTTCAGCCAAATCGGATGAGAATTGTGCGCCTTATTGACTCCAGAAGTAAAGATCCAGGATCGGTTTATATGACAGCTATACCAGATTATGAACCGATTTGAATCATACTTAACACAGTTGTTGGAAGTGATACCAAAACTCTACTTTCAAAATTGTATTCAAATCGGAGAATTGCGCCCTCTAGAGGCTCAAGAAGTCAAGACCCAACATCGTTTTATATGGCAGTTATATCAAAACATGGACCGATTTGCCCATTTACAATCCCAATCCCATAAATGGGCAAATCGGTCCATGTTTTGATCCCTAAGCCATCTGTGAAGTAAATAAAATATATCTGCGATACAAATTTTAAACGAATGGTCGTGCCCGTTGGTAAACTGGAACTCTAATATAAGATAGCATCTTTATTTTGAAGTTGTAGCTTCTTTGGATCGTTTTCATTGCTAAAATCCTAGGAATAAGGAATAATAAGAAAACTTTCGGCCAACTAGACCAAAATATAGTACCATTAATACAAAATATAGTACCATTAATTCGTTTGACGTCATATAATAAGTAAACAAATTTCTTTATGGTTTTTCTTTTCTCAAATATTTTTAAAATAACCACTGCACAATGGTCGCTGGCATTGCCAAAATTCAAAAAATGAAAGTCTGGTACCATATTTGCATACATTAACTCTTAAGAGGTTAAGAATCTTGAAAGCATACATATGATTGACGTTCTAACGGTATTCTTGAAGAATAGCACCAAAAGAAAGAAGATATAATTAGTTGGTTTCAGGCGTGAGTTAAGTTCAAACGTGAAGTGAAAACAAAAGCATAATAAACAAGTAAAAGGGTGCTAAGTTCGGTCGGGCCGAATCTTGAAACCCGCCACCATGGGTTCAAGAATATATATAATTTATGTGGTCTCAAACGCATATTTCGAGGTGTTACAAACAGAATAAAAATAAATCAGCGATCCAAATTTGAAACTAATGGTCGTGCCCGTTGGTAAACTGGAACTCTAATATAAGATAGCATCTTTATTTTGAAGTTGTAGCTTCTTTGGATCGTTTTCATTGCTAAAATCCTAGGAATAAGGAATAATAAGAAAACTTTCGGCCAACTAGACCAAAATATAGTACCATTAATACCGCAGAAATCTAAATAAAAATCCTTATTTACAAAATAGGAATAAAGGTTTTATGATGCCTTCACCTTTTTTATCAAAAATTCGTTTGACGTCATATAATAAGTAAACCAATTTCTTTGTGTTTTCTCCTTTCTCAAATATTTTTAAAATAACCACTGCACAATGGTCGCTGGCATTGGCCAAAATTCAAAAAATTAAAGTCTGGTACCATATATGCATACATTAACTCTTAAGAGGTTAAGAATCTTGAAAGCATACATATGATTGACGTTCTAACGGTATTCTTGAAGAATAGCACCAAAAGAAAGAAGATGTAATTAGTTGGTTTCAGGCGTGAGTTAAGTTCAAACGTGAAGTGAAAACAATAGCATAATAAACAAGTAAAAGGGTGCTAAGTTCGGCCGGGCCGAATCTTGGAACCCACCACCATGGGTTCTGCTAAAAATGTATGCAAACTAAATTTAGTTGAAGACCATAACTTTATTCTACATACCAAACTTCTGTCAAATCAGCAAAAATTAAAGCTTCAAGGAACCGAAGACCGGTTTATATGGTTGCTATATCAGGTTATTGACCGATTTGGACCGTACTTGGTACAGTTGTGAAAAGTCATATCAAAACACTATGTTCAAAATTATAGCAAAAATTGCGGATTGTAGGGGGTCAAGAAGTCAAATCAGGTTATAAACCGATTTAGACCGTGCTTGGTACGGTTGTTGGAAGTAATAAGAGAACATTATGTGCAAAATTTCAGCTACATCGGACAAAATTTGTGGCTTCCAGAAGCTCAAGAAGTCAAATCGGGAGATCGGTTTATATGGATGCAATATCGAAATCTGAACCGATATGGCCCATTTGCAATCCCCAACCAAGTACGGTCCAAATCCGTACTTGGCAAAGTTATTGAAAGCCATAACAAAACACTATATGCAAAATTGTAGCTAAATTTGACAAAAATTGCGGGTTGTAAGGGCTCAAGGAGTCTAATCGGAAGGTCGGTTTATGTGGGAACTATATCAGGTTATAGAACGATTTGGACCGTACTTGGAACAGTTGTGGAAAGTCATATCAAAACACTATGTCCAAAATTATAGCTAAATTGGACAAAAATTGCGGATTGTAGGGGCTAAGAAGTCAAATCAGGTTATAAACCGATTTAGACCGTCCTTGGCACTGTTGTTCGAAGTATTAAGAGAACATTATGTGCAAAATTTCACCTACATCAGACGGAATTTGTGGCTTCCAGAAGCTCAAGAAGTCAAAACGGGAGATCGGTTTATATGGAAGCTATATCGAAATCTGAACCGATATGGCCTATTTGCAATCCCCAACGACATTAATAATAATTATATGGCCAAAATTTCAAGCGGCTAGCTTCACGCGTGATTTCGACAAACGGACGGACGGACTTGTGGACGGACATGGCTAGATCGAATCAGAATGTCGAGACGATCCAGAATGTATATGCTTTATGGGGCCGCAGATCAACATTTCGAGGTGTTACAAACAGATGGTGGTGGGTATAAAAAAAATCAAATTTTTATTGACAAAATTTATAATGGATATTGAAAAGAATAGTAATAACTTGAATTTTTATGTTGTTTTGTGTATGATAAGTTGTTGTATAGGTTATTCAAAATTAGTGTTTTATTTGCAAGTTTTGTAATGTTATATCGCCATTATAATTGATCTTCAGGAAGGTTTAAGTTATGTTCCCTTTTGAACTTCCTATTAATATTTTACACCAATGTCAATGCAGCCTTTTGCAACCTTTGAAGCTATGACCAAAATACTAGAGAGACCTCAATGTTTTTGTCAGTTTTCTATTTTTTTTTTTATTGTACCGAGCAAAAAAGTCCAATAGACCATACGTCTACGGTGAAAATCAAGTCTCCAGATTTTGATTTCTCAGACTTTTGTCACTTTTTTATATTTTGGCCTTTAACAGCCAAACCATTGAGATTTTCAATTCAATACTAAAATAAAAATTGTAGCCAAGGCAATAGTTAAGAACTCTCTAGTACATCACAAAGGCATTGGAAAGCTCCTCCAAGCAGTTTTTGGCCTTGTGAAAGTGCAAATTTTTCGTGTAAATATTGATAAATTACTATGAACAACTGAAAATGGTCTCGGCAGATCGGAAGTCTACATGGGACCTATATCGAAAAAAAAATAAAATTTTGCGAAATCGGGTTATAAATGCGGCAATAATTGGCTTAAGACTTAAAATCGGCAGATTGGTCAACATGGCAGCTATATCGAAATATATTCCAATTTGGACTATATTCGGTTCAGACATCGGTAGGCTTCGTTCAACTTACCGTTGGAAATTTCAGCGAAATCGGTTAACAAATGCGGCATTAATGGGATTAAGACTAAAAATCGGCAGATCGGTCTATAAGGCCGCTATATCGAAATATAGTCCGATTTGGACCATAATCGATTCGGACATCGGTAGGTATAACACAACTCGCCATTCCAAATTTCAGCGAAATATATGTTGTGAAAATTATAAAACCGTGAAAATTATAAAGCCCATATTGTAACGACACACTCTGTAGTAAAACATCCGTTTCAGAACGAATAAAGATAGGTGTTAACGAGACCATATGCAAAATTTTCAAAGACCTAGTTGGTTTGCGCGCCTCTTGGCAGCCCTCTAAAATTGGTCACCTTGGCCTATCGAAAACTTGTTGGGACTGTCAAATCTTCCTAGTGCTCAAGAAGGAGAAGGACACCATCTGATGCACTGAATTTAATGTTACACCTAATGCCTCTGGACATTGTGGCTAGACAAATTGCTGCGGCCATTGGTGTGAGACTAAGAGAGCTTTCTCTATGGTCATGAGGTGGACACTACGGACACTGATACATTGCGCGACGTTTCGTATTTTTGATAGGACCGATTGGAATTACAATATCCCTTGTAATAGAAGGTACATAGACTTTCAATGGATGGATCCAAACTAGACGACCAGGTGGGCTTTGGGGTGTACCCTTATGAACTAGGACTGGCCATACCGAGAAGATTGCCCACCACTGAAGTATGTATCCAGCTGAGATCCTTGCAATTAAAGAAGTGTTGAATGGCTGAGATATTATGTCATAACAGATAGCCATAAAATCACTGGGGAACATATATCTGAATTCAACCACATACGACTCTTGCAAATATCTCAAAAAGATATCCCATGGAGCAGAAATGCTTGCGACTAGGAACTATCTTACACGTTGCAGGGGAACATGATATGTTGGTATGCTTCTAGCGACATGTAAACTAGATTTTCAGTATCACGCCCGAAGGGCAACGATTGAAAGATGCTCCCAAAGGGGGATTGCGCAAATTCCAAAATTATGTGGCCCAATTTAGACGCACTAGCAGTCAGAAGGAGTTCCACTTTACGTTCTCATTTCTTTGAGAACTTGTATGATTTAGCAGATGTGAACATTCACAAGCTGTTGGGCTTTTTTAAGCTATCTGGTTGGTTCAACGGTACGAACTGAAATACATCTTCTTTCTCCAGTTCTTGTGGTATCACAATGGACGAAAAAGTATAAGTGAGTCTAATGGCATGCTGCCACTGAAACCTAACCTAGCCTACATGCAAAATGTCCACTATATTTATACTAGCCTCGAGAATGTTTTGACTTTTAATTATTATTTGGTATATTGGGTATTTTTGTGATGACAGCATGAAAAATCGGGCAGTATTTATTATTCGTTTTTTAAGGACATTTTATCTGCAAAATGCGGAAAGAGCTATCAAAATATTTCTAATAGTTTTTTTTTCTTACAATTTTTTCAATTTGAATTTTTGTTTTCAAAATAATGCAATTTTCCAGCTACTGAACTACTGTCACTACTGAATTTTCAGCGAAAGAAGAAAAATATTTAGACTACTCTTTGACATTGTTCCCCTTAGTTATTTTGGGATGGGGTGCCCTCCAGGTGACTGCATCCTTTTGGCTGACTGCTGTACCGTTCCGAATCTAGACGTAGACTGTGTAGCGAATCTCGGAGTCAAATTAGAGGATGCTCTCTTCTTGTCGGAATCCTTGTCATTCGCGCCAGGCCTCTTAATAAACCTGAGAGCTATGTACTTTTTATTGTTCCAACCTTTTTAACGAGAGAAGGCCGATGGCCTGGGCAAATAAAATGCGAAGATAAAATATTGTAGTTTCGGCCTTGTCCTTAAGAATAAAATCAGGTGTCGGTATCAAAAGCCCTTACTAGTCGTATGTCGGCTAGTGGAGCATCGAACAGCAGCTCCACCAGTCGTGGTCTCAGTAGCAGACAACATGCCAAGGCCTGATACCACCATCACAGCATTTGAAGTCGATTCTAAGCCTGCTGCCGAACATTCGATCTGCTGATCCACTGGAAACAGACACAGGTCATCAACCGCCTAATGTATAACACTATCATAGCTATCCCTGAGTGACCCAACATTTTTTTCCGAAAATTACTACCCATTACGAGTTGCAGAATATTCTTGCAGAGCAAAATTACAAAACGTCAGCCCCACTGAACAGTTCAAACAAGATCAATATCTTATATATAAAAATTAATTTGTGTTTGTTTGTAGGTTTGTTTGTTTGTTTGTTTGAATGTTTGTGTGTTCCTTATAGACTCAGAAACGGCTGAACCGATTTTTTGAAATTTTCACAGATGGTGCATGATGATCCCGTGGTGAAAATAAGGTACTACATTTTTCGATGTCTGAATGGGGGGCGGACCCTCCCAGATGGTGCATAATGATCCCGTGGTGAAAATAGGGTACTACATTTTTCGATGTCTGAAGGGGGGCGGACCCTCCCCCTTACCCTAATTTTCAGAAACGCCAGAAGGCCAACTCACTGAGTGGCCGCCCATCCCACAAAACACCCTCCAAGCCGGTCATGTTTGCCGACTATGGAAATATGGGGCTCAAATTAAAGGTATTTGGGAGTAGACCACGTATCTGATATCAACATTAGGGACCGACTGTCTAGTGGACGTCCCACCACCATAACAACCCCCAAATAGGACGTATTTCCTCACCAAGACAATTTGGGTCTTAAAGAGAGTGGAGTGGGAGTGGAACCGGACATATTTGCCGACTTTTGCAATAAGGAGTTTAAATGAGATTAGAAAACGAATTTGATATCCAATTTTGAGGGAAATGGCAATATGAGGTCCAAAAAAATTATATATAGATATATGAGAATAGAGAACGTTTCTGATATATTTAGTGTTTGGGGGACCACCCCTAAATCGGGCAATTTTACCGACCATGTCAATGTGGAGCTTAAATGAAAGGTATTGGGGGTAGAGCAAGAATTGGTACCCATTTTCGGGACCAATTTTCTGGGGGTCTACCCCTTTCCCAAAATACCCCACAAAAAGCAATTTTTTAGTGACCATATTAATATGGGACTTAAATAAAGGTATTTGGGAGTAGAAAACTTATTTGATATCCAAATTTAGGACCATGTATTTAGGGCATCACCCCTTTCCCAAAACACCCCCAAAGGAAAAAATTTTTTCAGCCATGCCAATATGTGACTCAAATGAAAGGTATTTGAGATTAGAAAACGAATTTGATAACCTATTTTGGGGCCATGTGTTTGGGGGACGCTTCATCCTGTAAACTCCTCTTATGCCAATGGCAACATGGGGTTTAAATAAATGGTATTTGAGAGCAGAGCACGATGCTGATATTTTTCAGGGCCAAGTATCTGGGGGACCACCTCTCCCGCAAAAACACCATTAAATCAGCTGAAATGATCGGGCTGAAATGAAGTATTTTAAGAATGGAGAACACCTTACATCCAAACTTAAATTCGTAGACCAATAAAGATCATGCGGGATTCAGATAAAGACACTTATATTGTTAAACTTTTAGTCAAGTTAGCATGTTATTTCAATAAAAGATCTTTAATTGTGGCAAATAAATATTCCAAGGAAAATTTTGTTCCATATTAAATAAAAGAAGGCGCAACGGAGCGGGCCCGGGTCAGCTAGTGTTATATATTAGTGGTGAACACTCCGAAATGATGTGACCCTATCTGGACTTGAAGAGGTCTACCGCTTAGATCTGGCTACAACAGACGTCTCAGTCATTGTATTCGTCATAACGGCTCAGTGTCTGATCAGACACATGCTGACAGACTTAAGGTTGTAAGTAACTTCTGCAGAGGCTGCGAGGACTTTGAGGAAGAGGAGGCTATAGAGACTGCGTATGTGTCCTGCATTGGTTCAACGGTAGGAACTAAAAGGCATCTTCCTTCTCCTGTTCCTGTGATATCGCAATGGATAAAATTTTTAAGTGTGTCTGATGGCAGACTGTCCCTTAAGCCTATCCTAATCTAAGTAAAACAAGTAAGTTCAGTTAAGACAATTATCTAATTATCTAGATTACGAATTATCAATAGTTACTAAACATCTATTACCGTAATTGAATTTATTATAATAACATCTTGTTTTTTGGCAAGCCGTAAAAGCCATTCGGTTATTTAGAAATATCGAGATAATGCCAAAAGTAGGAAAAGAAATTGTCATCTGAAAACATCAGAAGTTTGTTTGCAGTTTTAGCAACAAAATTACAGATTTTTGCTGATTTCTTAATAAATGTTTATAATTGTGGGACTATATGGATATAACTTCTATTTAATATGTGTTCAGATATATATGGCGTTTACCCGATTTGCATTTAAGGAACTATATATTCCACACAATTTATGAGCTGATCTTTAAGAAATTAGTCACATATAAGTTTGTTTACGGAATTTGGTTCATATTAGTTTTCTTTGATATCCTCTAATATGCAGTCGGGAGGCAATACATCGTTAATGCACCTACTAAACTTGAAATGGGAGTGATGTAAATATGTAAAACCAGCCATCAATCGGGTGAGTGAACGATTATCTAGTAGCACTTTAACACCGAATTTAAAGTAGCCAATGTTTTATTTACAACATTTACGCCATTAACTCAATTTGACATTAATTGCAAATTATGATGACAGCCATCGTGGAATATCTTTCGAAGAAAAGTAATCACAAAATAGAAACAAAATGAAGACAGCAAGTCCGTCAGCCAGTCTGTCATCCAGCCGTATATCAATTCACTCCACCAACCTGACAACGTTTTTGGTAATCCAAATCAAGAAAATAGCGAACGACCAACATTTCGTTGACACCAAATCATCAAGTGAACAAGCAGCGACTCACTGAAAATTAACAATTCAGCACACAGTAAATTAGCGAAAAAATAAAACGTTACAATAACAACAACACAATTGTTTTATTGCAGCAACAACAACAAGACTTATAAAATTCAGATGAAAATCCAACAACAACTGAATTGACAGACAGAAATTTGCCATTACCATAAACATGCACGCATGCGACAAAAATCACATCAAAGAGACCCTAAAATTAATTTTTCATCGATTTTTGAATGATTTCAAAATGTCCACTTCATACTCAAATAAACGCCACTACGCACATTCAGTACTCCAAAATACAGTGGCAAACAACATTTTGAGAACAATTGGAACTGATAACCCCATAGGGCTTTTTTACAAATCTATTCATTTACATTTACTACTGTCCCGGTACACAGTGGTTCCGTATTGAAAAATTCCGGAAATAACTCTGTAACTTTTGAAGGAGTATTTTCAAAATTGTTGATAAATGCTGAACGGTACTTGGTAAATACGGCAAAAATGTTTGCCATCACAACAGAAGATCTCCCGAAAATGGAACACTTTGACTTCATGACCGACTTAAGGGCGCAATTCTCATCCGATTTGGCTGAAATTGTACATGAAGTGTTTTGTTATGACATCCAAAAATTGTGCTATGTATAGTTAAAATCGGTACATAACCTGATATAGTTGTCATATAAACCGATCTGGGATCTTGATTACCTAGTAGCACTTTATTTTGCGGCAAAAATGTTTGCCATCACAACAGAAGATCTCCCGAAAATGGAACACTTTGACTTCATGGCCGACTTAAGGGCGCAATTCTCATCCGATTTGGCTGAAATTGTACATGAAGTGTTTTGTTATGACATCCAAAAATTGTGCTATGTATAGTTAAAATCGGTACATAACCTGATATAGTTGTCATATAAACCGATCTGGGATCTTGATTACCTAGTAGCACTTTATTTTGCGCCTCTAGTAGATTTGCGCCTCTAGAGGGCGCAATTTTTATCCGATTTGACTAAAGTTTTGCAAAACGGCTTCTCTCATGACCTTCAACATACGTTCCAATATGGTCTGAATCGATCTTTAGCCTGATACAGCTCCCATGTAAACCGATCTCTCGATTATGCTTCTTGAGCCCCTACAAGGCGCAATTCTTGTCCGAATGGACTGAAATTTAACCCAATGACTTCTACTATGGCCTTCAACATTCATTTATAGTCTAAATCGATCTATAAATTGGCAAAGCTCCAATAGCATACTAATTCTTATCCATTGTTATTTGTTTGCCTATAAAGAGAGACCACGCAAAGAACTCGAAAAATATTCGGTGTACTCAAAAGGACCATTACATCACAAAATTATGTATGCATTATGTGCTAAATGTATTCATTATGATGGATTTCTTCAATAAAAAAAACTTATGTATACCCTGGAAACAATTCTAGGTGAGTGGAAAGAAATTTATCGCTGCAAAAAACACACACATCCAATGCAAAATAGACAGCTAGAAGGTCAAAGTGGAGGGCACCATAGCGCAAAGGTAAGCATGTCCGCCTACGACTGTGAACGCCTGGATACGAATCCCTGCGAGAACATCATGTACGCATTCCGGGGGTACTTCCGCAATTTCTTTTTTGAAGCCCCTTAAGATTTACGATAATGACCCGACTTACCAAGGGGTCGAATCACGTAAAATCATAGTTGGTGTGATGTATCTCCTGTGCCTTTTAGATCATTAGGCTCAGCTCGAAGGAGAAATTAACACATAATAAAAAAATTGGCAGGGATACCCAATACTTTAAGGAGGCCACCGTAGCACGGATGTTAGCATGTCGGTGAACGCCTGTGTTCGAATACTGGCGAGACCATCAGAAAAAATTTTCGGCGGTGGTTTTCCCCTCCTAATGCTGGCAACATTTGTGAGGTACAATGCCATGTAAAACTTCTCTCCAAAGACGTGTCGCACTGCGGCACACGGCTTTAAAAAGGAGGCCCCATATCATTGAGCTTAAAACTTTAATCGGACTGCACTCCATGATATGTGAGAAGTTTGCCCCTGTTCCTTAGTGGAATGTTCATAAGCAAAATTTCAAATTTGCAATAGGCGAAGATTCTTTAATCGATAGATCGATTTAAATGGCGGCAGCGACTTTTATGGGCTCAAGATCCTAAATCTTGAGCCTCTGCAGGAGTATTTGGCCACTATATCCAAATATCGTTCGATCTGGACCATATTCAACAAAAATGTCGAGAGGTCTAATACATCCTGGGTATGGATTTATGGATGTGTTGCAAACGGAATTTCGAAAAGGAAAAAAATTAAAGCCATTCAGTGGTGCTGCAAATTTTGTAGAAGTCAATTTTTACAGAAGTCAATCATTTAGTCACACTTCACATTCGATTAATCCAATAACATTCATACTGTGGGGCTTCTTCCAGAATAAATACAATGGTATACCCCTTTTTATTGGTTTCAAACACGTATGGTAAATCTCAAATTAAGAATTTACAAATTTAAGCGTTTTATGGCATTATCTATTCCAATTAAATGTCGTTTTATTATAGCTTTAAACATCCATGAACATGTTCCTAAGGAATAGGGGCAAACCTTTTTTAAAATATATTGAGTTAAAATTGAGCAAGTGGAACATGATAGCACTTTCAGTTTGATTTGTCAAAATTTATGTAATTTTGTTTCACGTGCAGAAAGAAAATTCACAATTTAAAAAAATGGATATGGAACAAACTTACATCTCAACATCTCGAAAACTAAGGCAGATACGTCAACATTTCTTTTTTGTGATTTTAACAAAAAAAAGTCAACAATCGCGTATGTAACAAGATAGCATAGGCCAACGATATATCGATGACTTAATATAAAAAGGGCCAAACTCGATTTGTTGTTACTTTACAGGAGAAGGAAAAAACTTAGCATAGCCCTTTTTTTAAAGCGTTATAAATCTGTTATTTGCAATTGCATCCACTTGAAGTCTAGAGGGCGTAATTCTTATCCCATGTGGCTTAAATTTTGCATGAGGTGTTTGGTTATGATTCCCAACAACTTTGCTAAGTGTAGTTGAAATCAGTCCATAACCTGATATGGCTGTCATATAAACCGATCTGGGGTCTTGACTTCTTGCGCCTCTTGAGGGCGCAATTCTTATCCGATTCGGCTGAAATTTTGTATGACGTGTTTGGTTATGATTTCCAGAACTGTCATATAAACCGATTTGAGATCTTGACTTTTTGTGTTTCTAGAGGTTCCAATTATTATCCGATTTGGCTGAAATTTTGTACAACGGCTTCTCCCGTGGGCTTCAACATACGTGTCAAATATGGTCTGAATCGGTGTACAGCCTGATACAGCTCCCATATAAGCCAATCTCCCTATTTTACTTCTTGAGCCCCTAAAGGGCACAAATCTTATTCGAATTGGATGAAATTTTACACAATGAATTCTACTATGGTCTCCAACATTCACTTCAATAATGGTCCGAATCGGACCATAACTTGATATTGTTCTAATAGCTTAGCAATTATTTTCTTATATCCTTTGTTTGCCTAAAAAGATATACCGTAAAAAGAAGTCGACAAATGCGATCCATAGTAGAGGGGATATAAAATTCGGCCCGGCCGAACTTGGCACGCTTTTACTCGGTTTTAAATTAAAATCCCGAGGAAAAAAGTTTTATATGGTCAGATCTTAGTATATCTGGTTGCTGATTAAATGTTATCAAATTAAAACAAATTAGATCTGCCATATCCAACTATATATATAATTATGTATGCTATAGATATAATTATGTATGCTACTAAGTATAATTCTATCTTGCACTGGATATAATCATAACTGCTATATAAAATAATATACAAAAAGATATGGCTTCAGATATAATTACATCTTCCGCCATATGTAACTATATTTTGCACCGAATTTTATTCTTTAAATGTTTAAATTTATTTATTTTATTTTTAAATGTACAGCCGAAAAAAAAGTATTGTATGTTATGAAGTGAAAGTATATAATAGATACGTATATGAACTTAAGACCGTTCCATCTTATAGGGGAAAACAATTTTTTGTAAATAAAGAAACGCGTACACTTCATTTTTTCTTTTTAGTCCTAATTAGCAAAATACCAAATATCATGATGATCAGTGCCTTATTGTTAACTTAACTAGTACCACTACTTTAGCAGTTAATAGCGTATCGAACGGCTCAGAATTACACCCTTGTTCGATCTAGCCATGTCCGTCTGGGAGCGAATCCGCCTGGCTGTCTGTCTACGTTTTGTTATCAAGGTACAGGTAGCATTTGTTATCCAATCGTCACGAAATATTACACATATCACTTTTTTAGCCTAGGGACAAATTCTATTAATTTTGATGGAAATCGGTTCAGATTTAGATATAGCTCCCATACATATATCGCCCGATTTCGATTAAGTGGTCGTAGTTGCCCCAATTTTTAACTGATTCGCACGAAATTTGGTATGAATTATGCAAGATAGTAGCCGAAGTTGAATTATTGGCCTATAGCTCTTGTTGTATGAAACCGGATTTTTATAAAGTTTTGCAGAGACTTTCAGATGACTAATATAACATTCCATGCCAAGGTAGCACTTATAGCAATTTTATTAAATGGCCTCTTATTAGACTTTAAAATTACAAAATTCAGAAATAAAATATAAATAAAAAATTTCATGCAAATCCGTTGAAAATTGTAGTAACTACCTCTAATAAGTATAGTTATGGGAACCAGGGACGTAGCCAGGGAGGCCATCGGCTCGAACCCCCCCCAAAATGATTTTGTCTACCATCCCCCTTACCTTAAGTTCCAGAAACGTCAGATCTCGGTGATGGGTGGTGCGATTTAAGCGATGTTTTGTGTGCTCCCTTATAGTGATCTTAATACGAAAATTTGGTATTAAATTTCGTGCCCACCTCCAAAACCTACCAAATATATATTTAGGCCAATCACGACAATATGGGACTTAAATGAAAGGTATTTAGGATAAGAAAACGTATCGGATATCCAATTGTGGGACCAAGTGTTAAGGGAACCCCCCAACTCTCAAAACACTCCTAAATCGGATATATTTACCGACCATGCCAATATGTGACTCAAATGAAAGGTATATGAGAGTAGAAAACGAATCTAATATTAAAATGCGGGGACAAGTTTCTGGAAGTCCACCCCTTGCTTTGGACACTCCCCAAACAGGACTTATTTACTGACCATGGCAATATGGGGCTTCAATCAAAGGTATTTGAGTGTAGAATACGAATCTGATATCCAAACGTGGGGCCAAAAACACCTCCAAAGAGGACAAATTTGCGACCATAGCAATATGGTTCTTTGGGAGTAAAGCAGGAATTTGATATCAATACTCGCGGAAAGTGTCTATGAGGCCACCCCACCCCCACAACACCACCCAAATAGGATCTAGTTGCCCAATATGGGGCTCAAATAAAAGGTATTTTAGAGTAGAATACGAATCTGATATATATTTTCAGGGCCAAGTCACTGAGTGGCCTCCCTATTCCCAAAAACACCTCCGAACCGGACATGTTTGCTGACTATGGAAATATGAAGCTCAAATTAAAGGTATTTGAGAGTAGACCACGTATCTGATATCAACATTAGGGACCAACTGTCTAGGGAACGTCCCACCCCCATAACAACCCCCAAATAGGACGTATTGACTCACCATGGCAATTTGGGTCTTGAAGAGAGTGGAGCTCGATATTGATAGCTTTTAGGGTCCATATACCAATCCGGACACATTCGCTGACTTTTGCTACATGGGGTTTAAATGAAAGGTATTTGAGATTAGGAATTAAATTTGACATCCAATTTTGGGGCTAATGGCAATATGGGATTCAAACAAATGATATTTGAAAGTACAGCACGATGCTGATATATTTTCGGGGCTAAGTGTTTGGGGGACCACCCCACTCCCCAAAACACCCCTTAATCAGGCATATTTGCCGACCACGTCAATGTTGGACACAAATGTAAGGTATTGGGGAGAAGAGTACGAAATTGATACCCACTTTCGGGACCAATTTTTTGGTGGTCTACCCCTTCCCCACAACACCACACAAACAGCAATTATTTACTGACCATCGCAATATGTGGCAATAATAAACGTATTAGGGAGTGGAATACGAATCTGATATCCCAATGTGGGACCATGTATTTGGGGCACTACCCTTTCCCAAAACACCCCCAAAGAGTACATTTGGGGCTAAGTGTTTAAGGACGCCTCATCCCATAAACTCCCCTTAAACCAATGGCAATGTGCGGTTTGAATAAATGATATTTGAGAGAAGAGCACCATGTTTTTATTTTTTTAGGGCCAAGTGTCTAGGGGACCACCTCACCTCTAAAAACACCCCTAATGGGACATCATGATAATATCGAGCTGAAATAAAGACTTTTAAGAATGGAGTTTATCTAATACCCAAAAGTTAATGACCCTAAACCCTCCGAGCGAATTCATAGACCAATAAAGATTATATGGGATTCAGATAAAGGCAATATAAGTGCCTTTATACTGTTAGACAAGTGAATACATATACTATTTTCATAACATGGTATTTCACCAAAAGTTCTTTAATTATTTTGTTCCATATAAAGTAAAAGAAGACGCAGCGGAGCGGGCCCGGTTCAGCTAGTTATTTTTATAAATTTCAATAAATTTTTTTCTAAAGACTACATTTTAATAATTCTTTTCCTTAAGACTATATTTCGGTGAAATTTTTCTAAAGACAAACTTTTGCTCAGCCTACCTCGAAATTATTTTATAAAGCCAAAATTGCAATAAAAATGTTTGTGACTGCTCCGACACTACATTTTGCTTAAACATTTTTAAAGTTTCTTGATAATGCTTTTCAGTCCCAAATAGAAGCAAAAACTTGATGAAAAATCACAAAATAAAATACAAAATGAAAGTTTTCTATGTAAAGAAATTTCAATGAAATAAGGAAAATGTTGGTCAGGCCCGGGCATTCTAGAAATCATTTTTACTTAAAGAAAGATTTTGATAAATTTCATAATAATTTTTTTATAGACAATTTTCAATAAACCTTTTTTAAAGACAAAATTTTAACCTATTACGCTTGACCCTCGATTTCCTTGTTCAATTTGGATAAAATTTCATACATTCATAACTTAGAGCATTTATATTTACGTAGTAATTTTTAAATTTTTTAACAACAATTTTTTTTTAAAGAATATTTAAAAAAATATATAAAAATATTAAAAAAAAAAAAAAATAATATTTTATAACCATTAAGCGAAGAAAAGTGGATATAATTGCATTGACCTGCTGGCTTATCGCCATAAATTTATTTTTTTTACATAGAAAACTTCAAACAAGACACCAAAATGGATCTCAGAAATCTCACTCCTAAGAATTTTTAGAAAAAGTATTTTTGGATGTAAAAAATTGCCGACTTTCGACAAACCAATTTCCCCCAAAAAAATTACCTTATATCACGGGAAAACTGTTTTTTACTTGTTTTAGTCGTCCACTTTACGCCAATCCCAATTTCATTAGAATACCTCTTTCCTAGCTAGAGCTGGAATTTTCTAAGACACCCCGATTAATTTTCATTTTAAGATAATTATTTCAAATGAAGCCATTTTCTTTTTTCTGGAATTTCATAATTCGCAATACAGTATTTAAGACAATTGATATGGAGCTCATAGTAAGTTAGGATCGCAATCTATCAATCAATAGCAAGCAGCGCTGATTCTAGTGGAAATATATTAGTTCTGTAAGCTTTGACCATAGTGTTGGACACAGTGAAATATTTATTAAAAATTTTTGAAAATTTATTATCTGATTTATTGATATTCTTTCAAAAAAGTCTTTTTACAATGAAAACGAACTTAATACCCACCTTGAGTAGGGATATGTGTTAAAATAATATTAGTCAGCAGACTTTTATCTATGAGACCAAGTTTTATATTGCACTAACAGTTGTCGCTAGAGTTGACATCAATTATTTATTTATTTCATCTACCGAATAAAAATTAGTGGGCAGAGAAAGAAAAAAGGTTACAACTGCAATAACGTGGAAATCTCTTCGTATTTCTGATTACTTGTTCTACCACCTATTCTTATTTTATCTTCAATAAATAAAAGAAATTTAGGATTTGTAAAGACATGATTCAAGTCATAGCCAAATAGCTAATAGTTTGATGACATTTTTACCTGTCATTTGGGTCTTGGCTTCTTGAGCCTCTAGAGAGCGCAATTCTCGTCCGAATTGAAATTTTACGCTTAGTGTTTTGGTATCACTTCTAACAACTTTGCTAAATATGATTCAAATCGGTTCAAAATCTGGTATAGCTGTCATTTAAACCGATTTTGGATCTTGACTTCTTGAGCCAATAGCGCGCTCAAATCTCATCCGATTTGGCTGAAATTTTGTACAACGGCTTCTCTCATGACCTTCAACATACGAGTCTAATGTGGTTTGAATCGATTAATAGCTTGATACAGCTCCCATATAAACCTATCTCCCGATTTTGCTTCTTGAGCGCCTAAAAGGCGCAATTTCTATCCGAAGTCATTGTGTAATATCAATGACTTCTACAATGTTCAGCATTCATTTATGGTCCGAATCGGACTATAACCTGATATAGTTCCAATAGCATAACAGTTCTTATTCAATATTCTATGTTTGCCTAAAAAGAGATACCGCGCATTGATCTCGACAAAAGCGATCCATGGTGGAGGGTATATAAGATTCGTCCCGGCCGAACTTAGCACGCTCTTACTTATTTTAATTTAGAACGGATTTTCGATCGATTTGAACGTTGATGGCTCATCGTAAAAATTAGTCAAAAAAGCTAGCCGCTTGAAATTTTGCACAAATACTTCTTATTAGTGTAGGTCAGTTAGGATTGTAATTGGGATATATCGGTCCTTGTTTTGATATAGCTGCCATAAAATCCGATATTGGATCTTGATTGGATCTTAAGCCACTAGAGGGCGCAAATCTTTTCCGATTTGGCTGAAATTTTGCACGACGTATTTTGTTATGACTCCCAACAACTGTGCCAAATACGGTTTAAGTCGGTCCATAACCTTATATAGCTGCCATATAATCCGATCTGGGATCTTGACTTCTTGAGCCTCTAGAGGGCGCAAATATTATCCGATTTGGCTGAAATTTTCTACATAATATTTTGTTAAAATTTTTGTATAGCATAATAAAACCCGATTGAGATTGATAGTTTCCGTTAAATCTTTTGAATCGTCTGCTTTTTATTTTACATTTTTAACAAAATTAAATAAAATGGTGATAAACTTTACTTCAATTGCAAAAATTTTGGGAACCCACCACCAGGATTCTGTTAAAAATGAATACAAAATAAATTAAGATGAAGAGCATAATTTTATTCCTCATACCAAACATCTGTCAAACCAAAAAAAATTAAGCTTCTAGGAATCGAAAAAGGATGATGGAGAGACCGGTTTATATGGGAGCTATATCAGGTTATAGCATGATTTGATCCGTAATTGTACAGTTATTGGATGTTGATAAAGACCACCATATGCAAAATTTCAGCCAAATCGGCTTGTAAGGACTCAAGAAGTCAAATCGGGAAATTGGTTTTTATGGGAGCTACAGCAGGTTATAGGCCGATTTAGACCGTACATGGCACAGTTGTTTGATTGGTCATAATAAAACACTACATGCAAAATTTCAGCTAAATCGGAGAAAAATTGCGGCTTCCAGGGGCTAAAGAAGGCAAATCGGGAGATCAGTTTATATTGGAGCTATATCAGGTTAAAGTCCTATTTGAACCGTACTTTTCACACTTATTGGAAGTCATAACGGAACACTACATGCAAAATATCAGCCAAATCGGACAAAAATTGCAGCTGGTAAGAGCTCAAGAAGTCAAATCGGGCGATTGGTTTATATGGGAGCTATATCTAAATCTGAACTAATATAGCCCATTTGCAATCCCCAACGACTTGCATAAATAGTAACTATCTGTGGAAAATTTCAGGCGGAAGGGCATGGCTAGATTGACTCAGAAAGTCGAAACGATCAAGAATATATATATATATATATATATATATTTATATACTTTATAAGGTCTTGAACGAATATTTCAGCTTGTTACAAACGGAATGACTAGATAAGTAAACCCCCATCCTATGGAGGTGGATATAAAAAGAATACCTTTTATTTGAACGATCAAAACTTTTGACATGAGAAACTATGCCCAATATTAATAAATATTTCAATATAGAAATATTAAAAATTCTAAGATTTACCAAATAAAATTGACTTATAACTCAAGCAAAGGTAATGAAATTCCAATAATTTATTCTTTGCGTCAAATAGAAACTCAAGTTTCTATTCGACGCAAGTTTTCTTCGTCAGTGTATGGCGAGACGTTACAGACGCATAGTTGTCTTACGCAGTCATATTCCACAACAAATCGATCATCAAGAAACTGACTTCTGATGTTCATTGGATGGTCAACTGTTCGAGACGATAAAGATGGACAAACGATTGGGCATTCAATCAGTAAGGCTGTCGGTCGACTGCTCATGTAACTCATTTGCATTTTTGGAGAAATCAGCAATAGAAGAAGTCAAACACACTAGTTTGGACATAGATTTATTGAAAACCATCCATAAAATTGGTCATAACAAACGTACGGATGAATGACACACCAAATATGTCCGAATGTATGGTCAAAGACATTCCAGCATGCCTGCTAACAATGAGCACAATTGCGGCTTGTCCATCGTTAACAGCCATCATAATCATAACCATGAGCTATGTACTTTAAAGCTCCGGCAGCCATTTGTAGCTCTGGCCCAATAAAAAGACTAAGAAACCCCAGTGGAAGATTTAAACTGAAAACTTATTAAACATTCATCATGAGGTCTGTCTGTGATGATGGCAGGCGTAAGAAGAAATCACTTGGATTAACCACATTTTTGCCAATTCTGTTTGGCGGTGTCTTTTGCAAAAAAAAGCAAAAATCGCATTAAATAGGCAACCATAGATGGCGGACCATATGGATCGATTGATTATGGGTGAAAGCCAATGGAATAATATGAAATATTATAAGTCGTGATATGATATGTCCATTATATGATAAACGATCAAAGGCAGCAGCTTTCGGATGGCAATTCGGCCGTAATATAGGTAGACTACGCAACATTTAAAGGTACTTTGCAGAATTGTTACGCAGACTTTCTTCATAAGTTTAGTTTTTTGGAAATTGTGAGCTGCGGCTTTACATCAAAAACTTTTATTGCACTCCGTTATGTTGCAATACCAATTTCTTTCTCAACCATTGCAACTCAAAGTTCCACAAATAAAAGGGCATATTAGTAAAGTGTGAATAGTAGTTTCGAGTTTTTGTTGGACAACAACTTACAAGCCACAATAATGGTATTGCAAGAAGTGTATAAGCATCTTTGGATTACAACAATATCAATATGCTGTTTTAAATTAGAGATGCCAACAACGCCAGCCACATCGAACAAATCACTTCAAATAAAAAGTAAAAATGTTAAATTTTGTCGGCCTACCATTGATCGTGTTCCAAATTTCACGAGACGACTTATTTGTATAAACAGAACCGGTCCAAAAATGATACCGCAGAACCAATCCCTGATGATGGTATAGAGTGTTTACTTCCAAGTCTAAATGAGGTCCAAGTAGCAGTGACCCAACTGAAGAACAAGGCAGCTTGAGCCGATGGCTATTTAAAGCCGCAACTTTAAGATAGACAGCAACCTCTAAAAAGACATAAATTACACTATGGTTAGGTTAGGGGAGACCACCGTAGCGCAGAGGTTAGCATGTCCGCCTATCACGCTGAACGCCTGGGTTCGAATCCCGGCAAGACCATCAAGAAAATTTTCAGCGGTGGTTTTCCCCTCCTAATGTTGGCAACATTTGTGAGGTAATATGCCATGTAAAACTTCTCTCCAAAGAGGTGTCGCACTGTGGCACGCCGTTTGGACTCGGCTATAAAAGGGAGGCCCCTTCTCGTTGAGCTTAAACTTGAATCGGACTGCACTCATTGATATGTGAGAAGTTTGCCCCTGTTCCTTAATGGAATGTCCATGGGCAATAGTTGGATGCAAAAAAAACAATTTTCTATCGATTTTAATAAAGTTCGGAGGAGAACAACGTGGATTAATGAAGGTGGTCTGACGCGAACAGCTGAAAACATCGGGACAGTTTGACGGTATTAAAATGTTAGTTCTGTGTTTACATTCTCAGCAAACTACCCCATTTTTTGCACGTTCTCTTTGTTTAAGTTTCTCTTTCTCTCATTTAACTGACACACGTACGCAAACGAGGGCAAGATTCTTTGATTGTGTTGAGAACAATGTCAATTTTGAAATGACATCTAGATGACAAGATGGCGGATTGCACCATATGATTTGTGGTTGTTAAACAAATGAGACCACATTTAATTGTTTCGCCATGGGAGGAGAAATAAGCGGCATCATTTAAGCAGAACGTAGATGGCTCGTTGTATAAATTGAAAAATTTCATCAAAATACTGAAGCTGGTTCACCACAACTATAAAACTAAGATATTCGCAAAGATAAGCACATTTTGATGACTTTGAAAGATTAGGATCGGCCTGTGTTGGCAAGCCGTACAAAATTCACGTCTGACTTTAAATACATATCACCTCCGATGGGCCAATTCCTGCACGCAGTAGCGACGACAGTTTGAAATATCTTTACCAATTTCACAGTAACAGAAAAATTTTGGCAATTTTCGGTGCTGAAAAAACGTGGGGTGGGCCCTCACAAAAATGAAATCCTGGCTATGGCCCTGGCTTCCATATAAACCGACCTTCCAATTTTACCTCTTCCTCAAGAGGCACAGTCACTGTATCTATGACCTCTAACAAACGTGACAAATATGGTCTAGATCGGTCCATAACCTGATATAGCTCCAAACAAGCCGATCTCCAATTTTACTTCTTCAGTTCCTTAACGTCGCAATTCTTATTCGATTTGGTTGAAATTGAAGCATAGCAATTCTTATCCACTATCTTTTGTTTGCCTTTGAAGAAATACCGGGCAAAGAACTCGACAAACGCGATCCATGGTGGAGTGTATATAAGATTCTTCCCTGCCGAACTTAGGATGCTTTTACTTTTTTATTTACACAGTGGATATGCAAAAAAGTATTAACTAAAGGATTTTGTGAACCAATGAAATCCATACAGTTGTACCATCAAGACCCTTTCCGCTTGTAATACTAATCTCCTTTTTAGTTTTCAATTGAAAGACAATATTTTAATGCAATTTAACTTTGTATCTGCAATTAATCAACTGAAGTAACAAATATTTTATTTATCGGAAAAACATAAATTATTTATTTTAATAAGGTGAGTTAAACTTTTTTTTGAAAGAATAAACAATTTTCCAATAAATAGATTTATTGAGTTAATCACCGCTTTAATTGGATTACTCAGTTTGTCATAAACGCAAATTGCAAATTCGTTGATTAATAATACAAATTTGTTTACTGGAGTGATTTCAGCAAAAGTGTTAATTGAATATGCAAATTTCTTAATTAAATATACAATATATATTTTTTTCTGTGTATAGTCCATGCCCGCGACATAGACGAGAGACTCATAATAAAAACGACAAATGTTATTCTTTTTGTTTCGAAGCCTGGGATCATAAAATAAAAGAATATATATGTTTTAAGCAATATATTTCATGTTTTATACACAATTTAATCCAAAAAAAAAATAAAAAGCTTGTTATTGATGGGAAAAGTATCAGTTATTTTTTTATTAAAACAGTAAAAAAAAGTAGTTGACAATAAGGGCCAACTTTCAAATAATTGGTTTATGGAGTTAATAACCATATTAATTGGATTTTTGATCTGATCATAAATCCAATTTCAAATTTGTTAATCGAAAATACAAATTCCTTTATAGGTTCGATTTCAGCAAATTTTTTATTGAATGTACAAATTATTATAAATAAAATAATATATACGTACCACCAAACTCGGCTGGAGAATTTGTCAAAAATAAGAGTATTATCCTTTTGTAGCGCAGCAAGAAAAAAAATTTACTCCACTTGATACATTTCTACCAAATGAAGACATCCAACTATTGCAGCAGACTTGTCCAACTGCTTATCATTGACCTTTAACTGTTGGATGTCTTCATTTGGTAGAAATATATGGAGAAATATCCGATTGAAACAATTTTAAATTTTCACAGTTGTTGGAAGCCATAATAGAACACAATTTGCAAAATTTTACCTAAATCGCACAAAAATTACAACTTCCAGGAGCTATAGATGTCAAATCAGGAGATCGGTTTACATGGGAGCTATATCAGGTTATAGACCGATTTGGACCGTACTTGGCACCGTTGTTAGAAGCCTTAACACAACACTATGTGCAAAATTTCAGCCAAATCGGACAAAAATTGCAGCATCCAGGGTCTCTAGAAGTCAAATCGGGGGATCGGTTTATATAGGAGCTATATCAGGATATAAACCGATTTTAACCATACTTTGCACAGTTGTTGAAAGTTATAACAGAACACTATGTGGAAATTTTTAGCCAAATCGAACAAAAATTACGGCACCCAGGAACTCAAGAAGTCAAATCGGAAGATCGGTTCATATGGGAGCTATATCGGGCTAAAGACCGTTTTGGACCCTACTGAGCACAGTTATTGGAATTCATAACAAAACACTACATGCTAAAATCGGACAAAAATTGCGGATTGTAAAGGCTCAAGAAGTCAAATCGCGATCGCCCGATGGGGTGATGGGGCGATTCCGACCGTACTTTGCACAGTTGTTGGAAATCCTAAAAGAACACCAAATGCAAAGTTTCAGCCAAATCGGACAAAGATTGCGGCTTCCAGTGGCGGGGGATCGGTTTATATGGGAGCTATATCTAAATCAGAACCGATATGGCGCATTTGCAATCCCAAGCGACCTACATCAAGTATCTGTGCAAAATTTCAAGCGGTTAGCTTTACGCGATCGACCTCTATCGTGATTTCGACAGACGGATCGACTCAGAATCGTCAGAACCCCCGTCCTATGGTGGTGGGTATAAAAATAACGAAAAAACCAAATTTTTTGCATGCTCCCAAATCATTTAGTATTTTATCGTATAAATCTGTCTACAGACGCATAAAATTGAAAAGAGCAAATAAGTGGTTAGTATATATGAGGCCACCGTAGCGCAGAGGTTAGCATGTCCGCCTATGACGCTGAACGCCTGAGCTCGAATCCTGGCGAGATCATCAGAAAAAATTTTCGGTGATGGTTTTCCCCTCCTAATGCTGACAACATTCGTGAGGTACTATGCCATGTAAAACATCTCTCCAAAGAGGTGTCGCACTGTGGCACGCCGTTTGGACTCGGCTATAAAAGAGAGGCCCCTTATTATTGAGCTTAAACTTGAATCGGACTGCTGATATTGATATGTGAGAAGTTTGCCTGTTCCTTAGTGGAATGTTCATGGGCAAAATTTTCATTTTACATAAGTGGCTGATACATTTTATACATTATTATTCGTATGTTGAAATGTTGATTGATTTTGAGATGGATGAAAAAAAATATTTTTGCTTCATGAAAAATATTTGTTTCACCGTGACTCGTGAGTTTTCGTGAGTTGTGATTTTCTCGTGAGTCTTGCGTGAGTGAAATTTTTGTCTCCTGAGCGTGCGTGAACGTGAGTAGACATATAAATAAAAGTCGTGCGAGAGTACATTTTTTCTCGTGAGCGTGCGTGAGCTTGATTGCAAAATCACTCACCCTCACATATTTCTAATAGATCGGCCTTCAAAAACCGGCAAAAAAGTAAAAAACACAGATAAGGTAGAAAGGAAAAATTTAAACAAGCCAAGGAAGAATTTAAACAATATTAACAATTGGAATTTCGAAAGCTTTGCGGGGTTTTCCCTTTCGATTATATACCGGTGGCAAGAAATTGGATCGACGATCATCAACAACTTTGCTTTGATCTAAGTTTGTATACCCCCCACCATAGGATGGCGGTATACTAATTTCATCATTCCGTTTGTAACACATCGAGATATAGATCCGAGACCCAACGAAGTATATATATTCTTGATCGTCTTGATATATTAAGTCAATGTAGCCATCTGTAAGGAGTACAGCTAGGTGCTTGAAATTTTGCTTGAATACGTCAGTTTGGATTGTATAGGGTTATGTCAGTCCAAATTTTTTAAATAGCTGCCATATAAACCGATCTTGGATATTGACTTGATGAGCCTTTAAGGGGCACAATTCTTATCCGATTTGGAAGTTTTGGAAGTTTTTATGACTTCCAGCAACTTTGCTAATTATGGTTTAGATCGGTTCACAACCAGATATAGCTTCCATATAAACCTTTCATGGCTTCTTAAGCATCTAGTAGGCGCAATTATTATCCGATTTGGTAGAAATTTTGCACTATGTGTTTTGCTTTCCAACAACTAAGCCATGTGTGGTCTAAATCGGTTGATAACCCGATTTAGTTCCAACCCTATCTCGTATCTTGACTTCTTGAGCCCCCAGAGAGCGCAATTCTTATCCGATTTGGCTGAAATTTTGAATGAAGAGTTTTGTTTTGCCATGTATGGCCTAAATCGGTTCATAGCCTGATGTAGCTCCTATACAAACCAATCTCGGATTTTGACTTCTTGAGCTTCTAGAGGGCGCAATTTTTATCCGATATGGCTGAAATTTGTACAACGAGTTCTTCTGTGACCTTAAACATATGTGCTAAATATGGTCTGAATCGGTCTATAATCTGTTATATGTAGCTCGAATATAAGGCGATCTCCCAATTTTACTTCTTAAACCCCTACAGGGCTCCATTCTTATCCGATTTGGCTCAAATTTTGCACAATAACTTCCACTATGATTTCCAACATCCAAACAACGTATGGTCCGAATCGACCCATAACCTGGCACAGCTCTAATTGCATAGCAATTCCTAACGATTATCCTTTGTTTGTCTATAAGGGGATGCCGGGCAAAGAACTTGAAAAATGCTATCCATGGTGGATGGTATATAAGATTCGGCCTGGCCGAACTGAGCACGCTTTTACTTGTTTATGTTTAATTTTGTATTCCACATACAGCACATAAACAGCAACATTTCTTCTCTATCTCTCTCTGCTGGCATAGATTCAAGCTTCACGAGTTTGTGGTTGCAGGCTCAAAATGCAACTTCGTCTACGATGCAGCAACAGCACAGTGTTGCAGAATAAGTGCCAATCGATCTTTGATGACTTTTCGTGATAAATATTTTAGTCGTCTGTACGCTTGAAACTGATGGAATCTTATCCAGCGGCTTCAGACAATGTTTGCCGTAAGTTCTTGTCTTGGATAAATATTTCTGCGTCGCTGTCTTTTAGTAGCGTGATTTGTAGAAAATTTATCACCATTCATTAGAATTCTATGGTCATCTAGTCTCCTCTGAAGATGGTCACAATATGAAATGCTTGCCACTAACTCCGCCAGTTGTTCGTCGCATATGCACTAACAGTCAGTAGGTTTTTTATTCGATGCAGACACAACAGAAAAGAGGAAGGGCCTGATTGTAGATCGTTCATCACGATCTTAAATTAAAAAGGCCATAAAATATTTACTCTTTTAATAGTAACAAAACTATTGTCTATCGCAAGCTCACTAAATGAAGTTATACTAACGTATTTTAAGGTTTCACACTTGCGTTTAGGTGGAACTTAATTCAAGATTAATGTTTGCTTCACCTCACATGCAGCAATATGCACATCTAGTCAAACTATTGGGTTGCCCAAAAAGTAATTGCGGATTTTGCATATAGTCGGCGTTGACAAATTTTTTCACAGCTTGTGACTCTGTAATTGCATTCTATCTTCTGTCAGTTATGAGCTGTTACTTTTAGCTTGCTTTACAAAAAAAGAGTAAAAAAATTATATTTGATTAAAGTTCATTCTAAGTTTTATTAAAAATGCATTTACTTTCTTTTAAAAAATCCGCAATTACTTTTTGAGCAACCCAATACATTACATGTTAAAAAAAGTCCAAAAATAATGATATGATTAAAGAAATACAAAATGTCACTACAAAAATTTAATGCAATTTTAAAACAGAACAAGTAAGAGCGTGCTATGGATCGCACTTGTCGAGTTTTTTGCGCGTTAAATCTTTTTAGGCAAACAAAGAATAATGAATAAAAACATTATGCTATTGGAGCTATATCAAGTTATAGTCGGACCATAAATGAATTGAATGCTGAACATTGTAGACGTCATTGTGTAATATTTCAGTTCATTCGGACAAGCAAAATCGGGAGATCGGATTATATGGGAGCTTTATCAAGCTATAGATCGATTCAGACCATATGGGACATGTACGTTAAAGGCCATGGGAGAAGCCATTGCACCAAAATGTCTGCCAAATAAGATGAGAATTGCGCCCTCTAGAAGCTCAAGAAGTCAAGATCCCAGATCGGTTTTTATGGCAGCTATATCAGGTTATGTACCGAATTGCGCCATACTTAGCACAGTTATTGGAAGTCACACCAAAACACTACGTGCAAAATTTCAGTCAAATCGGATGAGAGGTGTCGTACTGCGGCACGTCGTTTTGACTCGGCTTTAAAAACGAGGCCCCTTATCATTGAAATTAAACTTGAATCGGACTGCACTCATTGATATGTGAGAAGTTAGCAACTGTTCCTTAGTGGAATGTTCATGGACAAAATTTGCAACGTTGATATTTTTTCAAGGAAAAAGTTCTGACTTTATCCAATTGTACTTCGGCTGTTGTACTCCTTGTGCCTGCCCGAAAAAAAAACAAACATAAAACAAGTAAACGCGTGCTAAGTTCGGTCGGGCTGAATCTTATATACCCTCCACCATGGATCGCATTTGTCGAGTTTTTCCCGGCATTTCTTCTTAGGCAAAAAAAAGGATAAAAGAAAAGATTTGCTCTGCTATTAGAGCGATATCAACCATATCGGACCATATCGGTCCGGGTTGGACCACAATTAAATTATATGTTGGAGACCTGTGTTAAATGTCAGCCAATTCGAATAAGAATTGCGACCTTTGGGGGCTAAAATTGAGAGATCCCATATGGGAGCTATAGACCGATTCAGATTATAATAAACACGTATGTTGATGGTCATAAGAGGATCCGTCGTACAAAATTTCAGCCAAATCGAATAATAATTGCGACCTCTAGAGGCTCAAGAAGTCAAGATCCCAGATCGGTTTGTATGGCAGCTAAATCAGGTTATGGACCGATTTGAAACATACTTGGCACATTTGTCAGATATCATAACAAAATACTTCGTGCAAAAATTCATTCAAACCGGATAAGACTTGCGCCCTCTAGAAGCTCAAAAAGTCAAGACCCAAGATCGGTTTATATGACAGCTATACCAGTTTATGGACCGATTTGAACCATACTTGGCATAGTTGTTGGATATCACGTCGTGCAAAATTTCATTCCAATCGGATAAGAATTGCGCACTCTGGAGGCTCAAGAAGTCAAGACCCAAGATTGGTTTATATGGCAGCTTTATCAAAACATGGACCGATTTAAACCATACTTAGCGCAATTGTTGGAAGTGATATCAAAACATTACGTGCAAAATTTCAGTCAAATCGGACCAGAATTGCGCCCAAGATCGGTTTATATGGCAGCTATATTAAAACATGGACCGATATGGCCCATCTACAATCCCAACCGACCTACACTAATAAGAAGTATTTGTACAAAATTTCAAGCTGCTAGCTTTACTCCTTCGAAAGTTAGCGTGCTTTCGACAGACAGACGGATGGACGGACATGGCTAGATGGACATAAAATGCCACGACGATCAAGAATATATATACTTTATGGGGTCTCAGACGAATATTTCGAGTAGTTACAAACAGAATGACGAAATTAGTATACCCCCATCCTATGGTTGAGGGTAATCGGATAAGAATTGCGCATTCTAGAGGCTCAAGAAGTCAAGTCCCTAGGTCAGTTTATATGGCAGCTATATCAGGTTATGAACCGATTTAAACCATACTTGGCGCAATTGTTGGAAGTGATACCACAATTTTGCACGAAGTGTTTTGTTATGATTTCCAACAACTATGCCAAGTATGGTTCAAATCGGCCCATAACCTAATATAGCTGTCATGTAAACAGATCTGGGATCTTGACTTCTTGAGTCTCTAGAGATCGCAATTATTTTCCGATTTGCCCGATTTTGCACGACGGATCCTCTCATGACTATCAACATATGTGTTTATTATGATCTGAGTCGGTCCCATATAAATCGATCTCTCTATTTTACTTCCTTAGCCCCCAAAGGTCGCAATTCTTATTCGAATTGGCTGACATTTTACACAGGTCTCCAACATATAATTTAATTGTGGTCCAAACCGGACCATATCTTGATATCGTTCTAATAGCAGAGCAAATCTTTTCTTATATCCTGTTTTGCCTAAGAAGAGATGCCGGGAAAAGAACTCGACAAATGCGATCCATGGTGGAGGGTATATACCATTCGGCCCGGCCGAACTTAGCACGCTTTTACTTGTTTTAGTATTGTAGTAATAACAGCCAACATTTGCTTTGTTTACCTTTGAAATGGCAAAATATGCTAGATGTACCAATTTTTTTTTTCTCCAAAATTGATAACTTTTTGACAAATTACCATCGTAAGCCATGATCCAATTTATAATTACGGAACGGAAATAATCTTCGTACAAAGACTCGCTCGATAGAGGATGTGAGATTTAAGCCCTTGTTTATAATGTGCGTGGCTAAAGGTAAACAAATACAATTGGTATATTTTTAGAACAAACAACTTAGCCTTTTGCTCTCGCCATAACTCCGTATTTATTTTTTGTTTTGCCTACTCTTGGAAAATGGGTATGAATTTGAGTTTACTTTTACTCTTTGTGTTTGGGTTGCACTCACGCCTATTATATCGTGAATTTTGAATTTGAAATTTGAAGGTGAATTTTGTATCCGATTTCAATGAAATTTGGAACAGTGAGTTTTGATAACACTTTTTGTTGAATGTGGTCCAGATCGGACCATGTTTGGATATATCTATATATAGAACGATCTCCCGAAATAGAGTATTTAGTCCATAAAAGGAGCATTTTTCATCCGATTTCGATGAAATTTGAAACAGTGAGTGCAACATTATGGGCAACATCTGCTGTTCCTTTGAATCTCATAATGAATTTTTAGCAAAAAGCGTCTTTAAAAAAACTGTGGACGAGAAACTATGAACCACTTTTCCTTGACAGAATGGGCAAATGTAATTAAAAATATTTTTAATAATTTACATTCTGTAACCATATTATATTTAGAAAATAAAACTCCCATATATCGAATATTACCAATTGTATCACCAACAATTACATATTAATTAAATTTTAAAAAAATAACAAAATGCCTCACGTTTTATGAATTGGAAACATTGTAAGTAAAATGCCTTATACTTTAGGGTTAATAATGTCAATACATAATTTGCTATATAATCTTATATATAAACATCAATTTGTGTTTGTTTGTAGATTTGTTTGTTTGTTTGTTTGTATGTTTGTGTGTTCCTTATAGACTCAGAAACGGCTAAACCGATTTTCTTGATTCTGCACAGATGGTGCATAATGACCCCGTAGTGAAATAGGGTACTACATTTTTTGATATCTGAAGGTGGGGCGGACCCTCCCCCTTACCCTAATTTTCAAAAACGCCAGATCTCGGAGATGGGTGGTGCGATTTAAGCGAAATTTTCTGTGCCCTCATATAGTATAATTAAAAATAAAAATTTGGTATCCAAATTTCGAATGGGGTACCTAGGGGGGCTGCCCCACCCTAAAACATACCAAACACATATTCAGACCAATCACGACTATATGGGACTCAAATGAAAGGTAATTAAAATGCGAAAACGTTTCTGATATCCAATCGGACCAAGTGCTAGGGGGAGCACCCCAACCCCCAAAACACCCCCATATCGGACATATTTACCGACCATGGCAATATGGGACTCAAATGAAAGGTATTTGCGAGTAGAATACGAATCTGATATCCAAATATGGGACCACGTTTCTGGGGGTCCACCCCTTTCCCTAAACACCCCCCAAACAGGACTTAATTACTGGCCATGGGGATATGGAACTTAAATAAAAAGTATTTGAATGTAGAAAACGAATCTGATATCCAAATATGGGACCAAGTGTTTGGGGGCCGCCTTTTCCCAAAAACATCCCCCAAAGGGGACAAATTTACGACCATAAATCCGATATATATTTTCAAGGCCAACTCACTGAGTGGCCGCCCATCCCCCAAAACACCCCCAAGGTGGTCATGTTTGCCGACTATGGAAATATGCGGCCCAAATTAAAAGTATGTGGGAGTAGACTACGGATCTGATATCAACATTAGGGGCCAACTGTCTAGGGGACATCCCACCACCATAACAACCCCCAAATAGGACGTATTTGCGCATCAAGACTCAATACCCCAAACCGCACATATTTGCTGACTTTTGCAATAAGGAGTTTTAATGAGATTAGAAAACGAATTTGATATCCAATTTTAAGGGGAAATGGCAATATGGGGTTCAAATAAATGATGTATGGATATATGATGTATGGATATGCTGATATTTTTTCATGGCCAAGTATCTGGTGGACCGCCTCTCCCCTAAAACACCACTAAATCAGACATCATGAGAATATCGGGCTGAAATTAAGTATTTTAAGAATGGTGTACATCTTACATCCAAACTTAAATTCGTAGCCCAATAAAGATCATATGGGATTCAGATAACGACACTTATATTGTTAAACTGTTAGTCAAGCGATAAACTATTTATTTTCGTTGCATGGTATTTCACTAAAAGATCTTTAATTGTCGAAAATAAATATTCCAAGGAAACTTTTGTTGTCAGCTAGTCTTATATATAAAGTTCAATTTGTGTTTGTTTGTCGGTTTGTTTGTTTTTTCCGTATAGACTCAAAAACGTCTGAACCAATTACTTTGAAATTTTTACAGATTGTGTAGGTTGGTCTGGAAGAAAACATATTTCATTTTTTCATATCGGGAGGGGGGCGAACCCTCCCCCTTACCCCAAAAGTATTACCCAAAAATAAAAGTGGAGCGATCGGGACAGTATGGGATTCAAATGAAAGGTATTCAAGAGTAGAGTACAAATTTCATAATAAAAGTTGGGTCCATATACCTGGGGGCCGCCCCATCCCCAAAACCCCTTAAAATAGGTTTATTTGACGACCATAACAATATGGGACTCGAATGAAAGGTATCAGGGAGTAGATTACGAATATGGTCAGGAAGAAGAAATATTGTTGATATCCGAAGAGGGCGGACCCTCCCCGTTACCCCAAAAATACCACCCAAGATCCCAAATGGACCGATAAAGACAATATGGATATCAAATGAAAGGTACTGAAGAGTAGAATACGAATACGGTATTTAAAATTGGGTGCAAGTACACAGGAAGTCGCCCTAACCCCAAAATGTCTAAAAACAGAAAAATTGGTCATCCATATCAATATAGGGAAAGGTATTCGGGAGTTGATTACGGATCTGGCATACAAAATCAGACCGAAGTGTAGGGGGTCACCCCACCCCCTAAAAACTCCCCAAATGGACATATGACCCATCATATGAGACTCGGTTTGTTTGTTTGTTTCGCAGAATCAACATGTAAAAAGGCGTTAAGTTCGACCGGACCGAACTTTGGATACCCACCACCTCGGGTATATATGTAAACCACATTTCATCAAATTCCTGTGGAAATTGCATACCTTATGTCTCATAGCAGTTATATCGAAATATGTTCCGATTTAGACCAAATACTAATAAGTACGAGTTATTGTTCAATTGTGTATAACAAAATACAGGTCTTTTTTGTAGCTATATCTAAAAATAAACCGATCTGAACCATAAACGACACGGATGTCGAAGAGCCTAACACAAGTCAATGTGTCAGACTTCAGTGACATCGGATTATAAATGCGCCTTTTATGGGGCCAAGACTTTAAATCGGGATATCGGTCTACATGCCAGCAATATCCAAATCTGGACCGATTTAGGCCATAATGCAGAAGTATGTTAAGGGTTTTAACTTAACTCACTGTCCCAAATTTCGACGACATCGGACAATAAATGCGATTTTTATGGGCCTGAGACCCTAAATCGGAGGATCGGTCTATATGGCAGCTATATCCAAATCTGAACCAATCTGAGACAACTTGACGAAGGATGTCGAAGGGCCTAACACAACTCACTGTCCCAAATTTCAGCAAAATCGGATAATAAATGTGGCTTTTATGGGCGCAAGATCCTAAATCGAAGGATCGGTCTATATGGCAGCTATATCCAAATCTGATCCGATCTGAGCCAAATTGACGAAGGATGTCGAAGGGCCGAACAAAACTCACTGTCCCAAATTTCAGCAAAATCGGATAACAAATGTGGCTTTTATGGGCCTTAGACCTTAAATCGGCGGATCGGTCTATATGGGGGTTGTATCAAGATATATTCCGATATAGTCCATCTTCGAACTTAACCGGCTTATGGACAAAACAAGAATCTGTGCAAAGTTTCAGCTCAATATCTCTATTTTTAAAGGCTGTAGCGTGATTTCAACAGACAGAAGGACGGACATGTCTAGATCGTCTTAGATTTTTACGCTGATCAAGAATATATATACTTTATAGGATCGGAAATGGATATTTCGATGTGTTGCAAACGGAATGACGAAATGAAACATTGGTTATATAATTTTAAGATATCGGATGATGGCTGACCCTCCACCTTACGCCAAAAACGCCACCCAAACCCAAAAGAGGACTGATGGGCATAATATGGGCATCAAATGAAAAGTATTGGAGACTGGAAAATGAATATAATTTAAAATTTTGGGTCTAAGTACCCAGCAGGCCGCCCTAACGCAAAATCTCCTCTAAACAGAAATATTCGACGTTCCTATCACTATGGGACTCAAATGAAAAGTATCCGGCAGTAGATTACAAATTTGGCATAAAAAATTAGGTTCAAGTAATGGGAGGTCGCCTCACCCCCAAATAGTCATATCAGCCGACCATGGCTATATAGGATTCAGATGAAAGATATTTGGGAGTAGATTAAAAATATGACATTAAAATTTGCGTTCAAGTCAAGGTGGCTCTATTCCTCCTAAAAATAAGTTAAATTCTAGTTAAATATACAAGTCCGCCCTTTATCAAATTTGAATTTATTTAATTAAAATCGTAGAGGTCTAAGCTTAAATGCTATAACAAAAGATGGCTTAAAACATTGCTTACATTATTCGAGGCTAATGCTACTACATAAATACTACACAAAATAAATGAAAAGAAAAGAAACAAACATAAAGCGAAGCATGAACACTAAGTATTCTCTTCACTTTGCTTTTGATTTATTGGGAGGTAAGTGCTTTCTTAGAATAACCTTTAACTTTGATTGAAGGACCTCACTCTGAGCGGGCAGATTGCCAAGAGCATAAACCCAATTTTTTACTGCCAAATCACTATCGCAGTTGGACATGTTAATATCACTTATGAAACGTTCAGGGAAAACAAATTCAGTTGATGAATTGGCAGGTTTCTCATCATCCACGGACCCATGATTCAATTCGAATGGAGTTTTTATATTCAGCCTGCGGCGGTTTACAGTCTTGACATTGCGCAAAATATTTTCGAAGCGCTTGTAATACTTTTGATTGAGGTGACAACGACTGAGAGAATCCTGTCTCTTAAAGGCGCAGTATTTTCGGCAAGCACGGCGAAATTCTAATAAGCAATCACTTACTGAAAATGAAAATCAAGACACCAAATCATTAGTGTGACTCTAGAGTTTCTGTAAAAATAAAATAACAAGAACCTACCGTCCATATTAAGTTCCCTTGAAACATTTTTCCATGCTTCCAGTTTTTGCATGCAGTCGCCCTTCTCATAGATATGTGGATACTTTTCAACGGCCATCAACAATGTTACCATTTCAACATTTTGCTTAGGTGTAGCATTTACTTGGATATTTGCAAGATAACTCTTGGATGTACAGGGCTTCTGATCTTTTTTACTAGAGTCTGAAAAAAAACGAATTTTATAATTAACTTTCTTAGAATAATCGTAACATCCCCACCATTGGTGCCATAGCGATTATTCATTTCTATGGTGGCACAACGATCGATTTCCTCCATCATTTTATTGCTTACTATATAATAGTAGGGTTCATTCGTGGAATAGCGTGTCTCCACGAGAAATTTCATTTTGGCCAAGACCCTCCACCAATTGATATGCCACTTATTGTCTATGCCAAATTCAATATCTGACATATATTGGCAAAAGACGTTCTTAAAAGCAGTCCATATTGTGCTGATGTCATCTGCAAAGAAATCGAAATGGTTATGCATCGATTTTCACGACACGCCTACCTCGATGACTTACTTATTTTTGGAAATCGTAAACTAATAGTTCTCCAAACACATAAAGCTTCCATTTCCGAAGTCGCGGGTGTATCCTTGGCATTGATTGCCACGTCTCTGTAGAGGACTGGATAGCTTCCGATGCATTCTACCACCTCCGGCAATCGAGGCATAAAATTCAACCATCCGCTTGATTCTAAAAGAAAAAGGAGAATTGTTAAGAATTGCACGGAACTTTGGAACATTGTAGCACAAACCGAAAAATTGTTTTCAAGCCAGCTTAAACTTAAACATGGAAAAACGTGTATGGAATATTTCCACAAATTTACTCAGTTGAGGGACATATGTGCACTTTAGGTACCATATTTCTGCCAAATCAGGCAAAAATTTAAACCCCGTATGGGAGCTATATCAGTTTGTTGTTGGAGGCAGTAATCCCGTCATAGCCTCTTAGGTCACCATGATATCGTAGGTCGATCTTACCACGTATGTCCATCTGCCCGTCCGCCCTCTCAGCCCCTAGAGGGCGCAATTCTTATCCGATTGGGCTGAAATTTTGCCTAAGGGCTTCTTTTATTACCTCTAACATTCTTGTCTAGTATAAGTCAACGATCTCCCGTACTGCCTTAAACATTCTTCTTTACACGTATATGCCGATGATGCACAAATCTATCTAAGCAGTCACAAAACACAAACAACTGCATAATTTCTTTAAAAAATAATGAGGATTGAGAACCGATAAACACCAGGGCTCTTGATAATAGCCCTTTATATCCAAATAAGTTAAATTAAGCAATTTATTTGTCAATCACCATAACCAATTTGTAGATGAAGCTATTAACCTGAGATTGATAATTAATAAATCGCTCACTTGGAATGACCACATAATTGCTGCACCAGGAAAAGTTTTCGGGATGCTTAGAACTCTGTATCAATTTCAATCATTCACACCAAATCATATTCGACTCCTCCTAGCTAAATCATATTTATTGCCTGTTCTCCTACATGGAAGTGAACTTTTTAGTATTTGTGATTCCAGGAGTGCAAGATGACTAGAGACTACTTATAATGCCAATCCATTCTAACCAATCGCCGCTTCAGTGAGGATTCGTTTTTGGGACCACGGCCTTTTTCGATGTATATAAATGACCTCCCAACCCGGCTCACATACTGCTATTCCCACATTTATACTAATGATGTTCAACTCTATATGAGTTTCCCTAAATCTGACTTAAGGCAAGGATTAATGAAGATTTGGACATTATTGCTAACTGGGCTGATGCCAACAGCCGTCATATAAACCCTAAAAAATCAACATGTCTGTTAATTGCAAATCGCTGTCAGAATATAGTTACCGATGACCGAATATCTATTGGCAACCAAAACATCCAGTTTATTGAAAAAGCTAAAAATCTTGGAATAATTATCAATCAAGTAACATGGGCTGATCCTATAACAGCGACCACTGGAAAAACACAGACGTTTGCGCCTAACCAAATTCGTCTACTCTTGGCAAAATCATATTTAATGCCTGTATTCTGTTATGACAGTGAACTGTTTAGCAAGTGTGATTCTAAAAGCAGGAGAAGACTGGAAACGGCACACAATGCCATTATAAGATATGTACACTGTCTACATCGCTATGTCACTTGTCAGCCGCACTTGGAAAGTGTATGTGGAATGAAGTTTGAAAACTTTCTAAATACTAAAAATCTAATGCTACTTTATAAAATCATCTATGAAAAATGTCCGGAGTACCTGTTCCAAAAAAAACAATTTGGCAGAACGCACTGTAGACTATTGATGGTCGCTCCTAGATTTCGCTTTCTTCTATCACAATGGCAATTCTTTATAAATGTGATCCGTCTATGGAACTATTTTTAAGAAACTCCTTTTTATGATGTGTCTCACTAACTCAACTACGATATCCCAAACTAAACAACCAGGTGGGCTTTGCTGTGTACTCTAAAAATCTAGAACTGGGCATGTCGAAAAGGTTACCCGACCACTGCAGTGTGTATCAAGCGGATATCCTTGCAATTAAGGAAGTGGTGGAATGGCTAAGATATAATGTCATTACGACGAAACTATGTGGCCTAATCTAGACTTGAAGAGGTCTACCGCTTTGCTGCCATCGGCTGTCCAGTCATTGTGTCCATCAGACAGGTCACTGTCTAATCGGAAAACATGCTGACAGACTGAAGGTTGCCAGCAACGACTTTTGCGGAAGCTGTAAGGACATCGAAGAAGAAGAGACTATAGAACACCTTCTGTGTGTGTTTTACGCTCTAGCAGTCCGAAGGGGTTTCATTTTTCTGATTTAGCGGATGTGAACATTCGAAAGATATTGGGCTTTTTAAAGCGATCTGGATAGTTCAACGGTAGGAACTAGAAGGCAACTTCCTTCTTCTGTTCCTGTGGTATCATAATAGACGAAAACGTCCAAGTGAGTCTGATGGCAGTCTGCCGCTTAAACCTAACTCAATATATGTTTATATTTTCCACAGTCAATCCTTTTTAATGTTAAATACATAGAATTGTAACATAAATATTGATCTCGTTAATATCTCGCATGATTTAATAAATAAACATCAAACCCTACTAATCCCAGAATCAACGAGCTGAATCTGGAGATAAACAGGGTACTCAAAGAACATAAGCGGAATTTGTGGCTGGAACACTTGGAACAATGTAACTGTAACTCGAACCCCGGTAGAAGGGATGACAGGAGCTCAGTCACTTTTGGCGACGTAACTGTGACTGATTGTTCAACCGTCAATTTATTGTGCATCCCGAGAGTGACAAGGACAGAAGGAGAGTCATTCGTCGACCTGTCTTTGAACACTCTTATACTACCTGATGTCTGGAAGATGGGCAGAGTGATACCGCCACTGAAGACTGGAAAGGACCCGTGTAAGGGGGAGTCGTACAGACCAATCTCTCTTCTCTCACCAGAAGCCAAAACGGAGAATTTCCATTCACCGAGCATCACTTTAGATTTCGAAGACAGTATAGCACAGCAACTGCTTCGCATGCCATCACCGCATACATTTGCCGGTGGAGAATTTCCATTTACCGAGCATCAGCATGTATTTGGAAGACAGTATAGCACAGCAACAGCTTTGCATGCCATCATCGCACACATTTGCCGTGGCTTCAATCTCACCAAGAAATTTTGCATGTAGTGTATGTAAGGTCTGAATACCGATTGTACCTATTGAGCCCGTAAAGGGCGTACATCTTATCTGATTAACCTAAAATGTTGCGCAATAATTTCTGTTATGTCCTCCAACATGCGGACGATTACAAACAAATCGGTTCATAACTTGATATAGCTCCCATATAAAACTCTCTCGATTCGACTTTTTGAGCACCTACAAAAAACAATTCTTTTCCAAAAAAAAAAAAAATCTATGGGATTTATTGCTTGACCTCCTATCAGCCTTTTTCAATTTCTGCTTTTAAAGCCATGTAAGGCAACTTCACAAATCCAACCTATGGAGAAGGGTTTACAAGATTAGTTCCGGCTGCAAGGGTTTAATTGTTTTAAGTAATAGATCATTTGAGGCCAAAGTGGCACAGCATGTCCGCCAATGGCTATGATTTACCCATGAACATTCCATTGTCATACTAAATTAAACACCCGACAAAATTGTATATACTAATTTTAAAACTTCTTAGGAATTTTAAGCATGAATATAATAATTCGGATATTCCATGTCTTAAAAGCGTGGTTTGAGCTCACCTGCATTTTTGTCAAAAACATTGAACAAGTTATACGATACTGTCCAAACTTTTAATGATGTACTGAATGGTTTCATAAGCTCCTTTAATGGTGCAATTTGGGGGAAGTGATTAAAATTCTCCACTAAGAAATTCCAACACGCTCGGCAGATATGAGCTGTAAGAAAAATAAAAACAGGATATAAAAACTACAGGACTCTGTGTAGGTGTGGTGGGTGACTTACGTGGCAATTTAAATTTTGTGGAAATATGCTCCCAATAACTATTAATAAGATTTGGTTGATTGTGCCGCTTATTATGCAACAATGGTATGGCCATTGCTTCCCGTATGAACTTTGCAACAGTGTCCATAGACAAATGATATTTTTCACTAAGCGGGGGACCATGGACAACAAGATGATTTCCAGATTGTGAGGCTATCAGCTCTATCAATATCTCATTGGGATTAAGCAAAGACATAGCACCACTAATTTTTGGCAGAGAAGAGACAGCTGGCGGTACTGGCTGTCCACTCGATGTGATCGTAGAAGAAGCTATTTGCGTGGCATCTGTCTTGGAAGAGGGTTTTTTAGATTCTGATGATGATGAAGTAAGCAGTGCTGCAGAATTCATGGACCCTATTGTGGTCGACTTAATTGCTGTATTTATACACACCATAGGGGACAAGTCAACTTTTGGGGCTGCTGGTGCTTTACCTATGGTAATTTTTGACTGATTATTTGAGATACCCGCTGTTGCATTCACTGCTGACTTTACATTTGTTTGGACACTAGATCCGGTACAATTAGCTTTCGCGTTTGATGGCTTTGAAACAGCAGATAATTGGGTTTGATGGGGTAAAGCATATGGCAATTGAATTGTTGTTGTTGTCGATGTTGATGTTGCTTGTGCTGTTGGCGTGATTAGACTTTGATTCAATACTGAAGCAGGTTTTGGTGGTGATATCACTAGATTTGAATTCATGCCTCCTATGGGTCTGATTTGCAGTGAGCCACTCCCACCGAGAGGCGCTAGAACCTGAGGGGCCAAACTTATAGCCGAAGTTATTTTTGGTAAGGGCCCAGGCACAGATTGTTGAGTAGTTGGGACATTTGTTGACATGGCCTTTGCGGAAGCTGTGCCATTACCATTCGTATTACCAACATTGGTGTTTGTTTTATTCAAGTACTGAAATTTGGATTTTGTAGCTGTATTGCCGTTTTGCACCTCTGTAGTTTGCTTCCCAACTTGCTTAGCTGCCGGTGATTGTTTCGCCAATTCATAAAGTTCAGTGATAATTGTTTCGAAATACCATTTATCGGTTAATTGGTAGTTCTGTTTTCGCATATTCATGAGTTCCCAATAGAAGGAACGCATTATTAACCACGTCGTTTCACATTCACCAGCCGCATTGCCTAAAAGTAAAGGGAAAATATCAGATGTATGAACAGAGACACGGTAAACAAAAGATCCATCCCCTCCCCATCATTCACTGTAATCGACTCTAAATACTAAAAAGTGACCTCGAAAACGGGTTACATACGCATTCGTCGCCCCGTCGCCGGGACATACATCTTGCACGTCGGAATCAATCCTAGCTCTGTGGGAATTGAGGCGGCTGCATCTGCCGGAACGTAATTGAGCCAGAACTACTCTGGTTGGCCGGGGGAGGTCTATTTCTTTGGGTGCAATGGGTGGCGGTCGTTCTCCAAGGACTACATTCACCCGGTAGCCGATTAACGCGTCTGCTACCGTGTCTGCATGAATGTTGTTAAGACTCGCTTGATATGCTGCTTGATCTAGAGGTTCTCTCTTGTAGCGCTGAACTTCACGCTCTAGATCGTGTAGATCTATCCACAAGATGATGATTTGGATGATTTCTGCGATAACAGCCCAAAAGGTATTGCTTAGACAGCATGTAGTTATGTCTTCGCACTGGTAGGATCTTTGTCTCGTGATGGAGGTGGTCCACATGAAACTGAGGAGACAGCCCGTCGCAGTTCGGAGGGCAGCATTCTGACAGAGCTGAATATTATTCCACTGCGTGCCACAAAGTAGACGTGACCACACTGGCGCTGCATAACTTACCACAGACCGGCCAATTGCTTTGTACGTGGTCAACAAGGTTTCTTTGTCTGCACCCCAAGTGCTGCCAGCGAGTGACTTGAGGACCTTGTTTCTACTTTTGACTTCATTGCAGATTGCTGTGGCATGTGGGGAGAAAGTGTAGGAGCTGTCAAATGTGACGCCAAGTATTTTGGGACACTTGATGGTCGGAATCATTTCTCCATCGACCATCACAGTCAGCTCAGTATTCACCTCACGCGTATTTGTAGTGAACAGTGTGGCTGAAGATTTGTTGGCGGATATCTTCAGATTTCTTGCAGCGAAATATGAGGCAAGCTCGTTGAGGTAGACGTTCAACCTATCGCAGATGTCATCAATGGGTGGGGGGCCTGATGCCATGATCGTACAATCGTCCGCATATGATACGATCTCTATGCCGTCTGGAGGGGGTGGGATGGAGGATAGGTAGAGGTTAAACAAACCCGGAGATATCACCCCACCTTGGGGAACTCCCAGTTTCACTCTACGGTGTTTCGACTTCTTATCCCTAAATTCCACAAATGACTGGCGAGCACACAGATAATTCGCGACCCATCGTTTCAGGCCTGACTGGAGGGACGTGTAAGCGATGTCCTCAAATAATTTGGCATGGCTGACCGTGTCGAATGCCTTCGATAGGTCCAGTGCCACGAGGACCGTCCTGGCCTGGGTTGATTGAAGCCACGGCAAATATGTGTGGTGATGGCATGCAAAGCTGTTGTTGTGCTGTGCAGTCTTCGAAATTCATGTTGATGCTCGGCGAATGAAAATTCTCCTACGAGGCTCCGAAGGAGTTATGCCTCAAGCGTCTTTGCCACTGGTGAGAGAAGGGAGATCGGTCTTTAAGACTCCCCCAAACTCGGGTCTTTTCCAGGCTTCAGTAGCGGGATCACTCTGCACATTTTCCAGACATCGGGAACTATAAAAGTGTTCAATGACAGGTTGAGGACAGTGGTAAGGTACTCAACTCCAGGTGAATCCAGATTATTCAGCATCAATGTAGAGATTCCGTCGGGGCCCAACGCCTTGGAAGATTTGGCGCCACGGATGACTTTCGTAACTTCGCCCACGGTAAATTGTGATGGCTGTTCATCGGCTCGGAGACCACGAATACGGCGAATGGCTCTCCTCCTTGCCCTGTCTCTCTCGGGATGCACAATAAATTGACGGTTGAACAACCTGGCGCATCTCTTCGGATCAGTCACGGTTATCTCGCCAAAAGTGACTGAGATCCTGTCGTCCCGTCTACCGGGGTTCGAGAGAGACTTAACAGTGGCCCACAGTTTGCCTGCACCGGTGCCTAAATTACATTGCTCCAAGTGTTCCAGCCACAAATTCCGCTTATGTTCGTTGACTACCCTGTTTATTTCCAGATTCAGCTCGCTGATTCTGGGTTTAGCGGGGTCTATAGCACGAATCCCATCACGCTCGTCTGCGAGTACCACTGCTTGCGCCGGGAAATTGGGTCGCACTTGTGGTATTCGACCGGCTGGTATAAAGCGAGCGGCTGCTGCGTTGATGATGTCTCGGAATTTCCTCTCGGCCACAAGCACATCAGAGGGGGGTGGCAGTTCATTGAAGCGGCGATTGGTATACTCCCTGAAGCCAGTCCAATCGGCCTTCTTATAATTGATAAACGTCCGGCGCTCAGAGGTTATGAAGTCGGGTGGTCGGTCGATGGTGAGAATTATGGGGTGGTGGTCTGACCCCAAAGAGATGACGGCTTGTCAGGATACGTCACTCAGGAGATCAGGAGATGCAATTGATATGTCTGGCGAGCTGCTGCACCTCCTCGTAATCCTAGTGGGGGCATCCTCATTCACCGTGCAAAACGTGGAGCTATCAATCTGCTCTGTCAAAGCTATGCCACGCTGGTCGTTACCTAGGGGAGAATGCCATGACGTGTAATGTGCATTAAAATCCCCTAAAACCAGACGACTATGGCCAGATAGCAACCCACTTATGTCGGGGTTGTAAGCCTGGCCATTAATCGGGACACAGCTACCAACCGTCGGTATATACACGTTGTATATCTCTATCTCGGCAGTACCAGACCTGACTGCTACCCCCATACATTCCATGTATGGGTCACTAGCGTCAAGCGCAGGCGAGATAGGTCTATACTGCACGGAATGGTGTATAACGAAGGCCAATCCTCCACCTCCATTCCTTGAGCGATCCTTACGTAGCACATTGTAACCGTGACAACTGTGCAAGCTGCAGGTGTTGGTCAGCTTTGTCTCCTGGATCGCTGCGACCGATATGCTCTTCCGACTCATAAAATCTACGATCTCATCAATCTTGCCACGCAGTTCGTTGCAGTTTAACTGAAAGAACGATACACTTCCCGGCACTGGCCTCGCAATAGTAGGGCTAGGGTGCTGTCGTTGCATAAATTGCCGTACGGGAGAGGTCGGGGGGGTCACATAGTCCGACGACGAGGACGCCGAAGGCGACAACGGCGACGCTTGTGACCCACTGCTGGCTATGTTCGCACAGCACCTAGCGACATAGCCAGTATGACTATACTCCCGTAGCGAAGTTAGGCCAGAGCAAGAACGGAAATGTACCCACTCCAAGCACCGGTTACACCGGCCGACCGATGATGAAGGCAGTTCTGGCAAACCGAACAGAACCAGGGTCCGGGGTTCTTTTCAATCCCGGCACGGACCAGAAGCGTACGGAGAAGGCACTCCGGGATGTGCCCCTCCCATGACGAAAAAAGACGAACACGTACACTGAGGCGGCAGCCCTTGCCGATGAGGATTCCATCGGGTCAATCCGGTGCGTACAACCGGCTGCCATGGGATTGATCTGTGTTGTGTAATCACGAGAAGCTTAGCTGGGAGCTACCGGGCGCGTCTACAGGTGAAATGTTCCGTACGGGGTAGCTGCAGTCGCGGACAATCACCGGTATGGAGTGGAGAGTCTCAGTGACAGAGCGGGCGGCACCGACTCTTGCTTAAGTACTGAGTGCATATAATATTCCCAGGCAAGTTATTCGCGCCTTTAAATAACCAATGGCCATCAGTTCCCGCGGCGATCGGTCGCATGGCCCGGACGAGCTTACTCACCTATAAGAGCTTGACGAGGAGAGCCAACAACACAACAGATCGGCAGAACACGTACATACATATAAATACTATCAGAATGCATGTCTACGGAGAAAACAGGAACATCTTATCTGCAAAAAGTAGAGGGAAATGGAAAATTGTACCAAAGAATCAAACCGATGTCTTTGGTGCAGACACATTCTCCTGCAGACACAAAGATCTGAAGTCTGGTAACAAATATAGGTAATGTGCTTATGTTATAAGGAGAACAAAACGGGATGGTTTGCCAGCTGAAATATTTAATGCCGGAGGCGACACACTACCTCAGCACACATGTCTCGTACACAGTAAAGGAGACAAGACAGTAGGTGCCAAATACAAAAAAGAAGACAAGACAGTATGGGCCATATACAAAATAAGTATCCTTTCCATCAAATACAAGATACAAACGAGCGTAGCTTCATGTTAGTTACGGTTTAAGTGGTCTGGTAAGTCTACTATCAGACTCACCAAGACGTCTATTGTGATACCACAGGAACGGGAGAATAAAGATGCATTCTAGATCCTACCGTTTAACCATCCAGGTCGCTTTTAAAAGCCCAACATGCGAATGTTCACATCCGTTATTTCAGACAAGTCCTCAAAGAAATGAGAACCCAAAGTTGAACTCATTCTGACTGCCAGTTCGGAACACACAGCAGCAAAATGTTCTGTAGTCTTTTCTACTTCGACGCCCTCACAGCTTCGGCAAAAGTCGTTACTGGCAACTTTCAGTCTGTCAGCATATTTTGCCATCAGACAATGACCTATCATGACGGACACAATGACTGAGACGTCTGTTTTAGCCAATGACAGAAAAGAGGTTGCCCTTTAAAGTTTAGATTAGGCCACATAATTTTTGACATGCTCACAACCCCTCTTTGTGACCATCTATCATTCGTTTGCCTTCGCGCCTGACCCTAAAGATTTATCCTACATTTCGCTAGAAGCATTCCCACCGATTCCTGTTCCCCTGGATATCACTGTGCCCGGCATCCAGAATAGAAAAATGTTCTTCAGGTGAATGTTCAGCTATCTCGTTGCCAGGAAATGCTACCATTGAATATTCCATGACAGCGGGAGAACCCTTTATGCAGTCGACTAGACCGTGAAGGGCCGTTTCCGAGGACTTGCCCTTTCTATAGAATGTTGTCGCCGAGACAGGCGATCTCCAAGGATCTTTTCCCTAAGATATGTTTCTATCAACCTCACTAGAGTCTACAGCATAAAAGATAATAGAATAATAGGACGAAAATATTTCGTCTTATTGTGGTAAGGTTTTTCCTGCTTTCGGAATGAAAATGACCTTTGTGTCCCTCCATCCCACAGGTATATAGGACATGTTGAAACTAGCAGAGTATATCTCCCTTAGCCAATGAGCCAGTCTTTTGGACACAGCTTGTAATTCAACCGGTGATACATCATCAGAGCCTGGGGACTTAAAGGTGTCAAAACTTTCTATCGCCCAAAGGATTTTCGACTCAGACACCATTTCTCCAATAACCTCCGACGAATGGATACCAGTGACAACCTCTTATAACGCCACGCTGTCCACCCAGAAGCCTTAAGATAGATCATGTAGATCTACCTTAAGGCTTCTGGGCGGTGGATATCTATCCACAAGATGATGATTCGGTGATATACATTAGCATTACTACAAGGAGCCAATTTTCCCTGCAGAAGCTGCCTCAACCATCAATGAAACCTACTCATTTCAAGGCTCGGCACGGAATAACTGTGAGCTCCACACAGGCTGGAAGATTGAGGTCCCATCTGTGTGGTATTCATTGCTGTCACAGGTTGCGGATAGTGGAATGCTCTAAATGGAGACGCTGCAACAGCAGTCGCGGACAATCAGCGGTGTCGAGCGGAGAGTCTCAGTGAGAGGCCGGGCGGCACCGGCTTTACACAAATACTGAGTGCCTATGATTCTCGATATGACAAGGTGTTATTGGCGCCTTTAAATAACCAATGGCAACCCTGCACCTGCGGCGATCGGTCCTTTGAACCACCACCCACCTACAGGAGCTTGACGAGGATCGCCGCCTCCACATGAAAATGTGGCTGCAACAACAACATTAATTTCAAAACTGGCTACTACTGAATCTTCAGTACTTAGCGACGGAAGAAAAACAAAACTTTCAGACTACTCTTTGCAAGAATACAGGCTCTGTGTCTCCCGGTACCCTGAGTAGTTCAAATTCATGAATTCTTACTCCAAGAACCATTCCTTCACACAACCATGGGCCCTGAATAAGAACCACGTCAAACCCTCCTGCCGTCAGAAGGACCTTTAGTGCCGTCGAAGTGGCCTTACAATGGCTTAATTGTAAATTGCAAATTTATTTGCAGAAACCGGACTATACTCAGGATTCAGAATTTCCATCACTGTTGCGTTAGATTCGACTTCTTAGACCGCCAGGAGTTCATCCTCACAAGAACCGTTCGATCCATGTTACTATAGTTCACCATAGTTCTTTTGGGCATGGGATGGTGACCGCAGTCCTGAGTGTAGTGCAGTTTCCAAATGTAGCCGTGTAGCCTTTGGTGTAGGCTGTTCAGCGAATCTCCGAGCCCAATTAAGGAAGTCTGCCTTTATCGGTGAGAGTATGCCGATGGCCTAGGCAAATTATAGCTTTTGGGTCTTTGGAGGCTCTATCTAGTTCTGTCGGTCCACTGGAAGAGGACGCAGATCATCAACCTCCTAATGGATAACACTATCGTAGCTATCCTTGAGTGACTTAAAAATTGTCTCCGAAAATAACTTCCTATTATACAGAAAATTCTTTCAGAACGAAATAAAAATACGTCCGGCCCACTCAATGGTTCAAACAAGAATACTTTAGAAAACTTTGATTAAAATGTTGTCCTTAAAAAAATAATTTCGAGGGGGTCGGGCCCTGGCTGAAGTTTTGCTGAGCGAAAGTTATGCTGAAATGTTTTTAGAAAAAATTTCATTAAAATTTAGCCTTTAGTAAGAATTTCATTAAAATTGTTGTCCTTAAGAAAAATAATTTTGAGGCCGCCCTGGTCTGAGTTAAATTTTGTATTTATAGAATACAACAAAAATAAAATTTTGTCGCTAAAGAAAATTTTACTGAAAATTTGTATTTAGAATAAATGTAATCTATTTTTTTTTTCTCTTCAGACAAAATTATTTTTGGTGGGCAAGGGGTTCGGTTCCAAAAATACAAAACTTCGGTTAAACCAGCAAATATTAAAGCTTCTACTATCCGAACAAGAATAACCGAGAGAACGGTTTATATAGGAACTATATGAAGTTATAAACTGATTTGAGTCGCACTTGGCACAGTTGTTGAAAGTCATAAAACAACATCGCATACAAAATTTCAGCCAAATTGCAGCTTGTAAGGACTCAAGAAGTCAAATCGGCAGATTGGCTTATATGGGAGCTATACCAGGTTATGGACCGATTCGGACCGTACATAGCACAGTTGTGGGAAGTCATAACAGAACACTATCTACAAGATTTTAGCCTAATCGAACAAATTTTGCGGCTTCCTGGAGCTCAAGAAGTCAAATCGGGAGATCGGTTTATATGGGAGCTTTATCAGGTTATAGACCGATTTGGACCGTACTTAACACAGATATTGAAAGTTATAACAGAATACTATGTGTAAATTTTAAGCTAAATCGGACAAAAATTCCGGCTTGTAAGGACTCAAGAAGTCAAATCGGCAGATTGGTTTATATGGGAGCTATACCAGGTTATAGACCGATTCGGACCCTACATGGCACAGTTCAGTTGTTGGAAGTTAAACAGAAAACTATCTACAAAATTTTAGCCAAATCGTACAATTTTGTGGCTTCCTGGGGCTCAAGAAGTCAAATCGGGAGATCGGTTTATATGGGAGCTTTATCAGGTTATAGACCGATTTGGGCCGTACTTGGCGCAGTTGTTGGAAATAAAAACAGAATACCATCTGCAAAATTTTGGCCAAGTCGGACAAAAATTGCTGCATTCAGGAGCTCAAGAAGCCAAATCTGAAGATCGGTTGATATGGGAGCTATATCTAAATCTGAACCGATATATTGCATTTGCTATCCCCAACAACCAACAATCAATAAAAGGTATCTGTGTAAGCGGTTAGCTTTACGCGTTACGTAGGCCACCGTAGCGCAGAAGTTAGTATGTCCGCATATGACGCTGAACGCCTGGGTTCGAATCCTGGCGAGATCATCAGAAAAAAAATTTCAACGACTATGCCGGCACGCCGTTCGGACTCGGCTATAAAAAGGAGGCCGACAGACGGGAGGACATTGCTAGATCGACCCAGAATGTCGAGACGAACAAGAATATATATACTTTATGGGAACTTAGATGAATATTTTGAGGTCTTACAAACAGATTGACTAGATTAGTATACCCCCATCTTATGGTGGTAGGTATAAAAATATTTGAAAAGGTTCTATCATCATCTTTACAATGGGTTGGCTAAAGCCAATGTCGATAATCAAACTAATTTTATGGGTCGATTATGGATGGCAACCCAACTCCAGTTGACAGAATTTTCATTTTTGTATTGAGTTACGTACTTTTTTACAAATTTCTTAGTAGCTGAACTTTAAAAATACTGATAATGAATGAAATTAACAATCGACGTCGATAATCAAACTAATTTTAATTTCACTAGTGAACACAAAGTACCTGAGCCTTTATGATGGATGCTAGATGAACATAACTCAACCTATGACTCTTGTGACATCTATCATTGAACCGCCAACAAACTTTTTTTACCATTTTCTATTTCATTTGCCATAGCTTTTATGTAATGCTACAAACATTGCAATTACCTTTCATTTTAGAAATATCAGCCCACAATGAGAAAAACTGCTTAGTTTTTTCGGAGTTCGTCAATAGTGAATCTGTTACGAAGACAACATCCGGCAACTTTTTCATTCGAACAATTAAATTGTAGATTTCTTTAAAGTAATCGATTGGTTCGCACCATGATTTCTTCAAGTAGAAAGAATTTTTGTAGACAGTGTTAGGGCTGAAAGTACAGATGATATAAATAAAATTCAAAATTCAAAAAATGTAAATTCGGCGGGCCCAGGATACATACTTAGCCAAAATGTAAGGTTCAAAGAATTCCAATTCTTTTTGCAATTCCGTTTGATATTTTGCAACATCGGAATTTTGGTTGTTTCTTGAAATTTCCCATTCAAATCGAGTAGTCATTAAAATCCAACATTTCATTAATTTGGTGGCTATTTTTTTGAAAAAAATTAAAACGCTTTATAATCGTTAAGTAAAAAACTACTTTGGTTTGTTCTATATTAACCTTTATCGCCTATAGATATGGCTATAGAATTCCAGACGTAACTCTTTCGTGAATAATCCGCAAAGTCTGTCCTTGAGCTGTCATACAGCTCAGGATATTTCTTAATCTGTGCTACTAGAACTCGCATTTCTTTCGTTACTTTAAATACGTTGTCCGCGTGCTTGGCATCATCGTCTTCATCGATAACAATCAATTCGACGGGTTGTTCAACCAAGATCAAGTCATCATCCACACTAATTGGCTGAGTGGCGGGAAGATCGGGAGGATCGACTGCTTCCGATGCTATTTCCATTACATCTGATTCCGGTTCGATGATATCATAAGGAATGGAGCAGGATTTTCTAATATCCATAAATCGGAATAGAAAAACTAGTTCCGATTCCAGATTCATAGAGGGTCTGGAGCTCTTCTTCTTCGTTTTGCTGATATAGTATTTACGTAAACGCCTCACAAAGCATTGGTATTTGTAGCGCAAATCGATCCATGTCGATTTGCATGTTTCAACTGCAAAAGAGTTATAAAATATTACGGAGTTGCACGGACAAAATACATCTTTATGGGTACGTACCGTCCGATTTTAACGTTTTGCCAATTTCCTGCCAAACGATCTCCTTTTTGTCGATGTTCGAGAATGACTTGTGCCTATTATCATAGAGAATGCGATGTTGTCGCACTTGTCTTATCAAACGTTTCTCAAAATTTCTCGTTCCTTTTTTCTCCCCTGTTCCATTATTTGTCGCTAGGGGGTCACTTTCTACATCAATTGATTCAACACTGCCAGCATTGTCGTCGTCCAAAACTATGCACTCCATCTAAAATAAGGAATGGAAGCTGAATTGATTAAATGGAATATAATAACTTATATATAAAAATCAACTTGTGTTTGTTTTTAGGTTTGTATGTTTGTGTGTTCCTTATAGACTCAGAAACGGTTGAACCGATTTTTTGAAATTTTCACAGTTTGTGCATAATGACCCCGTGGTGAAAATAGGGTACTACATTTTTGATATTTGAAGGCGGGCGGACCCTCCCTCTTACACTAATTTTCAGAAACGACAGATCTCGGAGATGGTTGGTGCGATTCAAGCGAAATTTTGTGTGCTCTCATATAGGGTACGATATGAAAAATAAAATAAAAATTTGGTATCCAAATTTCGGATGGGGTACCTAGGGGGCTGCCCCACCCTAAAACCTACCAAACATATATTTAGACCAATCACGACAATATGGGACTCAAATGAAAGGTATTTAGGATAAGAAAACGTATCTGATATCCAATTGTCGGACCAAGTGCTAGGGAGATCACCCCAAGCCCTAAATTGGACATATTTATGGCAATATGGCACTCAAATGAAAGATTTTTGCGAGCAAAATACGAATCTGATATCCAAATGGGGGACCACGTTTCTGGGGGTCCACCCCTTTCCCAAAACACCCCCCAAACAGGACTTATTTACTGACAATGGGAATATGGGGCTTAAATAAAAGGTATTTGAATGTAGAATACGAATCTGATATCCAAATATGGGACCAAGTGTTTGGGGGGCCGCCTCTCACCAAAAACATCCCCCAAAGGGCCAAAGGGGACATATTTACGACCATAGCAATATGGGGCTCATATGAAAGGTCTTTGGGAGTAAAGCACGAATTCAATATCAATATTCGGGAAAAGTGGCTATGGGGTCACCCCACCCCCACAACACCACCCAAATAGGAAGTATTTTCTGACTATTGCAATATGAGGTTCAAATAAGAGGGTTTTTAAAGTGGAACACGAATCCGATATATATTTTCAAGGCCAACTCACTGATCCCATCCCCCAAAGCACCCCCAAGCCGGTCATGTTTGTCGACTATGGAAATATGGGGCTTAAATTAAAGGTATGTTGGAGTAGACCACGTATCTGATATCAATATTAGGAGCCAACTGTCTAGCGGACGTCCCACCAACATTAAAACCTCCAAATAGGACGTATTTGCTCACCAAGACAATTTGAGTCTTAAAGAGAGTGGAACTAAATATTAATACTTTTTAGAGCCAATACCCCAAACCGGACATACTTGCTGACTTTTGCAAAAAGGAGTTTAAATGAGATTACAAAACGAATTTGATATCCAATTTTGAGGGGAATGGCAATATGGGGTTCAAATAAATGATAAATAGATATATGAGATATATATATATTTGATATATTTTCAGGGCTTAGAATTTGGGGGACCACCCCAATCCGCAAAACACCCCTAAATCGGGCATATTTACCGACCATGACAATGTGGGGCTTAAATGAAAGGTATTGGGGGGTAGAGTAAGAATTGATACCCATCTTCGGGACCAATTTTCTGGGGTTCTACCCCTTTCTCAAAATACCCCACAAAAAAGCAATTTTTTACTGACCATCGCAATATGGGTCTCAAATAAAGGTCTCGGGTCAGCTGGTTTCATATATAAATTAATTCTTGAAAAAAGTAAAATTTTTAATAAGACAAAAGTATATAATAAAGTACAGTGATTTATGTGATACTTTGATGCGTTAGTAAATATGAATGAGGTGTCTGCCTTCTATGGCAGGGCAGTGGCACTTGGCATACTTGGCTTCCAGCATGATGACAAAACCTGAATTACAATGGCCAGTCAGAACGCTATCATTCTTCCGCAGCATTAAGATAAGTGTACAGAGCCTCCGTCAGCCTGCCATTCATAGCATGACTTTCCTCGTATATGGTTAATCTGACCGGATACCAGCTCATGGATTTAAATTCCATGTATACCAGCCAAACACTCCCTGCGGAAAAACGACATCGAGGTCATTATACCCCACAGCCCCTGGCAGAATAGAAGAGTGCCTCGAACTTCCTCAGCTCCGATATAAACCAATCCAAGATTTGTGTTCTACATGGAAGCCTAAATTTAAAATCGGTTTTGTCGCATTTTTCTCTTGAGTTAAACTGTGAGTGTATTCGCAAGTTGTTATCATACAATGTGGTGAGTAATTTTATAGTGAGGCAAAATTTTATCGTGATTAGGAACTTTTATTCAGTTACGGTTATGCGCCAGCCTTTTTGAAGTATTTCCTATGAAGTTATTAAAAATCGGAATTGGCTATAGGCCTGCTATTTGGTCTGATTCTGCCGCCTCAAATCCTACAAAGCAAGGGTTGATGTCAATGTGCTGGATGTGTGTCCCGAGATCTGGAACCACACGACACCTGTTAAACTGCCCAGCCAGACCCAGATCCCTCTGGACATGCCCCACTTTTGTCGCATTATTCGTGGATCTGGGTATTCAACAGTATCAAGCATATGAAAGGTAGAACACATCGCACTATTGCAACAACAACAACCACTATCTAAGAAGCATTTTCATCAATAAAAATTTTAATATTTCTCTAAAGCTGAGTATCATGTTCAGCTTTTCAAGCGTAATACTGTCAAACTCCATATAAAAAAGTCGGCAAAACGTTGGCTAACAATGGGCGGAAAAGTAGTACTCAGCTTATATTGAGGAGAATGAGAAAAAAATCGAAATGGCAACACTTTAAGCCATAGCTGGCTTCATTTTTATGCGTTTTATTGGTTTCAATGGTTGGTTTTTTGAAATAAAGAAAACAATAAGTGAAAATAAAAAAACGTGTTTCGTATGGAAAGAAAAACATTTATAGCTGTCAAATTCTGCTCGCGGAAAAATTAAAAATGTCGGCGACTATTCCGAAAGCAGAATGGAATATCAACCCTATCGCCACATTTTCTTTCTAATTTTTGGTGAATATAACATAATATAACATTGTTTAAGAAAATAAAAGCATAAACACTACAGGTAGCTGACATAACATTTTTTAGTGATTCAAATGAGAAAAATGTATGGAAGTAATACAAATTTCAGAATCCATTCACTTTTGCTCGATATGGCGATATTTTCCCTTAACTATTGCTTAAAGTCGGCCAAAGAACGAGTTGCAAGCTGCACGACTGTAATCTGCAGGTATTTTGGTCCACTGCAGTAAGATGCGCATTAATGCTGTCATATTTATTTTGAGTCCTAACTTTGCTCTCTAAAGTGACCCAAACAAAAAAAAGTCCATCGTATTGCTATTTGGTGGATTGGTCAGACGAAATAAAGCGCGCAATATGATTTTTTACTTTTTTGTTTTGCTTTGTGCAACGGTTCCAAGGCTTTTTGGTACGTCCATGATCTATGACCGAAATGTTTGCGAGCCCACGGCTCCAAAGCAATTTCCAAAAAGGTTTATTGATAATGAGTTGCTAGGTTCGATGAAAAGGATTGAAAAACGTTAATCGTTTGAAGAGCGCACAACATAACGATTTATAATGCGATATGCAGTGTTTTTTCGCATTGAGGTGTTTGAGTTCGGCAACAAAAGCCGGTTGTGATTTTCCATTCAAATACAACGCAACCACACTTTTACGCTTGAACTCCATCACGAATCACATTCCTTTAAAATAAACTCACAGGCAAATGTTTATGTTGGCTTGTAAACAATATGAGTTGTTAACAAGTGAAAAGGAGTTAAGTTGGGCCGGGCCGAACTTTGGATACCCTCCATCTCGGGTATATATGTAAACCACCTTTCGTCATAATCCGGTGAAAAATGTATATCTTATGCCCTCATAGCAGCTATATTGAAATATGGTCCGATTTGGACCAAATTCGTCACGGATATTGAGTGGTCTAATAAGTACAAGTCGATGTTCAATTTTGAAGAACAAAATATTGGTCTTTTTGGTAGCCACATCCAAATATAGACCGATCTGAATCATATACGACACGGATGTCCAAAAACTTAATATAAGTCACTGTGTCAAATTTCAGCGAAATCGGATTATAAATGTGCCTTTTATGGGTCCAGAACCTTAAATCGAGAGGTCGGTCTTTATGGCAGCTATATCCAAATCTGAACTGATCTGGGCCAAATTGCAGAAAGTTGTTGAAGAGCCTTACGCAACTCACTGTCCCAAATTTCGGCGACATCGGACAATAAATGCGCCTTTTATGGGCCCGGTCGAGAGATCGGTCTATATGGCAGCTATATCCAAATCTGGACCGATCGGACCCATATTGAAGAAGAATGTTGAAGGGCCTAACACAAATCACTGTCGCAAATTTCAGCGAAATCGGACAATAAATGCGCCTTTTATGGGCCCAAGACCTTTAATCGAGAGATCGGTCTATATGACAGCTATATCCAAATCTGAACCGATTTGTGCCAAATTGCAGAAAGATGTCGAGGGGCCAAACTCAACTCACTGTTTCAAATTTTGGCGACATCGAAAAATAAATGCGCATTTTATGGGCCCAAAACCTTAAATCGAGATATCGGTCTATATGGCAGTTATATCCGAGTCTGGACCGATCTGAGGCAAATTGTATAAGGATGTCGAAGGGCCTAACACAACTGACTGTGTGGCTTTTATGGACCTAAGACCCTAAATTGGCGGATCCGTCTATATGGGTGTATATCAAGATATAGTGCGATATAGCCCATCTTTGAATTTAACCTGGTTATGAACAAAAAAGAAAAAAAAAAAAAAAAAAAAAAATATATATATATATATATATATATATATATATATTCTGCGCTATCTATATATATATATATATATATATATATATATATATATATATATATATATATATATATATATATATATATATATATATATATATATATATATATATATATATATATATATATATATATATATATATATATATATATATATATGTATATTTATGTATATATATATAATTTTTTCTGATGTTTTCGCCAAGATTCGAACCCTGGGCTTTAGTGTAAGTGTATAGTACACAATGTCCGCCTATGGCACTAAAGCCCAGGGTTCGAATCCTGGCGAAAACATCAGAAAAAAATAATCAGCTGTTGTTTTCCCCTCCTAGTGCTGGCGACATTTGTGAGGTACTGTACCATTTGCTATGGGAGTCATGCAAAAACTTCTTCACAAACTGCGGCACACCGTTCAGACTCGGCTATAAAAAGGACATCCCTTATCATTGAGCTTTAACTTGAATCGGACAGCACTCATTGATGTCTGAAATAAATTTCTGGGTATATCTGGGTAAATTTGCATTTGCATAGTACTCGATCATAGAATTTGACAAGATTTTGGCGACCTGTGGTTTTGAAGACAGAACATGAATTCCACTTATTAAAGATAGCGCAGAATAGTAAAATCTTTCAACAGATAAAATATTATATTTATCTTTGGAAGCATATAGTATATTTTGGTCAATTTACAAGTATTGTATAGCCGTTACGTTTTGCGTGTTCTCAAAAAAAGGCCTAAAATGTGTTTGTTTCAGAATTAAGGGTGGTCAAAATAATAGCAGTGATAACTTAAACTCAGCACAAAGTTAGATAACTTTTTTACCTATCTTTTTTTGTACGAATATCTTCTAATGTATTCAGTACTTATAAGTTATTTTTTAATTGGACAACATATACCGCGTTAAACTTCTTCACAAAGACTTTCCATCTACTACTGTATTCTTGTACCTTTCCTTCTAATTTTTTTGACAGGTCCTTTGAATAACTCGTCAAAATTTATTATTATTATTAGGTTTTGCTGTTGCTATCTCATTTTCGATACCGTACCAAAAATTTTCTATTGGACTAAAGCTGCCATTAGACGATAAGACTCATATGTAATTTCAAAAACAGCAACTCTGAAAGTTGTACACATCGTGTGATACGTACGAAAAACGTTATATGACAAATGGATTTTTGAATAAATATGCAACTTTTTCGATTAAATCGAGCATTTATTTCATCGAACATACATGTAGATACATGTCTATAAAAAAGTACAATACATGTGAGAATACATGCCGATTGAAGCGCGATCTATTCGTATTCGACGTACATAAGACAAGTCATGAATTTAGAAAGTGACAGCTCATATGATATGTCTTATCGTCTAATGGCAGCTTAATATTCAACGGCTATGCGAGTCATTCCATAAGGTCATTATTATTATTTATTTATTTCGAATCATTATCTTCTTGAAATTTACATGCTGAAGTCATTTCAATCTCCGCATATGAGAGCAGAATATTTTTTTGAGTATTTCAATGTATTGGGATGCATCCATGATTTTGCGGAACCAAAGTATAAGACAAACACCTTTTTAAGAGACATCTCCAAACCATTACGTTTAATCTAACATATTTGTCCGTTTTAGTTGTATATCGAGGACTATATCATTAATTAGGACTCATAACCACCCTACAAAACTAATTCTTAGAGTTCTACACAATTTTTGATTCATCCAGTAACAGTTGTTTCCCTATTTTTCGAATGGCCTATTAATGTGAAATTTTACAAACTGTAATGTCAGTGATATGTATTTTTCTCAAAAGTATTAATTTTTCTTCCATTACCATCACGTTATGCTGCGAACAATTTCCGCGCATATGGATAAACAAACACTAGTTACAGTCATAGTCCTCTAGGAATATTACCAACCAAAAATACCACACAAGTCATTCTCTAACTCTTTTAATTCAATAGATTGAAAATGTTGACATTTAAACGATATTTTTCTTACTTTATTATTCACTGCTTTTATTTTGACTGCCTTAGTATGGTGACTTTTCTAAAATAGTCATAGTAACTTCAACGCGTTCAACAAATGCACCAATATTACAGCTTAGTTAGCGTTGTACAGACGTACAATAAAGACAAGTAAGGCAGTTAGATTGCAGGAAAGTCCGCGTTATGAAATAAAATCAATAAGTATTTATATTTTGCTGCGCTGTTATTATTTTGACCGCAACTGTAAGTATACAGAGTTGAATTTATGCATTGTTTGAGATGAATTATTTTTTATTTTGTTGTTTACTTTGTTTCTTTAAAATTATGTTTTTTTATTATTAAAGTACATAAAAGTAATTGCGGATTTTTTAAAAGAAAGTAAATGCATTTTTAATAAAACTTAGAATGAACTTTAATCAAATATACTTTTTTACACTTTTTTCTAAAGCAAGCTAAAAATAACAGCTGATAACTGACAGAAGAAAGAATGCAATTACAGAGTCACAAGCTGTGAAAAAATTTGTCAACGCCGACTATATGAAAAATCCGCAATTACTTTTTGGGCAACCCAATACTTTATGTTATTTAATTAACTAATAAAATAATGTTTCAAAAATAGTACTTTTTCTTAAAATTTGCGTTTAAAAAAAGGGGTTCAATTTACTACCGCGTAACTAAGTACGCAAAAATTTTCTACTCACCAGTTAAAGGTTAATTTTTGTAATTCTAACGGCATTATTCACAAAACTTTAAAAAGCCTTAAAATAGGCTTTTTTGGCAGTTCTATAAAGGAAATATGTCAAATAAACCTGTTCCAAATCTACATTAAGCATACATGTGAAGTTGTTTACTTTTTAACTATTTGGTAATTTAATACTCAGAAAGCATGGCAAAAACGTTCTGGCATCGGGTGATCGATCAATGTGGGGACGAATATGCTCCGATCTGAACCATACTAGGCATGAACATCGAAGGACTGTAGCATTGTACCAAATTTCAGCGAAATCGGGCAATCATTGCGGCTTATATAAGCCATATACCTCTACTTGGGAGATGTGAGTCTATTTGAAACCCATATCAAGATATAGTCCGATATTGTCGATCCTCAAACTTAACCTATGATAAACAGATTAACAAATAGCCTTATGATTATTTTTCCAATATTTTGTTTTGTAATATTTTAGTAGTGGAATTTTTTCACGAAAAAAAGTTAAAAAATTGCACCTAAAGGTGATAGTGATGTGGTATTATAAATTATTATTGTAAGTAAAATTTTTTATCTGCTACGATTTTTACGGTATATAGAAACTACAAATGATTTCTTTTAGTGCATTTAAAAACATCGTTCAACATTTCCATTTGGCAATACCACCAATTGAGAATGTTGCGGGAGAAGGTTAAAGAAACATAGGCACAAAGAGGAATCGTATGTTGCCTAGCAACAAGTTGATAACGAATAAATTCTTCCAATCTGTGCCAACATTGATTGTGTGAGTATAACAGCAACAGGCCGGAGCCAAGTACTCACTCAAAGGCATACAAAAGAAACAAGATATGCATGCATGCTTTGTGTTGTTGGTTGTCATACCTCATGAACTCTCAAAGCAAAACAAAAAATCAACCACCATCACATCTGTGTGTTGAACTATTTTGTTATATCCAACCGCGGTCTGGCTTTGCCGCCTTCCACTAATGATCTGGTGGGTTGGTCGAGAAAGAATGGAGGAAGAAACTTCAATTACACATATATGCATATTTAAAGAAATACAAAAAATGTTCCTGGAGTAGTAAAAGGGTCAACATTAAATATCTCGTTGCATCATCCTTGCGATCTTACGACAAATAAATTCATCCTGAAAATTATAGATGGATGCCCAGCCCAGTAGAAATTTTCAGGGGGGCAATTTGCTCCCATATATTTTTAAAAATTGTCTGCCTATTGAAAAATGCTAGTTCATACTATTATGTTTTTTTAATTTGGTGTATTTACCTTTTTTTTATCGATTCTCTATTTATTTTAATTGTACATACTTACATAGCTTGCAGCTTCTTAGTTGCAAAACTAATTCTCTCTTTCGCTCACTTCTTTGGCAAATAACAGGCGTGTTCGCGTATGTTAAAATTTGCGGGAGAGGAGAAAATTTCGTCATTCCGTTTGTAACACATCGAAATATTGTTAGACCCAGCAAAGAATTTATATTCTTGATCGTCTTGACATTCATAGTTGATTTAGCCGCGCCCGTCTGTCTGTCGAAAGCGCGCTAACTTCGAAGGAATAAAGCTAGGAGCTTGCATATATTCTTCGTATTGCTATAGGTTGGGATCGTAAATGGGCCATATCGGTCCGTGTTTTGATATAGCTGCGATATAAACCGGATGTTGGATCTTGAGCATAGGGCACAATTCTTATACGATTTGGCTAAAATTTTGTACAATCCAAGCATTGTCTGAATTAACCCATCGCCTGATATACCTAGTTCCATTAACATGACAATTATTATCCATTATTCTTTGTTTGTCTATAAAGAGATACCGGGTATAGAACTTAACAAATGCGGTACATGGTGGAGGGGATGTAAGATTCAGCTCAACCGAACTCCTTTACTTGTTTACATTTCTCTCTTAAAATGAAAATCAATTATTCTAACAAAGAGATATGTGTTGAAAAAAAAACAATATTAAACAAAATTATTATTCTTTCCTTCCATACTTAGCGCTTAAACAGAAAAAACTTGTTTTTTAACCGAAAACGCAAAAACGATACATATTTCTATGCGTACTCTTTTTCGTTGCTGTACCAACAACGACTGAATCCAAAAGAATAAGAATACTCGTACATATGAATTAAGAATCAACAGTAGCGTAAAGGAAATTTTAGTTTTAAGCAACACTGATTTAAGGATATTAACTGTTGCTGGAAAAATATGCGAATAATAATTTGCAGCTTGTCAAATCCTAAACTCACGCTCTCCCACATTCTCTTTTGTAGCAAAGTTCGCGGTTTGTATGAAATTGATAAAAAAAAATATTATTTGTGGATGCATAAATAAGAAACTATTTGTATAAAAATATAAATATACTTCTAAAATTGTGAAAGAAATTGTTGTGCTTTTGGTTTAGCTATTACTAAAACATTATTTTTATACAAGTGAAAGATGCTGGCAAAGGCTTATTTAACTTATACCAACGTAAATACTAGAAAATCTTATTATTTTACAAATAAAAACTGAATTCGTTTCTTTTTAAATAGTTTTGTGTTTCATTATTTATTAATTTCGAAGGGGTGGTTTTGGTTGAAATTGCAGCAACATATATGAATTTGAGTACGGTCCACACACTAACATTTGTGTGTAAACATGTACGTAAGCAACTTATAAATTGCTTGGTGCCATGTAAATGGCAAAATTTTGGGCAAAGAAACTCAAAAAAATCAAATGTGGTAACATTCACGTCATAATTTTCATCTGTCAATGATTTTGGTTGAGTGTGTGTGTGTATTATAGTTAAGAACCAAAACACACAAACAACGAAAAATGGTGCGAACTACAATAGTAACAGACACAAAATCAATACTTTGTTGTTGGGCAACTGCCACTACCTGTAAATGAATATATCTTGGTAGCCTTGTCAAAACACCGAAAGAAGGATTTAGAGAAATTTACCCCCCCCCCCCCCAAAAAAAAAAAAAAAATTGTACCAGCCTTTACATACAAAAATAAATCCCATTTTCATTGCATTTAAATCCCAAATAAATCGGATTTCATGGCTTAATAATCGATAAAAATATTCAAAATTGCAACTGTGGCCAAGCATTGTGTATGGGTGTGTGTGAAATGAACACACATTTATCTATACTCATATTCGCTTCAAAATTTTTCGCGTTGCTTTTATGGGATTTATTTACAGAGTTGCTTTCTTTAACGCAACGATCAAAAATAAATATCAACGCGCCATTCTGTTTTGGCCTTAAATAGCCGACTTTGTTTGCATAGGTATTGGGTACGAATACACCCAAGAAAAAAATGCTTCTTTCAATCACGAAATGGTTGTTTTCAATAAAAAATATATTCAATTCAATTAAAAAATTATTGAATATATTAACATTTTAATTCAAATTGGCACAATTTTTATTCACAATCACAACTAAAAAATTTACAAGTCTTAATGTAGATTTGAATGGGTTATTTGACAGATTTTAAGGAAAAATGCACTTTATAGGGCTTACCCCGTTTTTTTTTTAATTTTTTGCACTCCCTCTAATTTTGACCCCAGGAACTCTAATCTGAAATATGTTTTTATGGCAAAGGCTCCTGGGCACCCTAGGGGCCAAAAACCCCCTTGGGACCAAAAACCCTCCTTGGGGGAAGCAGTCCAACCTAGGGAATATGGGTATCATGGAAAGGTATTGTCGAGTAGATTACGAATATGAGAACACATGTCAAAAATTGGACCCGGGTAGGACCTAAGGGGTCTTGAGAATTGATATTATTTGCTGTGTACCGACAAGTGAAAATATAGTAATACCCGTAGCCGGCGAAATGCGTGGTATTTTTATGTAAAAGACTATCCCCGGAATTCACAAAATTTAATGTATATTAAAAATAGGTTTATTTAACAGATGTTTATAGAACTGTCAAATCTCTATTATGGTGTACTTTTATACCGGTATTCACAAAACCTACTGTAAATTTTCTTTTTAGAACTGTCATATAAACCAGTTTTAAGGATTCGTTAAGTTTTGTATTTAATGTTAGTATTTAGGGGTCGATTATGGATGGCAACTCAACTATAGCTGCGTTGCCGGATCATAAAATCATGAAATAACGAGTACTAAGTTGAACATTTTTGTCAGTTTCATTTAATAATAGTATTTTGAACGTTCAGCTGTTAAGTACATTGTAAAAAAAGTAAGCATTTCAATACAGAAATTGCAATTTCATTTAATGTTTTGTATGTAATGTTAGTATTTAGGGGTCGATTATGGATGGCAACTCAACTATAGTTGCGTTGCCGGATGATAAAGTCATGAAATAACGGTTAGTATTAAGTTGGAAATTTTTGTCTTTTTCATTTAATAACAGTGTTTTGAACGTTTAGCTGTTAAGTACATTGTAAAAAAGTATGCATTTCAATACAGAAATAGCAATTTCTATAACTAATTTGGCAACTTATAACCCGTTGACAACTCAACTGAAGTTGGGTTGCAATCCATAATCGACCCATTAATGAATGCATTACTGAATCAAATAATCATATCTCGTTGCTTTAAAAGTTATTTGAAAAGAATAATTTTTGTAGAACATAAATTTTCAAGGTAAAAGAAATTGTAGATTTACAAAATCAAATTTTTTACTTTTGTTAATTTTTTTTTTGTAATAACTATTTATTCATCAACTAATTGGGATAAATATACAAATTTAATGGAACAATTTAAAGCAGCAATGCAATTAATTTGATGATTGAAGTCGATTTTGCGATGATATATCTGTCTCCCTTTTCGATTATTTCATCTCTTTCTGCGAACTACAATATAGAATGTACTCAATAAGCACTATCTCCCTATGAAAAATTTCCAATCTAAACAAGACGCTATGCATTCCATTTGTCTCAATTTATTTTTCCCTCATACAAAAACAGTATATATTTGCTATCTCTTTCCCGATTGCTATGCAACCCCAATTGTGAAACATTTTTATTCTCCTTCACCTTCTTTTCCATTCTGCTCTCACACAAACCAATTCTCATTATCATCTTCTATGTTTTTTTGTCGTTGTTTCTCTTTTGGTTCATATACTGCGCCGAGTATAACAGTTTATTATCATGTTTATGCTTTACTTTTTCATTCGCCAGCAGACCGACCAAACAAACTGATGAAAACTAAATAATTGCAGGGAATAAAAACAATTTACTTACATTTTCGGGCATTTTAAAATACACCTACTTTGCTTCGATACTTTGTTGCCGTTTTTCAATACATCTACTGTAATGGCAAACAAATAAACGTTCTGCTTTTTTCAATCAAGTTATACACAGCGCACATATGCGATAGCTATCAACACTGCGAGCCAACCAGCCTCGCCTCTCGAGAAATTGAAATACACTGTCAGCCAACGTGGGTTAAACGAAGCAAAGAGATGATAGCAACCGACAAAACCTCATTGTATCAGCAACATGTTGAAAAGCACTCGGCATCTGCTTAATTCAATGAATGAAGGTGCGAGTGAGAGACAATAAAGAAGACGAGTAGTACGTTATTGCCATTCCAAAATGTTCGGTTTACTCAAAAAAAAAATCGTATGACGTGTTCTCGCGAGAGTTTAGAATACACATATTATAATAACAACAACTGTACAGTTGTGTAAAATTTTATTAATTTTTATCCTGACATGGCATGACTTCCTGTGTAACAGTAAATGATGCAGTGAATGAATAACGTTGCCATACATTGCAAAAATCTTGTATCAAAAACATCGATCTATAATGTAGATCTATGTTTTCTTTTATAGATTCTATATGTAACAGTCGTAAACTAAATTGAGATAATACAAATCATAAAAAGTGCTCAACGAAATGCATGTAAGTAACATTCAAGATGGTATTACACGATAAGTATTCTCATATGTTTTTTCAAATGTGGCAACTCTGAAAGTTGTATGCATCATACGAAAAATACGCCATATTTTTTTTTGTTGGTGTGGATTATGGTCACTCACACAACCAAACTCGTTGATAGATAGTGCACTTCGGGAGAAAAAATTGTACTCAGCTGTTTATGGTACACTACCTGGTAATTATGTCATGATTCCACACAAAAGCAACAAAACAGTGTTATAATGATGAAAATGCAAATATAAAGCACATTTGAAGAAGATAAGTTGTAAAACAAAGTTTATTTCTAAAAACACCTTGACATTTCAATTTAGGGCATTTACCGCTCAATGTATTGGGTTGCCCAAAAAGTAATTGCGCATTTTTTAAAAGAAAGTAAATGCATTTTTAATAAAACTTAGAATGAACTTTAATCAAATATACTTTTTTTACACTTTTTTTCTAAAGCAAGCTAAAAGTAACAGCTGATAACTGACAGAAGAAAGAATGCAATTACAGAGTCACAAGCTGTGAAAAAATTTGTCAACGCCGACTTTTTGGGCAACCCAATAGTTTCATTAAGGTTAAATTTGTGTTGTTGTGCTAATGACGCTACCTCTTAATTGTACCATATACAAAACATGTGACAGAAAATTCTGACAACATAACCTAGCCAACGTAACTGTTGTATTTTGATGCGCATAACTATGCTTTCGTCGTCATACAGCTCGTGGTTCGCACGACGCCTGTATTCTCCATTAACCCAAACTGATCCATATATTTTACGAATGATTTTTCCTTTAAACACTCCAATTAGCGCCTCATCTGCCAAAGGATGGGCGGAATATTGAAATAAAAAACAACGATCTTGAGCTTGAATTCAAATAAATATTTGAAGTTTTCGAAAAAATTTTAAATTGCACGAATAAAGTTGTTTTTATTGTATCTGTTTCTACAATAAGCAAAATGATATTGCGTTCTGTTTCACACACATGTTATCCGAACTGAAGTGAGACTGAGCCAAATATACGGACGCATACACCATTGAATGCAAAAGCAAAATTTCTTGCTTCTTTCCCATACAATCATATTTTCATTTTTTGCATCACTGAGGTTTTTAAAGAAAACATGTGGTTAAAGGAGAAAAAATTAGATCAAGAAAACACCTAAAGTGTGGAAAAGATGATTTGTAGTCAGTGCTGCCAGGTCTTTCCACAAAAAATGGACAAAATTGAGAAGAAAAAGTAGTAAAATTTTTCTGAAAAATCGTCATGCCCAAAATTTTAGCAATATAGTAAGATTTACGATGGGTGCAAGTCCATTAGAAGTTTCTATTGGGCCTGTTGTTGATAATAATAAAATATTATTTGCAATAAAATTATTTGCAAAGACGAATTTTCAAAGAAAATTTTTCTAAATTAAAAGTTTGAATAAAAAAAATAAGTAACAAGTTTAATGAAATTTTCCCCAATGAATTTTTCCCGCAAAACAGATTGCAATGAAATTTTTTCTACACGCAAAAAACTAAAATGTTTGAGAAATTTTACGGAGAAAAACAAAACGTAAACCCTTTAGTAGCTTTGTCTACGGTAAAAGGACCTTCCTTTCGTTGTAAAACCAAAAGCTCTTTATTTGCAAAAGTGCTTCGATAGCACAACGCAAACGACTATTCGTGTACTGGACCAATCATTATTCTCTTTTGTGCCTCCTACTAGAGAGGAAGGGTGAGTATTTGAGCGTGTAGACCAGTGATTTGCAAAAATGCTCACTCTGTTGCACATTACTTTGTATGTATACAAGAAAATAATCCCAAGCAGACCATAGGCATGCAAATAATTGTTGTTGTAGCAGTGTGTTGTGTTCTATCTTTCGTCTACTTAATTCTTTTGAGTGTCCAGATCCAGAAACTGCGACTAAGATTGGGTGCGTCCATAGAAATCTGCGTCTGAGAGGAGTGGTTCTGGTCCCTGGTCACAATCGGGACATACATCCTGCACGTTGACATCACTCCTTGCTCTGTAGGAATTGAGGCGGCTGCATCTGCCGAATCGTAATTGATCCAGAACTACTTTGGTTTGCAGGGGGAAGCCAATTTCTTCAGGTGCAATGGGAGACGGTCGTTCTCCAACAACCACATTGACACGGTTGCTATTCACTGCGTCTTCTACCGTGTCTGCATGAATTCTGTCTAGGCCCGCCTGATCTAGAGGTTCTCTCTTGTAGCGCTGGACCTCACGCTCTAGATCAAGTAGATTTACCTTAAGGGTTTTGGGCGGTGAATACCTATCCACAAGAAGATGATTTGGATAGTCTCTGGGATAACAGCCCAGAAGGTATTGTTTAGACAGCATGTAGTTATGTCTTCTCATGGGTAGAATATTTGTCTCCTGATGGAGGTGGTCCACGTAAGAACTGAGGAGATCGAAGGGCAGTTCCGACAAATCTGAATATTATTCCACTGCGTGTCACAGAGCTGACGGGGCCTCACTGCAAATAATTGTATTTGTGTGCTCGTCACTGGTATAGACACATTCTCAAACACAACATTTGTTGTTTTGACTGAGCAAAGAGCAATCAGTATATTGAGCAGCTCGGACTAGTGCGGACGATAAACTCGAAAAGTAAAAATTTTTAAAGTTTCGGTACAAAAATGCTGGTTTGTGCAATGACAAAAATTATTGGAGCAACACACAAATGGCTATCAGGTACAAGAAAACCTAACAAGAATTTCTAAGGCACACACATTGTTTGGTAACACTTACGCGACAAAGAAATATCCATCAGTAGGTATTTAAACGTGCGAAAACAACAACAACCTTTTTTTGTTTAATTTAAAGCATGACAAATACAGCAGATTATAATACAAAACCATAATGGAATTGTGCAAAAATGGAAGGCTTTTAATATAATTGTGTATCATAACCAGTGTTGCCACTCAAGAAAATTATTTCCTACTAACATTTAAAAATCCTATCAGATCTGTTCAAAACCTACTAAATATTCTACTAACCAAAAATGTTTTATATCTTTTTATAGCCACACTCATACAAAAAAATTTGCTGGAAATAGCAAACACTGTCTGCTGAATATAAGTAGTAAATTTTACTGCTATTGTAGCAGTAGTTCTGCTATTACAGCAATAGTACAGCAATTTCAGAGTAGCAGGCTTACTGCAGAAAAATCTGTTGTTTGCTGAAATTGACTGCTGCTTAATTATGAAAGGGATGTTAGAAGAAACAAGTAAAAGCATGCTAAATTCGGCAGGGCCGAACTTGCGTTTGTCGAGTTCTTTTCCCGGTATCCGTTTTTAGGTAAACAAAGGATAAAGGGAAAGAATTACTGTGCTATTGGAGCTATATTAAGTTATGGTCCGATTCGGGCCATCGGTCCGATTCGTTGAATATTGAAGACCATAGTAGAAGTCATTGAGTAAAATTTCAGCCAAATCGAATAAGAATTGCACCCTTTATGGGGAGCTTTATCAGGTTATAAGCCGATTCAGACCATATTTAACACATATATCAAACGTCTTGGGAGAAACCGTTGTACAAAATTTCAGCCAAATCAGATTAGAAGTCAAGATCCCAGAATCGTTTATATGGCAGCTATAACAGGTTATGGAACGATTTGAACCAAATTTGGCACAGTTGTCGAGTTGAGTAATAACATAACACGTCATACAAATTCGATAAAAATTGTGCCCTATAGTGGCTCAAGAAGCCAAGATTGAAGATCGGTTTGTATGGCAGCTATGTCAGGATATGGACCGATTTGAACCATACTTAGCACAATTGTTGTCATAACAGAACACCTCATATCAGCCAAATCGGATGAAAATTGCGCACTCTAGAGGCTCAACTAGTCAAGACCACCGATCAGTTTATATGACAACTATATCAGGTTATGTACCGATTTCAATCATAGGTTAGATTAGGTTTAAGTGGCAATCTGCCATCAGACTCACATAGAGGTTTTCGTCCATTGTGATACCACAGGAACAAATGAAGGAAGATGCCTTCTAGTTCCTACCGTTGAACCATCCACATCGCTTTAAACACCCCAATAAATTGTTAATGTTCACATCCGCTAAATCAGACAGGTTCTCAAAGAAAAGTTCAAACCTAAAGTGGAACTCCTTCTAACTGCTAGTGCGCGACACACACACAGAAGGCGATGTCTTCTTCTTCGATGTCCTCACAGCTTCTGCAAAAGTCGTTGCTGGCAACCTTCAGTCTTTCAGCTTGTTTTCCGATTAGACAGTAACCTGTCATGACGAACACAATGACTGAAACGTCTGTTCTAGCCAATGATAGCAAATCAGACCTCTTCAAATCTGGAGTAAGCCACATAGTTTTGGAATGCTCACAGCTCTCTCTTTGTGACCATCTATCATTCGTTGTTCTTCGGGCCTGACCCTGAAAACTTAGTTTACATGTCGCTAGAGGCATACCCACAGATTCCAGTATCCCTGGAATGTATAGGGTTGTTCCTAGTCTCGCAAGGTCGTTCGCTTTACAATTCCCTGGGATATCTCTGTGGCCCGGCACCCAGAACAAGTGAATTTTGAACGGTTCAACCATCTCGTTCAAAGATCAGCGACAGTCGAGGTCGGTTTTCGTGTTCAGAAAAACGTTCTCTTGGTATTTAATGGCTGCCTAGCTGTCTGAGAAGATATTTATGCGAGTCGTCGAAATGACATTATATCTTAGCAGTTCCACCACTTCCTTAATTGCAAGGTTTTCCACGTGATACACACTGCAGTGGTCGGGTAACCTTTTCGATATGACCAGTTCTAGATCTTTAAAGTACACCCCAAAGCCCACCTGGTCGTTTAGTTTAGGGCCATATGTAAAAGTCTGTAACTTCTGTTACCAGGAATATCGTAGTTCCAATCTGTTCTAACAGGAATAGTGGTACAGTAATTTTTATCAAAAAGATAGGGTGTAATCCGCACTGCCTGGAACATCGGATATTGTATCAAGGATAACACAGTAACCTCACGGCAGTGGTCGCTGCAATTTGAGTAGCCACAATGTCCAGAGGAATAAGATGTAACATTAAATTCAGTGCATCAGATGGTGTCGTCCTCAGTGCGGCTGTGATGCACAAACAAACCATCTTTTGGATCCGGTATAGTATTGAGCAGTAGGTGGTCAAATATTGAACAGAGGTAACATTATAGGTCTGAAAACTGCAGTATATAACCAATGCATGACACGCGATCTTTACCAACAACTTCTGCCAATGGCTCTCTTGCAGGTGTGTAGGGCAAGAGTTACCTTTCTTGCCCTTTCCAAAATGTTGCATTTGAAGTTAAATTTCCTGTCCAGCTCTCTGCAAATGGAACATTCTCTCTACCCAAGGAGACAGGTTCCACTGTAGGCAACTTGTATCGCCTGCTGAAAAGAACTATTTCTGTCTAGCACGGATTTATACCTAGACCACTTTCGGTAGCCCACTTTGCTGTTGCACGTAGAGCTTCCTGAAGTATATCTCTTAGAGTGCTGGGAAACTTTCCCCTAACCGCAATTGTAACGTCATCAGCATTCGCGACCACCTTCACACCTTTTTCTTCCAGGGACAATATTATATTGTTATTGGCTATATTCCAAAGTAGAGGAGACAGTACACCTCCATGAGGTGTTCCTCTGCTGACCCATCTTCTTAGATCCACAGATTCCAAGCCTGCCGCAGTGCATCTTTTAGTAAGTAAGTTTTTAATAAACTGTCTTACGGTAGAGTTGTTGCCTAGAAACTCCAACTCCTTCATGATTGACGTTGGTTTTACATTATTGAAATCACCTACTATGTCAAGAAATGCTACCATTGTATATTCCTTGACAGCAAGAGAACCCTCTATGTAGCCGATTAGGTCTTGAAGACCTGTTTCAGTGGATTAGCTTTACCATATGCATGCTGCTGCCACGACAGGCGATTTTCAGGGATCTTTGTCCTAAGATATGTTTCTATCAAACTCTCAAGAGTCTTCAGCAAAAAGGATGACAGACTAATAGGACGAAAATCTTTCGCCTTCGTGTTGTAAGGTTTTCCTGCTTTTGGAATGAAAATAACCTTCGTGTCCCTCCATCCCACAGGTATATATGACATTCTGATACAAATAGAGTACATCTCCCTAAGCCCAGGAAAGAGTCTATCAAACACAACCTGCGACTTCAGGGAGTCGAAACTTCTTATCGCCCAAAGGATTTTCGGCCCAGAAACAATTTCGCTGATTTGAACCATATTTGGCACAGTTGTTGGGGGTCATAACAAAACAAATCATGCAAAATTTCAGCCGAATCGGATATAGGCTCAAGAAGTCAAGATCCCAGATCGGTAAATATGACAGCTATATCAGGTTATGTACCGATTTGAACCATACTTTGCGCAGCAATTGGAATTTATAACGAAACACGTCATGCTAAATTTCAGCAAAATCGGATAGGAATTGCGCCCTCCAGTAGCTCAAGAAGTCAAGACCCAAGATATCATATACCCCATTTGCAATCCCAACCGACCTACACTTATAAGAAGTATTAGTGCAAGCGTACATGCACTGCAAAAATTTTCTATCGTGCCAGTCACTAAATGTGCACTCAAGGAAGTTGAAAACAATCTCAGGCGATATAATTTTTTACTCTAATTAGTGTCTTGGTACGGAAGAAAACGTGCCACTTAGCAATATATATCCATGAGTGACTAAAAAAAGATTAAAATTCGATTATGAAAGTCATTATTAAAAATATTACCTGTTAAAGTGAGGTTTATTTTTATTTCTGTTTCTAATTTAATTATTTTTATTTTTCAAATCGAGATTAATAGTCGAAGATTTTATTTGCAATGATTTTCCCTAACTGGGATTTGAACAGCCAACCTTACGATTGTGAGGCCATCTGTGCTATGCGCCGTTCTTCATTACAGAATGTTAAGCAAACATATATTCTCTTGTGTGGGTTTTTTTTGAGTTAGAGTCCAAAACTACAACAAAAAATCTATTTTTAAATTTGTAACAATAACAGTTGATTATGAGAAACTAATTAGCGAAAACTTGGAAAAATTCCCCCAAACAAATGAAAGGGAGTTAGGATAAAAAATTGTGAATTTTATATTTTTATAAAAAAATGGTACCACTTCTTATTACTTACGAGCAATTTAAAATATTTGGAAATTATTTTCACTTTTTCATCAAAAACAAGTACATATTTTGTTAGGTTCTCCCGGTTTAAATATGTCATGTACGCACCATAGAAGATTTTCTTAAGTTTTCCAATTTCATTGGCACTCCGTTCCGAGTCGGATACTTAAAGGAGGTTCCCTATCATTGAGCTTAAAGTAGAATCGGGCGGCACTCAATGATGTGCAAGAAGTCTTCTGCCTGTTCCTTAATGGAATGTTCGTGGGGAATTATTCAAAGATACTTGGCGCCACATTTGGAAGCATTTACTCCACAGGAGTAAGAATAAATCCATAAGTCGCTTTTCGGCAGCACTATGTCCAGCAGCCGTCCCAACCACCAAGAAAAGCGGCCGCCGCCCAGAAATGTCGAGGAAAACCCCAACCCGCAGGATGTATGCCCCGCATGCAACCAGGGACAACACGCCACAATTAATCTGTCTACCAGACCACTCTGGAAGCATCTAATTTAGCCAACGATTGTTGGATGAAGACGGAAAGTTGTTATCACAACACATAAATATGGTGACAAGCTGTAGGCCATAATTGTGCACTATTAAAGTACAAAAATTAAAACAAACATTACAAAAGCAACAGTAAACATTTTTGTAAACTTTTTTATCAACCTTTATAACTTCTTTTTGATTATTTTTCCATTTAATGTTCTTTTTCCAAAAAAACAATAGTAACATGTTTAGCCAAAATAAAACAGCTGAAGCAAAACAGCTGTTTTCGAGAATTCGAAATTCCCTCTCCCCATTCAATCAGAATAGGAGGATTTTATTCGAGGGAGAAATAAACTCCCAGGGAGTTTTCAGAATTGGGATGATTGACTGATAGAAACACACTACGTAACAACACCCCTTCCTGTGGGTCAATACTTTGGGCATATAATACGCAAAGTGCTGAGGTTGGTATCCATCACGATTCATTTCCATATAAAAATAATTTCTTCATTATATAATTTATGGAGACAATTGTGTATTTTTGCTGGTAATCAACTACCTGTAGACTTTAGTTGAACTCACATACTTCGTTCAACAAAGGCAGCTATAAAACAGAAGGCAATCACGATTGCAAAAGTTGACTTGCATTTTTTGGTCGTCTACTTAGTACCAACACAACAGTGTATTAACTGTAAGATTTGTTTACCAGTGAAATTTATATAGTTGTAGCATTAAATCCTCTCCGCTTGCAAAAATAATTAGTTTTTTGTTTTTAGTAAAATTTAATAAAAACACAAAATTTTTTAATGAAGTTCACTTCAATTTGTATTCGCAATTCACTTCAATTTGTATTCGCAATTAATTTTTGGGAAAAATATCAATTATTTACTTTAATTGCAAATGCAAATTTGCCCATGAATATTCCATTACGGAACAGGGGAAAACTTCTAACATATCAATGAGTGCTGACCGATTCAATTTTAAGCTCAATTATAAGTTGCAGAGTCCGAACGGCGTGCCGCAATGCGACATCTCTTTGTAAAGAAGAAGTTAAGAAAAAAATCTTGTTTTTACTTCGCTTTTCGCTGGTGAAACATCATCTGATGAAATCATATCGTACGTAAAATGGAAACTGAACAAAAATGTAGATGTTGAATTTATAAAATTTCAATTTGCTAAGAATCGTGAATACGTGGTGAACCCAACCTTTTAGCCACCTAGAACCGTTAATCACGAATTTATTTATAAAGTCAACCCAAGATCTGATAGTTTTACCTTCATCCTCAATTGAAGCTCCAAAAAACTAATTACTTCACTAAAGATTTTTTATCTGTACTTTACCAGAATGTTAGAGGGTTTATCACCAAATTATCTTCTTTGTACACTAATCGTTTTTGTTTTTGTTATAATATTATAATTTTTACTGAAACTTGGCTCAAATGTAATATAACAACTCTGAAATTTTATGTTTAAAATACCAAATTTTTTGATAGTGATGGTAAGGCAAACAAAAATTGGAGGAGGTGTTTTGATTGCAATTTCTTTAGAATTTACTTGTGAAATAATTCACTTGCCTAATATTGATAATATTGAATTTTTTGCAGTGAAAATACGTATAAAGAATTCCTTTTTATTTGTTACACGCTCTTACATCCCACCAAATTTTTCTTCTACTATTTATGATAGTCATTTATCTGCTATGATATCTGTTTTTAAGTTATCTAAACTCTCTGATTTCTTACTTGCATTTGGTGACTTCAATATACCATCAATTTCGTGAAATCAAAAGATTGACAGCAATGTTCTCATTCCTGTTTTTCCTAATGTTGTGAGTAGTGCTAAAATTGAACCTTTGCTTAGTTATGATATGTTTCAAGTGATCGCATTTTCGTTAATCAGCCTCATGATGTTTGCCTAAATTCTTGTAATCTTCTAGTGATACCAGAAGGCAAGTTTCACCCAACTATTTATACAAAAATATTTATTCCATCTCTTCATAAACCCAAGAGGCAAGTGCCTACCTTTTTCCTAAAACAGATTATGTAAAATTGAATAGTCTTTTATCCAATATCGTTTGGGAGGATGTATTAAAACCTAATAATCTTACTAAGGTGTTGCGTAATTTTTATGATACACTATTTACATATTTTTCTAGTTCTGTTCCGAAAATCTCAAAACGGACATTGACTGGACCTCCTTAGAATACTCCTAAACTTGCCAAACTTAAGAATAGAAAAAACAAGTTATTTAAGAAATATAAAATGTCGGGTTCTTCTACGGATTTTTCCATGTATTCAATTTCTAGGTCGGAATATAATACCGAAAATAATATTGCCTACCGTAATTATTTATGCTCCATGAAACAACGAGTAAAATCAGATCCGAAAAAATTTTATACATTTGTTAATTCGAAGCGAAGATGTGGCACTCTTCCTAACACCCTTAAACATGGTGCACTAATCGCCGAAGGAAATAAGGAAATATGTAACATGTGTGCAAATTTTTTTGCCTCGGCATATTCTGATAAAATGTATGATATCAACTCTGAATATCCGTACGAGAATCTACAACCTTCTTTAATAAGTATGCTTCGAATAAATATTGATACCATTTCTAAGAACTTGAAATCTCTGAAATGCTCTTTTAAACCAGGCCCTGATGGGGTACCCGTTAGTGTACTTAAATTTTGCCCTCTTCACCTTGAATTTCCTTTAACCATGATTTTCAATAGATCTATAAACTTAGGGCTTGTATCTGAACTATGGAAGAAATCCTATATTATTCCCCTATTTAAATCTGGAAGTAGGTTCGATAATTTGATAAATTACAGAGGCATTGCAAAGTTAAGAACTATACCAAAATTTCTTGAAAAGATTATGACTGATAACATCTCCCATCAAGTTTCTCAATGCATTCAGATGCGCAACACGGGTTTCGTAAAGCTCGAACTACCGTTAGAAACGTTTTACAGTTAGTAACTCTTGTCAATAATGGATATAGGCAGAGGATACAGACTGATGCTATATATATGTTCGATCAAGTCAATCATGGCCTACTTTTGTTAAAGCTCGGTAAAATCGGCTTTTCCCCTGTATTATAAATTGGGTCAGTTCTTACTTATCTGCACGTGTTCAGAATGTACACTTTGGGTCCAATTCTTTTTAATCTGTTTATAAATGATTTACCTAATGTTATAAAAAATTCTTCAATCTTAATATATGCTGATGACGTCAAAATTTACCAATCGCTCTGTGTTCCTTCTGAGCAGGATTTGTTACAACTCGGTCTTGATAACTTTTGTTTGTGGTGTATTGTCAAAAAGTTATCGTCTTAACGGTCGTGAAATTGATATAGAAGAAACTTTTCTAGATCTTGGCATCCTCTTAGATCGTAAATTAAATTTTAGACAACATATTTCTATGAAGGTGAATAAATCTTTTAGCTCTCTTGGATTTATGAAAAGATTGAGTAAAAATTTTGATGATCCTTCAGTTACTATGAACTTTTATATATTTCTCTTGTCCGAAGTACACTTGAATATATATCCGTTATTTGGGATCCGGTTTACACTATTCATAGAAATAAAATTGAGTCAGTACAGAAACAATTTCTGCTATTTTACCTTCGTAATCGTGTTTGGAATTATCAAACACTTCCTTCCTATACGGTTAGATTAAATTTAATAAAGCTCCCTACTCTCAGTAGTCGGAGGAAAATGTTGAACATCACTTTCATCTCAAATGTTTTACACGGGAATTTGAAGTCCGAATTTTTGTTGAGCCAGCTTAATATTAACGTTCCTTTAAGACCAACGAGAATTTTTCAACTGCTTAATATTCATTATCATCAAAGCGATTTTGCAAATAACGATTCTTTTCGTCGTATTTGTTTAGATTTTAATAAATATTATCATCTTTTTGATCTTACTGAGGATAGATACTCATTAAATAGAAAAATTATACTATACTAAAATCCTCGTTAAATATCAATGTTATTTGTATATACATATGTATATTTATATTAGTCATTAAGGATATATGTATCTATAGACTTAAGAATGATAAATAAAAAAAAAGTTTTACATGGCTGCCATACCAAATCTTACAGTACCCCACAAATTTAGCCAGCGTTACTTTAATCAGGTCAGTTAAATGCGGTTTTGAAAGAACAAAAATTTTTTCAATAAATTGGTTTATTGAGTTGATAACCGCTTTATTGCAAAATTGCAAAATCATTTATAATACAAATTTCTGTATACGACCAATTTTTAATTGAATATACAAATTTCTTAATTAAACCATTTTTTCTGTGTACGTACATTAAGACACAGCTCCCTTCACGGGAAAGGTAGGTTAGGTTGAAAAGAGGGTGTAGATATTAATCTACCCAATGCCACTATAGACATACACCTAAGCCAGTAATCGGCATGTTGTGTGCTCTAAAAAAACTAAAAAGTAACCTCGAAAAAGAAAATTTTTGAGTTAGGTATGCCGTGCTACTTGCAAAAACCTTTATTGTTCTCCATACCACTCCCCTAAGTTCGATCATGTCTGGTATCGTGTCCCCACCTATGTACCGGTGTCTATTAGCCGTGAAAGCCGGCCAATGGCATAGGATATGCTCCAACAGCTCATCATCTTACCCACATGCCATCACTTGCCGCACCGATGTCGCATAAGTGAGCTCGTAGTCCTATGTGTCCCCTTATGACACCAAAAGCTATACTGACCTTCTTACTACCTACGGGAAAGGTAATAATTTATATTTAGAAAATAGTAACTACGCAAATAGAAAGCCATTGAGCAAAAAATTCTGCTCACGGCTTGTACTAAGATAACTCTCATTTATCTATTCTCACTAGCGCATTTTCATTGTATTGATTATTAACACTTTTAGCAATATGATTAATTGTTTTGTTAATTTTTGACATTGAGCCCTTCCCGCGAAAATGACGTACACAGATGCACGATTTAACATGGTATTGACTTTTAAACAACTTTTCGAACAAGGTGTTAACTGGTTTAATAATTTTTGACATGGGAATTCGATTTTCTTTTGTATCACGGCAAGTGATTGGTAATTAAGGCATACGTTTAACATATTTTTAATTGTACGAATTAAATTGTTATTAACTAGTATAAATTGTGTTCCAGTTCACACATACATATGTAATGCGAAAAGAAGTGAGAGTGAGTCAAATATATGTAATATGCAGTGGCACAGATATGTCTACATACCTTTTCATAAATATCAGTACTGACAGTAATCTAGTTAGGATATGTTTTTACCCAAAAAATTTTAACTAATTATAATACTGGGTACCATGGCAAACAATTTTACAAGCAATAGATATTTGGCAGAAAAACCTTTTCGTTTTGAAAAACGTGTTTTTTCAGTGGGGTATGCAGACTTTTCTGTGCCACTGTCTGTCTAGCTTCTATCATATACAGACATAAAGTAGCGCGGCCTGACAAAAAAATATCAAGGGGAAAAAAGTGAAGTTTTTTTAGAACGCTCCGCAAAATATAATTGATTTAATTGTAATTTCAAAGTAAAAAAAAAAAAATGTGAAAAACGTTACGCTGAAATAGTGAAAAGCAGAACAATTTATTTTGAAATATTATAAGCGTTATCTTATATTAATAATTTACTGTCCATATAGAGATTATATTGATTTGAAAACGGCTGTGAGGATGGGAACCCACCAGAATGGATTCTGCTAAAATATGGAAGCTATATCTAGTTATAAACCGAATTGGACCGTAATTGGCGCAGTAGTTGAGAGTCATAACAGAACACTATATGCAAAATTTCAGCCGATCTCGGCTTGTAAGGGCTCAAGAAGCCAAATCGGGAGATCAGTTTATATGGGAGGTATATCAGATTGTACACAGATTTAGACCGTACTTGGCACAGGGTGTTGGAAGTCAAAATAGAACACTATGTGCAAAATTTTAGCCAAATCGAAAAAAATTACGGCTTTGGGGCTCAGGAAGGCAAATCGGGAGATCGGTAAAATGTTTTCGTTTATGTGAAAAATTTCAATTATTTATTTTTATTAAAGCAATAAAAAAAAGCTTAAAAGAAAGGACTATTGTCAAATGATTGATTTATGTAGTTAATTAACACTTTAATTGGATTTTTGAGCTTATCAAATATCCAAATTGCAAAATTGTTCATCAATAACACAAATTCCTTAATAGGACCGATTTCAGTAAATTTCTTGATTGAATATACAAATTTCTTAATTGAACATAGTTTTTAATTTTTTCTGTGTTAGAGACAAAAACCAAATTTAACAGGAGACAGGTTTTTTGAATTTAATTCATTCGGCCGTTCAAATTTAGTATAGTACCCCTTCTAAAGCATGTCTACGAAATGGATGGTGCTTTACATACTAACCCAATTAGATTGTAAACTACATATCGGAATTTGAACAGGGCTCTTTAAGACGTCTTGCTCCACAAGCGCAATAGAAGATAAGTAAAATCATACATCCCTTATTCAAATCCAACTTACCTAACAATGTCAATAGCAACGAACATACACAACTTGCCAAACTTATTTGTTCTCTGTACTGCGATCAGCCAACGACTGATGCTGCCAGTGCCGCTTTGTATAGGCAGTGATACCATCACCACATGCGACGTGCCTTTCGTTTGGTTTGTATGTTTGCGCTTGTGCACTATCTGTCAACGAGTTTTGGTTGTGTGTATGTATTATAGTTAAGAACATGACATATTTATCAGGTAGTGTACCGTAAACAGATGAGTACAATTTTTTCTCGCTAAGTTTAGGTTGTGTGTGTTTTTATAGTTAAAAATCATACCACACACAAACAACGAAAAATGGAGCGAACTGGTAACATACACAAAATCAGAGATGCACTAATAATTGATTTTGATGGACAGTGCACTCAATATTTTGTTGTAGGGCAACTGCGGCTACCTGTAAATTAATATATCTTGTATAATATGAGCTTTAACATAGCCCCACAAAAAATAGACTAAATGCGTTAAACCGCACGATCTAGGCGGCTGATTGAACGGTCCCCAACCTGAAATAAAAAGTTCATCGAACTCGCCTCTCAATAAGTCCATTGTTACACGTGCAAACCTGTCTCCTCTCATGCACGCACACAAATTTGTTTGCGTGTGTTGGCAAAACGACGATCAACTTGATGGCAAGATGGCGGATTGCACCATATGATTTGTGGTTGTCGTACAAATGAGACCACCTTTAATTGTTTCGTCATGCTACTCAACGTACCATCCGCCGGCACGTTCTTCATATTTGAGTTCGTGCGATTTATTTTCATGGGGTTGTTTGAAATCCCTGCTTAATGTCGATCGACCCCGGCCATATCATACCTCAAAACAGCATTTGGGAATCCATTACTAACATACCGATTGATATGGTCCAAGAGTGGACATCGCCTTAATCAAAATATGTGCAATAGGGGTCACCAATTACTTGAGGTCATTTTCAAGACTGCATGAAAAAATTGAGATATTGTACGAATTTGAATCATCTTTAGTTTTATTACAAAATTCAAAATTGAACGATAAATCTGCAACATTTTAAAATTTTATACAGCCGGCGATTTGATTATTGCAATCTGCGTTGGCGGCACGTCAAGAAAAGCCTCGGCTTTGTTCTCTATATAACTTTAAACCAAGATATATTAGTTTATAGGTAGTAGCAGCTGCCCAACAACAAAATGTTGAGAACACTTTCTGCCAAAATCTGTGATTAGTGGAACTTTGATTTTGTGTATGTTACTAGTTCGAGCCATTTTTTGTTGTGGTACTGGTATGGTTTGTTAACTATATACACACCCAACCAAAATCGTTGACAGATAGTGCACTTCGCGAGAAAAAATTGTACTCAGATGTTTACTATACACTACCTTGTAATTATGTTATGACTTTAGTATGGTCATGACATAATTACCAGGTCAATATTTTGTTGTTGGGCAACTGCCACTATCTGTAAATGAATATATCTTGAGTATGGTTAAGAACCATAATGCATATAAACAACGAACACAAACTCAAAATCAAAGTTTCACTAATCACTGATTTAAACAGATAGTGCACTCGATTTTTTGTTGTTGATCAACTGTTCCTAACAGAATGAAAGCGTTGAGCTTGGTTTTTGAGCGTCGCGTTAAAAAAATGCAACCATTTTCATTGACATTTTCGACTTTTGGCTACTACTATGTTCGTTTTTGACAACATTTTTTTATGATTACTTTTTTAGATAATAGATTTTGAAGCATAAAAACTTTCTGATTTCATTCAGTAGTATTAAGTTTTCATTGAGATATTTATAGTGTTTCAAAAAGTAACGGTGAAAAATATGTGTTTTCAATTGTGAAAAACGAATATAGTACCAGCTTTTGACGATTGAAAGTGAAGTGAGCGTTGTATTAAAATATGGAACTCTACAAACAAATGGCAAAAATTCAGCACGCAAAAGTTAAACAATTTGTAACTTAACACTTATAAATGTGGCAGCACTGAATAACGCTCATTTGCAAGTGTCAAAGTTGAAAAATCTTTAACTTTATTGCGTTGCTTTTGTGGTATTTGCGTGCAGAGTTGCATTTTTGCAACGCATTTAAAAACAAAGCTCAATACGCTCATTCTGTTTTGGCCTTGAGCGTCATTCTGTCATACGTGAAGTAGGGTTTTTCTGCTGCAAATTCTTACCACAAAAGAACACGAACTCACCTATTGTTTTCATCTCCAGCTGTTATTTTTTTAACAAACGCGAACTTAAACCTAAGTAAATCTTTTTCTCCGTTTATTAAATTATGAAATAAAAAATTAGAACTTATTCAAAAGATGATGTACCGACAATTACTGCCAAAATTTCTCACTAATAGAGCACGACTGCTGTCCTCCAACCTTGCAACTAATGTCACAATGAGAAGATTCCGGCTCGCCCCAGCGGCATTGGCCAAAATTTATATGGATCGTGAGAATCTGCATGCCCACAAAATATTAAAGGAATCGCTAAAACCCTACCAAATATTTCCCATCAATGCGCACATCACTTCCATACCTTATTCGCCAGAGTTTGAAAAAATTGTAAAGTGCATGCCGGAATGTGCCAGTACTGAACAAGTGTTCCACCATTTTTTGAGTGTATGTGACTACTGCCATAGAACTAATACGTTAATATCCAATAGAGACTTTACGGCATTCGTCCAACAGTTCTGCGATCGCATACACTTGCTTACGGACGACCAACTCAAGGCGTCCTTACAGGCTATTTCCCGATTGCCGCAAGAGGAGAATGTGCGCTCACGGAATTTCGTAGAACTATGGAACGTCTTGGATATTGAATGCTGTCGCCGCATAGAAAAATGGAAGACGGACGAACTTTTGTTGGTGTGCGATGCCTGGTACAATTTAAATCTGGCAAGAATTTGTGAATTCGTTTGGGAGGCATTGCGTAAACTTGGACGCAAAGTTATCAAAATGCAGCCCCATCAATTGGTACAGACAATGTTCTTGTGCAATGTTATGCGCCGATCTGTGTTTGATATGATTGATTTTGAATTTAACTTGGCCAAGTGTCTCAAGGATATGTCTCTGGCTGAATTAGGTGTGATGTCAATGGGTTTCTTTAAAACGCAGACACCTATCAGAAATGGAGAACTGTTACAGCAAATATATGAACGGTTGATGTCTGAATTGCATCAAGTGGATGATATAACATTTGTAGCCATACTGAAGGTATGTGGAATGTTTTGACAGTAAGTTATGATACATTTCTTCGTTAGAACTGGTACATATGTAGCTCTGGAGAACTTCTCGATATCATAAAGCTGCTGTTACACGATACATTGCAACTTTTTCGATTAAGTCGCACTTTTATTGCATCAACCATACATGTAGAGACATGTCTTTAAAAAAGTACAAAAAATATATGAATACATGCCAATTAGAGCACACTCTTTTCGTATTTGACATACATAAGGCAAATACTTTGAATACAAAAAGTAACAATTCATATGGCAAGCCTTAACGTGTAAAAGCAGCTTAGGAAATACCTACTTGCACATTTCCCAAATAATGTTTTCGTAAAGCTTTCTATTGTTGAACCCTAAGGGTCGATTATGGATGGTCGCGCAACTAAAGTTGCGTTGCCAACAGATAGAACCATGAAATATAAATGAGTACAAATTTGGAAATTTTTCTCAGTTTTTGTTAAATATAAGTGTTTTAAGCATTCGGCTACAAAAGTAAATAGTAAAAACACATGCAATTTATTACAGATATGAAAATTTCTATAGCAAATTTGGCCGTTGGTAACTCAACTGAAGTTGGGTTGCAATCTACAATCGATCCATTAATTATTATACCAAACACTTCAAAGCACAACAATTTTATTATTGTAGCCTATTACGGATGGTTAATGAATTATAACTTAACCTTATTTCTCCCAAAGGGAAGTGAATCGAGCTAATGACCATGGGAATGAATATCACAAGAAATTGAAGAATTAAATTGATACATAAAAGAAATTGCCAGACAACAGAAGGATTTGATCACTGACAACACGCCTTGGGCATATGCTTCAAGCAGGTCAAGTGCTATCTTCAGTACAGTAGTGTCGCTCTCTAACCTAAGGTCTGTCGGGCCTACAGATCATAGCTTGATATTTTGCAGCGTCGAACTTAAAACCAAATGCAATTCTGTATTTAAGTTTGGTTAGCACAAACTAACTCCTCCAGCCATTGGATCATGTGTCGGTATCGCTTCTATTTCTCTCTGTGTGATTTCATCGTTTCAAATAGCCGTTTTTCCAGCTTCAATTTTCTTTCACAAGCATATTAATGTGATGCGCTTTAACCAGTTTGGCTTTTGTTCTTTTGGTTGTTTCGTTTCGTTTTTGTTTGGTGTTTCGCAAGTGAATACGCAATAACAACTTCTTAGTCCATATTTTTGTTGTTGGCTCTTACACGTACGGTCCCTTGTGTAGTCTATTACGGCTGGTCAATGAATTATGCCTTTTACGTCATTTCTTCCAAAGGGGGAGATGAAATCACGTAACGTAATTTGATCTAGATTAAATAAAAAAAATTAAATTTATACCTTTTAAAGCTTTGATAAGAATCAGCAAACACTGACAGTGATCCCAATTTTTCGTTGATGGCTAATATTTAATTTTTGCAATTCGAAAATCTAAGCTACATATCTGTTTGCTGGAATTATTTAAAAGCTCTATCTTGCATTAATCCTTCTGTACCCAATAGGTTCCCCAAGGATTTTTTCCAACTTTCTTCATTAATTTTACTTATTCCATAATTTGATTATTATGAATCCGATGGCAGCCGGTTGTACGTACCGGATTGACCTGATGGAGTCCTTCATCGGCAAGGACTGACACCTCAGCGTACGTGTTCGTTCTTTTTCGTCATGGGAGAGGCACATCCCGGAGTGGCTTTCAGCACGCTTCTGGTCAGTGCCGGGATTGAAAAGAAACCCGGACCCTGGTTCTGTTCGGCTTGGCAGAACCGCCTCCATCATCGGTCAGTATCGTAGTGTACACCAGCGGTGCATGGAGTGGGTATATTTCCGATCTTGCTCTAGTGCTCCCGTCACTACGGGAGTATAGTTGCACTGAATATACTGCAAGGTGCTGTGCGAATATAGACAGCAGTGGGTCGCAAGCGTCGTTGTCGTTGCCCTCAGCGTCCTCGTCGTCGGACTATGTGATCCCACCAAACTCTTCCGTGCGGCAATATAAGCAGCAGCAGGACCCCAGCTCCAATATTGCCGGGAAGTGTATTATTCTTGCTATGAATAGAAACGGTTTCCGAGGCAAGATCGACGAGATAGTAGATTTTATGAGTTGGAAGACCATATTGGTTGCAGCGATCCAAGAGATAATGCCTGCAGCCTATACAGTTGCCACAATGTGCTACGTAAAGATCGCTTAAGAAGTGGAGGTGAGGTATTAGCCTTCGGATACACCCTTCCGGGCAGTTTATACCCATTTCGCCTGCGCCTGTCGCTAGTGACTCCTACATGGAGTACATGAGAATAGAAGTCAGGTCCGGTACTGTCGAGATAGAGTTATACAACGTGTACATACCGCGGATTGATTATTGTGTCTCAATTAATGGCCAATTTTACAGGCCAGATATTAGAGGCCTACTATTTGGTCAAAATCGTCTAGGAAATTTTAATATGCATCAGGAGATATTAATGCGCATCACATTCCATGGCATTCTCCCCTAGTTAACGACCAGCGGGGCGCGCCGATCGTTTATCAATCAGAAGAAGGCCGATTGGGTCGGATTCATAGAGTACACCAATCGCAGCTTCAGTGAACTAACACCCTCCTCAAATGTGCTAGTTGCCGAGAGGAAATTCCGAGATATCATTAAGGCAACAGACGCACGCTTATACCAGCCCGTCGAATACCCCAAATAGAGCCGAATTTGCCGTTTCAGTGGTACTCGCCGAGGAGCGTTATGGGATTCGTTGCACGGACCCCACTAACCCCGGTACTGGTACTGGCCGAGGAGCGTTATGGGATTCGTTGCACGGACCCCACAAACCCCGGAATCAGCGAGCTGAATCTGGAAATAAACTGGGTATTCGACGAACATAAGCGAAATTTGTAAGTGGACCACTTGGTGCAATGTAACTTAGGTTCCGGTTTAGGGAATATGTGGTCTACTGTTAAGTCACTCTCGAAACCCAGTAGGGGATGACAGGACCTCAGACACTCTTGCGCCAGGTTGTCCAACCGTAAATTTTTTGGCGGCAAATTCCCATGGCGCTAAAGGGAATACTCCTCCCGATCCTCCTTGGGGAATTTTCAATCGCCGTGTTCAGCATGGCACTGGACCTATCGAATTCATTCGATAGATCAGCCATGGCAAAGTATTTGAGGCCTTTGCCGAAACGTCCATCCAGGAGGGTCGCAAATTATTTGAGTGGTCGTCAGTCATTTATGGAATTTAATGATAAGAAGACTAAACACTGTAGAATAAACAGGGAGCTCCCCAAAGCGTGGTGATAGCTCCGGTACTATTTAACCTCTACCTATCCTCCATGTCACCCCCTCCAGACGGCATAGAGATCGTATCATAGGCGGACGATTGCACAATCAATCATGGCATCAGGTCCTCGAACCATTGATGATATCTGTGATAGGTTAAACGTCTATCTCAATGAATTTGCCGCTTATTTCGCAGCAAGAGATTTGAAGATATCTGCTACCAACACTGCAGCCACTTTGTTAACTATAAATACCAGGTGAGTAATAAGCTGAATGTGATAGTCGATGGAGACACGATTCCGGCGTGTCCTAAAATACTTGGTGTCACATTTGACAGCTCTTACACATTCTCCTCTCATGCCACAGCAATTTGCAATAAAGTCAACGGCAGAAACAAAGTCCTCAAGTCACTTGCCGGCAGCGCTTGGTGTGCTGACAAAGATACTTGTTTACCATATACCAAGCAATTGGCCGGTCTGTAGCAGGTTATTCAGTACCAGTGTGGTCTCGTCAGCTTTTGACACGCAGTGGAATAATATTCAGATCTGTTAGAAAGCCGCTTTTCGAACTGCGACGGGCTGTCTCCTCAGTTCTAACGTGGATCACCTTCATCACTAGATAAAGATCCTACTAGTGCAAAGACATAAATACATGTTGTCTAAGCAATACCTTCTGTGTTGTTGTCGCAGGGAGCATCCACATTATTATCTTGTGGATAGGTATCCACCGCCCAGAAGCCCTAAGGGATCTGCATGATCTAGAGCGTGAGTTTCATCGCTAAACAGAGAACCTCTAGATCAAGCGGCATATCAAGCGGGTCTAGACAACATTCAAGCAGATACGGTAGCAGACGCGATGGATAGCTACCGGGTGAATGTGGTCCTTAGAGAACGACCGCCTCCCAATGCACCAGAAGAAATTGACTTCGCTCGGCAAATCAAGGTAGTTCTGTCTTAATTACGATCCAGCAGATGAAGTCGCCTCAACTCTGCACAGCCATACCCAGGGGCCGAATTATCGCATACGTGATCGAGTAGGCTTTAGTATCGAATGAGATTTCGTCACGTATCAAATGAATGTATTACCGCACTCGAAAACTGTCGTATCGAAATTTTTCATGTGGCTACCGATTATTTTTTACATCAGAGTTGATTTGTACATATGTTTGTGGCAAAACAAAACAACACAAATACATAAATGACAATTAACATCTACCCGGTATTTGTAAAAAATATGAATTTATTGAAATTTTTGGAAAAAACGTGAATTTATATATAAAAATGATTGGTTACATTGCTTTTGTAGTGCTTGTCGTCCTCTGATTCTAAAGAGGATACTTTGCGCGTATTCGCAGGGAAATGATAGATAAAATTGTTTTAATGTCACTTTCGAACAAAGCGTACGTAAATAGTCTAAATAAAATATTTATATTATTAATATTAGACTTACCGGATAGCTGTGTGAAAATATTTTTTATTGATTCAAAGTACGAAAATATGTGGACATTATTTAGAATATAATCACTTCTTGTTCTTTATTCGGCATCATTTGTTCTTTACATATCGCCTTCCCTTGGCTACAGTTTGGATTTTTTTGCCAAATTTAGATGGCCATGAATTGAGTCATTTCATCATTTTGTAGCCCATTTATTTTGCATAAATTATTCCTAAATATGAAAAAGTATGTATTTATTTATTTAATACTGTTATTTTATTTTATAATAACACTCAAAAACTCTCATTTTTACTTTATTTCAACTATTAAAGTCAAGAAACAATTCTATTCAACAATACTATTCGATTGCTCCAGAGCTCACGATTGGATTTCGAACAGCTGATACTCGATTATGCTCTCGTTAACGAATGCCATAATCTCGAATGTCGAAAGTGCTTATTCGATAACGAATGCGGTAATACCAAAACAAAAATTTTCGAACAATTTTACTCACGTATGCGGTAATTCCAGATCGCTCTGGACGCACTTCATCTTAGTCGCAGAGTGAATCGTTGAAAACTGGTTTCGCTCGATTCATTGATTTGTAGCGATTTTACTGAACTTTTTCTATTTTACCTGCGTTAAGGCACGATAAGGTCCTGTGAAATCTCGTCAAAATTGTTTGCATTTCGCATTTTACAATTTAAAAATGGCATAAGCAACATTCAGAGATAGTAAGCTCCATAACTACGCTATATCGGGATATATCTCGAAATATCCCCCTATGAATATGCGTACAAATGTCTTGATAAACCGTCTCGAGCATTTAAACTCGTATTTTTTTATCCGATTTCTTTGAAATTTGGAACAGTGAGTTGAGCCAGTGCCACCCGGCCTCTCATTGAGACTCTCCGCTCTATAGCGCCGATAGTCCGCAACTGCCTTTGCAGCTACTCCGTATGGAGCATTCGACTATCCGCAACCTGTGGACGCGCTCGATAGCTCGCAGCTAAGCACCTTGTGACAGCAAAGAATACCACACAGATCGGTCCTCAAAGTTCCAGTTTGTGTAGTGCAGAAAGTTATCCCGGCACGGCCGGCAGTCGACGTTTTGTGTAAAAAAAGTCGAAAATTCGAAGTCGATTTTCAGTTTTAAGAAAAGAAAGCTGCACAGAGATACAAGTTTTGCTTTGCTGCTAGGTAAGAATTGTTTCCCATATTTTTTATCCAATAGGATGGATCCATGTTCGAGGATGGGCTGTTTAGGACTTTATCCAGATTCGACTCCAGATTTAAAATCTTCAGATCCTTAAGGGCGCATGTCCGAGATTAAAAATCGTAAGCCTTTGAAATGCGAATGTGGTCCATATGGGTCCAACTTTAGGTGCACGTCCCATTCTTACGTACCCACAATGTGTGTGTGGGGGTTTTTGCTCTGAAACCCAGATTTTTGTTTCGACTTGTCTAAAATTTAGCAAGCGACATTTTCTTGGCATGGGAAAAGTATTTTTCAATCCCTGGACGAATCGAACAATATTTTATAGAAGCTCCTATATAAGGGTACATTTAACAAATAGATATTTTTGCACCGAATTTAGTGAAGTCTAGATGGAAGTTAGAATAGATAGACTCCGATTTGGTGAAGGCGGCCTGTTTTCATTTTTAATTTCATTTTTGAAAAATGGTCTTTGATAATCCCGGATACATAAAAGCGGATAGAATAGAGATGTTGTTGTTGTTGTTGTTGTAGCAGTGTGTTGTACACTGAGGCGGCAGCCCTTGCCGATGGATAACTCCATCGGGTCAATCCGGTACGTACAACCGGCTGCCATGGGATTGTTGAATAGTCTTAAAGTCGGCTTACTTGGGATCCCTAGTACAAGGCCCGAAAGCGTCGGTGATACCCGGCCGGCCTTTCACTGCGAATTTTCAATCAACACCGGTGAAGTGTTCGCGACTGCAATTGCAACCACTCCGTTATACGGCATTCCACTATCTGCAAACAAATTGGAAGTCCATGTGGTTAAAAGTGATGGCGACGATTTCGTGAGGGAGATTTTCAAGTTGCGATAACTGAAAAATTCTGATAGATCTTGGAGATAAATGTTTATCCGTTCACACAGCTCATTGATGTTATTAGGTAGGCTTAGAGAGGTAAAGGTTAAACGGGATCGGGGAGGGAACGCCTAACCAACATCAACTGCTCAGAACAGTATGGTTTAGCCCTTAGAATGGTCCATTTAGCCATGTCGTTCAGTGGGTGCATGATAAATTATCTGCCAAAATGAAGCATCCCCTCGCAACCTTGTCTCGTTATGACAATGAACACCACACAAATTGGAGCTCACAGTTTCAACCCGTGAGGTGCTCATAGCCATCCCGTACGGGATGTCTGGTATCTTTTATATATCCAGTCTATTCTAACCGTATGATCTATTCCAATGATTACAATTTGAATAAACTTCACTCATATTTTTACAAATAACTATTTATGTTTTAGGTGCTACGCTACAGTTCCAAGCTGCCTCAAGTCGGTACTATGATGAAACTCTTGGATAAAATCTCTGAAGAAATATTTGAAAATTTGAATCTACTTACCTGCCTGCATGTGGCTCTTCTGGGATGCGAACTCCAATGTTGCCACGATGAACTCATTGAAAAAATTATAAATAAATTTCACAACGAAATTCACACTACTAGACTTAAGGACTTGGAGCGAATATCATTGGTTGTGGCACTGTTCAATATAACTACACCAAATAAAATCGAAGATGCTCTTTGTGAGAAAATTCTTCGGTCATTGAATGATCGCATTGATGAAATAGTCAAACATCCTAAATGTTTCACAAACTGTTTGCATTTCCTAACGCTGCGTGGTTTTTATGACAAGGAAATGTTATCAGCGGTGTTGGAGAAAAGATTTCTAAAGCATGCTGTCGGCTCGAATCTGCCAATTTGTCGGGAAATATTTAATTTGGACACATTTGTGAAGGTTAATTTACAAAACGACGGGTACGGTGGGTCGCAATTGGCAGAAAAACATCGTCAAACCATGGGAAAGATGCAGACACATTATATTCCGGAACGCAATTCTAAGTACAAACTCAATGCCACAGATAGTGTTTTGCTGCAAATGAAAGAAATCGCTGATGTCCTCTTGCCCCATTGTAAACTGAAGCACATTCTCCCAAATTACGAAAGACCAGATGTGATTATTTGCTACGATCGTTTTACACGTACCTCAGTTCCCATTTCTGATAATTGTCCAGAAGACTATAGTGGTAAGCATTGAATTTGGCTCGATATTATTTAATTGTAAAGGGTGATTTTTTAAGAGCTATGGAACGACTCATGATATCGATGTGGTCGGCTAGGCGAGTAACATGTTTCTTGTGAGTAGTAAGAGAACACGATAAGCTGTCTCCCTGTCTGAAACCTCGTTCAATTAATGTTTCGGAGAGATTCTTTCTTATTCTTACTGAGGAACGTGTATCAGCAAGTGTCATCCTGCAGAGTCTTATTAATTTTGCAGGGATACCAAACTCATACAGGGCTTGAAATACCTTTGAACGTATAGGGCTATTGCAAGCGGCTTTGTAGTCAACAGTGAGATGGTAGGTGTTGATTTTTATACCCTCCACCATAAGATGGGGGGCATACTAATTTCGTCATTCTGATTGTAACTACTCGAAATATTCGTCTGAGACCCCATAAAGTATATATATTCTTGATTGTCGTGAAATTTTATGTCGATCTAGCCATGTCCGTCCGTCCGTCCGTCTGTCTGTCGAAAGCACGCTAACTTCCGAAGGAGTGAAGCTAGCCGCTTGAAATTTTGCACAAATACTTCTTATTAGTGTAGGTCGGTTGGTATTGTAAATGGGCCATATCGGTCCATGTTTTGATATAGCTGCCATGTAAACCGATCTTGGGTCTTGACTTCTCGAGCCTCTAGAGTCCGCAATTCTTTTCCGATTGGGATGAAATTTTGCACGACGTGTTTTGTTATTATATCCAACAACTTTGCCAAGTATGGTTCAAATCTGTCTATAACCTGATATAGCTGCCATATAAACCGATCTGGGGTCTTGACTTCTTGAGCCTCTAGAGTGCGCAATTCTTATCCGATTGGAATGAAATTTTGCACGACGTGTTTTGTTACGATATCCAACAACTGTGCCAAGTATGGTTCAAATCGGTCCATAACCTTATATAGCTTTTATATAAACCGATCTTGGGTCTTGACTTCTTGAGCCTCTAGAGGGCGCAATTCTTATCCAATTTGAATGAATTTTTGCACGTAGTATTTTGTTAAGATATCCAATAACTGTGCCAAATATGGTTCAAATCGGTTCAAAACCTGATATAGCTGTCATATAAACAGATCTGGGGACTTGACTTCATGAGCTTCTAGAGGGCGCAATTCCTATCCGATTTGGCTGAAATTTGGCAAGACGTTTTTTATTGTTACTTTCAACAACTATGACATTTAAAGTACAAGTCGGTTCATAACCTGATATAGCTGCCATATTAACCGATCTGGGATCTTAACTTCTTGAGCCTCTAGAGGTCGCAATTATTATCCGATTTGCCTGAAATTTTGTACGACGGATTCTCTCATGACAATTAACATACGTGTTTATTATGGTCTGAATCGGTCTATAGCCCGATACAGCTCCCATATCAATCGATCTCTCTATTTTACTTCTTGAACCCACAAAGGGCGCAATTCTTATTCGAATTGGCTGACATTTTACACAGGTCTCCAACATATAATTTAATTGTGGTCCAAACCGGACCATATCATGATATCGCTCTAATAGCAGAGCAAATCTTTTCTTATATCCTTTATTTTGCCTAAGAAGAGATACCGGGAAATGAACTCGACAAATGCGATCCATGGTGGAGGGTATATAAGATTCGGCCCGGCCGAACTTAGCACGCTTTTACTTGTTTATTTTATTTTTTATATAGCTGCCATATAAATCGATCTTGGATCTTGTCAAATATGTTCCGAATCGGTCTATAGCCTGATACAGCTTCCATATGAACCGATCTCCCTATTTTACTTCTTGAGCCTCTAGAGGGCGCAATTCCTATCGGATTGGGTTGAAATTTGACATGACGTGTTTCGTTATGACTTCCAACAACTGTACTAAGTATGGTTCAAATCGGTTCATAACCTGATAAAGCAGTCATATAAACTGATCTGGTGTCTTGATTTCTTGAGCCTCTAGAGGGCACAATTATTTTCCGATTTGGATGAAATTTTGTGAAACAGTTTCTCCCATGACCTTTAATATACGTGTCAAATATGGTCTGAATCGGTCTATGGCCTGAAACAGCACCCATATAAACCGACCTCCCTATTTTACATCTTGAGCCCCTAAAGGTCGCAATTCTCATTCGAAGTAGCTGAAATTTTATGCAATGACTTCTACTATGGTCTCCAACATTCAATTCAATTTTGGCCCGAATCGGACCATAACTCGATATAGCTTCAATAGCATATGATTTCTTATCTTTTTTCCTTTGTTTGCCTAAAAAGAGATACAGGGAGAAGAAGTCGACAAATGCAATCCATGGTGGAGGGTATATAAGATCCGGCCTGTCCGAACTTACTTGTTCCTTCTCGGGTCTTTTCCAGAATTTGGCGCAGTGTGAATATCTGATCTACGGTGGATTTACCAGGTCTAAAGACGCATTGATAGGGCCCAATTATCCCATTGACTTTAGGTTTTAAGAATTTCTTGTATGCGAATATCTTGTATATAATAGGGAGGAGACTTATTCCATCGTAGTTGGAATAAACTTGGGAAAAATGCCCCCAAACAAATGAAAGGGAGTTAGGATAAAAAATTGTGAATTTTATGTTTTTAATAAAAAAATGGTACCACTTCCTTTTACTTACGAAAACTTTAAAATATATGGAAATTATTTTTCACTTTTTCATCAAAAACAAGTACAAATTTTGTTAGGTTCTCCCGGTTTAAATATGTCATGTACCCACCATAGAAGTTCTTCTTAAGTTTTTCAATTTTATTGGCACTTGGTTCCAAGTCGGATACTAAAGGGAGGTCCCTTAGTAGAATCGGACGGCACTCAATGATGTGCAAGAAGTCTTCTGCTTGTTTCTTAATGGAATGTTCCTGGGCAATTATTCAAAGATACTTGGCGCCACATTTGCCAGCGTGTACTCCACAGGAGTAGGAATAAATCCATAAGTCGCTTTTCGGTAGCATTATGTCCAGCAGCCATCCCAACCACCATGAAAAGCGACGGGCAGGGAAATGTCGATTAGATCTTCAAGTACTAGCTCCATAAAAGTAGGCCTTTAGATAAAGCGGCGCATCAGACAGACCACAACAGCATTTATGACGACGAGGGAGAAGCAAACCTCTTTCTTACGATTCAGCCTCCTTAAATCCTTTTAGCAAGGGTAAACGCCAACATGCAGGATGTATGCCTCGCATGCAGCCAGGAACAACACGACACAATTATCTGTCCACCGGACCACTTTAGAAGCATCTAATTTAGCCAAAGATTGTTTGGATGAAGACGGAAAGTTGTTATCACAACACAGAAATATGGTGACAAGCTGTAGGCCACAATTGTGATCTATTAAAATACAAAAATTAAAACAAACATTACAAAAGCAACACTAAATATGTTTGTAAACTTTTTTAGCAACCGTTATAACTTATTTTTGCTTTTTTCCATTTTATGTTTTTTTTTTCCAAAAAATAACAGTCAAATGTTTAGCCAAATAAAACAGCCGAGGCAAACCAGCTTTTTTCGAAAATTCGAAATTCTCTCTCCCATATTTTTTCTCTTCCCATTCAATCAGAATAGGAGGATTTTATTCGAGGGAGAAATTTATTCCCTGGGAGTTTATTTCAGACTTGGGCTGCTAGAGGTTCTCTCTTGTAGCGCTGAACCTCACGCTCTAGATCATGTAGATCTACCTTAAGGCTTCTGGGCGGTGGATATCTATCCACAAGATGATGATTTGGATGGTCTCTGCGGTAACAGCCCAAAAGGCATTGCTTAGACAGCATGTAGTTATGTCTTCGCACTGGTAGGGTTTTTTCTCCTGATGGAGGTGGTCCATATGAGAACTGAGGTGACAGCTCATCGCTGTTTGGAGGTTTTACACACTTAGTGTTCGGAATAATTTCCCCATCGGCCATCGCAGTCAGCTCGGCATTCACATTGTAGTGAACAATGTGGCTGGAGATTTGGTAGTAGATATCCTCAAATTTCTTGCAGTGAAATATGAGGCAAGTTCGTTGAGGTAGACGTTTAACCTATCGCAGTGCCAGAGATATCACCCCGCCTTGGGGAACTCCCTGTTTCACTCTACGGTGCTTCCACTTCTTATACCTAAATTCCACAAATGACTGGCGATCACACAGATAATTCGCGACGCATTCAGGCCTGGCTGGAGGGACGTGTTGGCGATGTCCTCAAATAATTTGGCATGGACCGTCCTATCACATGGCCTGGACTGATTGAAGCCACAGCAAATGTGTGCGGCGATTGCATGCACAGCAGTTGGTGTGCTATGCAGTCTTCTAAATCCATGTTGATGCTTGACCAATGGAAACTCTCTTACGAGTTTCGGGAGGAGCCTTCGGCCTTCTTCTGATTAATAAACGTCCGGCGCTCAGAGGTTATGAAGTCGGGTGGTCGGTCGATGGTGAGAATTATGGGGAGATGGTCTGACCCCAAAGAGATGACGGCTTACCAGGATACGTCACTCAGGAGATCAGGGGATGCAATGGAAATGACTGGCGAGCTGCTACACCTCCTCGTAATCCTAGGGGGGGCATGCTCATTGACCTTCAAAACGTGGAACCTTCAATCTGCTCTGCCAAAGTTGGTCGTTACCTATGGGAGAATGCCATGAAATGTGATGCGCATTAAAGTCCCCTGGAATCAGACGATTAAGGCCAGATAGTAACCCGCTTGTAAGCTTGCCCATTAATTGGGACACATCTACCAACCGGCGGTATGTACACGTTGTATAGCTCTATCTCGGCAGTACCGGACCTGACTGCTATCCCCATGCACTAGCGGCAGACGCAGGCGAGATGGGTCTATATTGCACGGAATGGTGTATCACGAAGGCCAATCCCCCACTCCCATTCCTTAAGCGATCCTAACAACTGTGGAAACTGCAGGTGGTGGTCAGCTTTGTCTCCTGGATCGCTGCGATCAATAGGTTCTTTCATAAAATCCACAATCTCGGAGACCGTTGCAATTCAGTAGCAAAAATGATACATTTCTAGGGGGTCAAATAGTCAGAGAAATATGAAACAGTTGGTAACATATTGCTGCGTAATATTAGGTACCTTTGTGTAATATTGCCATATCCTCTAAATTGTGTACGGGAAACCCAATTTGTTAACATTAATAAATTAATGTACCGGTTAGTTATCACGAATTTTATTTTTCTACGAGAATCCGGCCCTTAGTTTTATTACTACGTAAGAGTATAACAATTTTAAAAATATTTTCAGATTTCAGATGGATCCTATACAATTTACAATTTGTTTACCTTTGCTCAACGTTGGCCCTTATTTTTTTGTTTTTTGTTTTCTTATTTCTATATGTAGGAAAAATCTTAACCAGGGTACTCGTTTTGGGTGATAAATTGAGCAATGATATCCAGACCGTTGCCCTGGTCATTGCGGGCTGGAATAGTGTGGTGAGGGGCAAAAACCGTCATACAGGTCTTTTTGATATGAAACTAAAACAATTGCGTATTCTTGGCTATAAACCTATAGTGGTAAGTTTTTTTTATATACATAAAAGAACGTAGCATTAACGGATTTGTTTGTTTTACTTTTTTTTCAAGATATATTGGCACGAATGGCGTGAATTGGAAAGTCATCATGATCGTATTAAATTCGTTCAACGGCGTCTATCAACTGTGATAAAGTTATAGTAAAGTGTAAAAGATAACAAGTTATTCACTACAGAAGGAGCTAAGGTCACAAAAGTTCATTTAAAGTCTTTTTGGTATACTCGTAAACTAAGAATAGTGTGGCAGTAGCTGGTATTGTTCGCAATACGGAGGGCAGCAAGCCATTGTAGAGAGCCATTACACCCTCAGTTCGTGCTATCTCCAGGCCCACGGAGGTCATCGATCGCTTTAGATTGTTGACTTGTATACGAGATTTTATGACATCTGCAGGGAAGATACTAACCCACAGAGTAACACCACCAACAGCGCCAGCAAACATGGTTTTTAGAGCACCTATTTCTTCTTTGCTTTGACCAGGCCTATGGACAGAGTACCAAAGAAATCGTTAAAATTGCAAAAAGGAATGAAAAGAAAAATGACATACTTCTTCAATAATTCACGTGTTCCTTCGTAGCCTCCAAAGAAAAAGAAGTATCCTGGCATTTCACGCATAAATGTAGATGTAAGACCCCGAAAGAAACCTGGAACGCCTGTACAAGGAGAAATTGATTGTAAGTATATATCTTTTATGTGAAAATGAAAGTATTGCGCCTTATATGTTAGTTTGTTACCTATAGAGTCAAAAACGGCTGAAGCTATTTTCATGAAATTTCCGCAGATGTTTGAGTTTAACTCCTGATGGACATAGGGTTTCCCATTTTTGGTTATCCGAAGTGGGAGCGTACACTCCCCCTTACCCGTATTATCGAAAACGCCAGAACTCGGTGATAGTTGGACCGATTCAAGCGAAATTCTGTTTGCGCGCTTATGATAACTCAAAAACACGAAATTGGTTTAAAACTTTGGGGCCAAATAAACTGGGGGAGCGCACAACCCAAAAACTACTCAAACGGACATGTTGACCGATTGCAACAATATAGGTATCAAATGAAAGGTATTTAAGAGTAGAATTCGAACTTGATACCACAATTTGACCCCAAGTGTCGGAGGCCCGCTCAACCTCAAAAACCGCCCAAATATGACATGTTTACCGAGTGGGGCAGTATGGGTATCAAATGTAAGGCAATTGAAATTAAAATACGCTACTTATGTAAAAATTTGTTAAAAAGCCTGCCAAAACCACCCCCAAACGGACATATAGTCTGATCGGGACAATATGGAATTGAAACGAAAGTTACTTACTTTTTCCTTGTTTGAACCTTTGAATTGAGCGGACGTATTTTAATTTCGCTCCGCAAAAATGTTCTGTACCTTGTAGGTAGTTATTTTCGGAGAAATGTTTTAAGTCTCCCAGGGATAGGTACGATAGCGTTATCCATTAGGCGGTTGATGATATGCGTCTGTTTTCAGTGGAGCGGCAGATCTAGAGCACAGGAGTAGACTTAGAATGGACTCTAAAGACCAAACAGCCATGGTGGTGGTATCAGGTCGCAGCATTTTGTCTGCTACTGAAGCCTCGACAGGTGGAGCGGCTGTGCCAGGTTCCAATAGCCGACAGACAACTGGTCAGCAGGGGCTTTTGACGAAGACACTCGGTTCCAGACTTAAGAACAAGGCCGAACCTATTAAATCCTAACATGCCTATATTTTGAGTAAGCCTTCGGCCTTCTCTGATAAACCAATACGCTCGTCACGAGGTTGGAATAATAAAAGGCGCATCGCTCTTAGGTTTATTGAGAGGATTGGCGCGAGAAATTATATAACTCCAACCGATATGGAGAGAGACTTCCTTAAATGGGCCCGGAGATTTGTTTAACGGGCTACACTCTAAATTTGGAAACGGCACCGCAGTTGCGGTCACCTGGAGGGCATCCCATGCCCAAAATAACTAAGGCGAACAGTAGTAATATTGTTCCAAGGGACTTTGCTAATGTCGCAAAGGACAGCTTGGGGTGGTAGTTGTCGACTGCATACCTAAGAACAATTGGAGTGGGATAGACACTGGCCTGTCATCTGTATACTCCGATGTCCTTGAGTAATTGCCTGGCCCTCCTCTCGTCTGTGACGATGCAGGCAGGTATCGGGGCCGATACAATCAAATTGCTTTCGGGGATCAACGTTCAGTTGAAATGTATCGTTGCGCCCAAAAGAAGATTGGTGAGATCTGGCCAGGCGCGGCATTTGATTTAGTCAAGAAGGAAGATATTTATTCTCTACAAATGGCACACGCTTGGATATCAAGGATTCCCTCAGATCCTGAATCCATTTTTGTGGGACTAAGGGAATGAAATACCAATCTTTCAATCACTAGCTGAAAGATTGGATGAGGCTGATAGTGACCATGCAGTATTCGGACAAAATTCCGACTGTCTCGTAGTCATCAAAAAGTTTGAAGGAGTTGTATTCGACGGATTCAACAAGTTGGAACTGAAGGTCTTAGAAGCGTTGGTATTAGGGAGTCAAGAGACGACTCAACAGTTGTTGCTGAACACTTGTCTGAGGAAGTATCAACCGTATCTCTCCTGGCAGATTGCAGGAGACTAAAGATCACCCTGCCACGATTAAAACAGGAGGCGAAGGCGTCGAAAAGGGACCCGACATGCCCTCTGTGGGTGTGTCATGCAGTTGGATTGGTGTGCGCCGGTTGGGAAGGATGGACCTTAACAGGTGCTTCGACAGCAGCAGCTAGTGAAACAATCTTCCACACCGCAAGTGTCCAGTGTCCTGAAGGAGAGGGCTTCCACTGCTTCCTCAACTGCCCCTGGATGCGTAAGGAAACTCATCATGACAAGATCGATCGTGCCGGGGATACTTTGAGCTCCAATCAGTGTGATGTTCTTCGTTATCACGAGAAATTTAGCGGCAACTGCAGTCGCGGACAATCAGCGGTATCGAGTGGAGAGTCTCAATGAGAGGCCTAGTGGCACCGGCTCTTGCTTAAATACTTAGTGCCTATGATGCTCGATACGGGAAGGCGAGTACTTGGCGCATTTAAATAACCAATGACCATCATATTCACGCGGCGATCGGTCGTTTGACGACGATCGCTACCTCCACATTCAAATATGGCTACAACAACAACAGTCTTGTAAAGATGAACTCTTGGCGGACTCAGAAGGCGAGGCTAACGGAACAGTGGTAGAACTTCTGAATCCTGACTATGGTTCGGTTTCTGTAGATAAATCTTGACCATTGTAAGTCGCTTCGGCGACACTGAAGATCCTTCTGATGGTGGGAGGATTTGACGTAGTTCTTATCCAGGAACCATGGGTGTGTGGAGGAATAGTTCGTGGACTAAGAATTCCTGGATTTAAACTACTCAAGGGTGCGAATCTTCGCTAAGAATTGAAGATTCAGTTGTAGCCAGCCTTGAAATGAATAGGTCTCATGATTGGCTGGCTTCCCTATATATGGCACACAATTCGGAGATGCGGCCTTCAAATCTAAAGTTGCTGGTTGGAGCTGCTTCCGCAGGAAAATAGAGACTCACTGTAGGAAGTGAATGCACATCACCATATATGGAAGTTCGGATATAAACAAAAGGGGTGAGCTGCTTATCGAATATATTATGGGTTAGGTTAGGTTGAAAAGAGGGTACAGATATTAATCCGCCCCATGCCACTATGGACATACACCTTAGCCAGTAATCGACTTATTGTGCGGTCTAAATACTAAAAAATTAACCTCGAAAAAGAAAATCTATGTTAGGAATTTGGTGCTATTTATAAAATCCCTAATTGTTTTCCATGCCATGTCTCTAAGTTGGTTTATGTCTGGTACTGTGTCCCCACCTAAGTACCGGTGTCTTTTAGCCGCGAAAGCCGGGCAATGACATTGGAAATGCTTCAACGTCTTATTATCTTTCCCAAATGTCCCACACACGCTATCACTTGCCCCATGTGTCCCGTTATGATACCAATAGCTACACTGAACTCCTTACTTCCTTTCAGTTATAGGCTCGTACTCTCACGATCCGGATCACCCCATAGAATTTTCGCCGTCCTACCGACTGTTTCGCTGTTCCATAGTGTTACATGCGCATTCGTTGTCCACGGCCTTAACTCGGACTGCGTCGACCCGAAAGGCTTCGGGTTAACCAAGTTTATTGACGACAGTCCTCTGGCATTCACCCCCAAATCCATTCTGCCATCGCCTTAAGTCTCATCGTCGCAATGGCTGCATACATGACATACACTTAATCTGTATGTCAATGGGTCGGATATCTAGAAAAGTCTTCAGTGCCCTAGTGGGCATGGTCCTCATCGCTCCGCTTATGCCACATGTTCTCTGAACCTGTTGTATGGTCCTTATGTTGGCTGTGGCGTGCCCTGATATTTATGTCATGGAACCCACAATTTATCCACCTGTTCCTTAGCATATGGTTTATTTAGTCTCTAAGGGCCGGGTCCGCCCAAAGGGCCAAAGGGGGCGCCATATAGTCCGCCTCCTTCTGTAGTAACGCCGGAAATATTCTATCAGGTCCGGGTGACTTCGTCAAGGCTTCCTTGACCATAAATTCCGTTACGATAAGTCTTTGATAATCCTCATTATTCCACGATTCCGGTGCCTGCGTGACTCCCGTCGTGTTATGTGGAAAATGCGTTTTCATCAAAAGCCTCAGCATGTCCTCTGTTGTTTCTGCTCTTACTTTCAGTTTGGACATGGGTTTTTGAGAAAATTTTTTATCTTGGAGGCGTCATTGATGCTGTCGACCTGTTCGCAGAAAAGCTTCCAGAAGACACGTTTTGCTGCTCTGGTAATCTTATTGCCACCAACCTGACATTTCTCTACGGCCAAATCTTGCTGCCCGTGCGGCACCGGCTCTTGCAGAAATACTGAGTGCCTATGATGCTCGATATGACAAAGCGGGTTATTTGTCCCAATACGCATGGAACAATTTCATAAAAATCGGTCCAGACTTAGGTATATATTTGCATCCGATATGACATTTAAAGACTTAGTTTTATTTGGCGTGTGCAAAATTTCATTGAAATCGAATTGGATTAAGAATGTTCCCATATATATCTTTCAACCGATAGGGCCCTTAAAAGCTGTAGTAGCCACAATTTAGACTTATATAAGAAAATCTTTCAAGGTTCTATTCGATATTTCAAAATAAATATTCATCAAAATTCATTCAAATAATTCATCATCAAAATAAAAAAAATTTCTGTCGCAAATTTTTGAGTTAGCGCATGAAAGTAACAACTAAGAAGGCGGGCTAGATTTCAACACTCTTGCTTCAGCCTGTTAATTTAAAAACAGTGATACAATATTTTTGAACTATTTAAATAATTGGTACTATATAAAGTACTCGAGAAGTACGATTTTCAAAATGAAAATTTGTACACACTAACTTCTTAAAAAAAAATCGTAGTAAGCTGTAAGGACTTTTCGGAGACTACCGTGGCACAGAATGTCCGCCTATGACGCTGAAGACATGGGCGAGAATAACAAAAAAAATTATCTGCGGTGGTTATACCCTCATAATGCTCGCGACATTTGTCGTTTGAACTATTTAAATAATTGGTACTATATAAAGTACTCGAGAAGTACGATTTTCAAAATGAAAATTTGTACACACTAACTTCTTAAAAAAAAATCGTAGTAAGCTGTAAGGACTTTTCGGAGACTACCGTGGCACAGAATGTCCGCCTATGACGCTGAAGACATGGGCGAGAATAACAAAAAAAATTATCTGCGGTGGTTATACCCTCATAATGCTCGCGACATTTGTCGTTGTAGGAGTATATTGTGTTTTATCCATTCGTTTGCTAAGTTAGTGTCCTGATCTAGGAATTTAGTGACAATTTGGGTTGCGTCCTGGTCGAGTACGATTGGCTGTGAAGAGTGTCTCGTGGTCCCAGGTTACAATCAGGACATACAACCAATACGTTGTCATTAATCCTAGCTCTGTAGGAGTTGAGGCGGCTGCATTTGGCAGAACACAATTGAGCCAGGCCTACTCTGGATTCAGCACAGCTTCCCGTGATAACGATAAACACCACACAATTTGAGGCTCAGAGTTACAGCACGTGTGGTGTTAACAGTCATCCCTTTTCGGCAGGGAGGAGATAGGTATAGAAATGGGTATTTCTGAAGAGAAGTCCTGTTAGTTGCATTCTATTGATTTTTATGATAAGTTCAGGTATTCACACCCAACAAAACTCTGGTTTAATTAAAAACGTGATAATGAAAAACAATCAGGATTGATAGCAAATCGGAAGAGACTAGCTATCAATGCCATAAAACTAGCAAACTAGCAAACGCTAGCATTTATCATTTGCTAAGTATATCGTTATCTACGGCATTGAGCTGCTGGTCAAGACACACCTACAAAATTCCACCAAATCTTTTGTTTTTGCGTCTCTACAACAATTGAGATGTCCTATCTAATCATAAGTATTTTCTTTGCCAAGAGATACTAAATTATTTTCATACAACTCTAATCTAATGTTGACACAGCAAACAATCACATTACCGTACCTTCAGTAGCCATAATATGTTTTGTTAATTTCCAGGGGGTTATGGGCAGATTATTCTTAACATTTTGGGGGTTTTGTTGCTGCATCTAAATGAGAAAAGAAATCACTTCAGTTGGTGCAAACTTCAATCAGTCATGAACTCAATTGTATTCCATACCTCTCGCAATGCTTGCAGTTTGCACTTCACCAGTTCGGTGGGACAGAGAGTGAATGTGGAGAAGAAAGCCGCCAAGAAGCCAGCGAAGGCGTGACCCACAACTGGCATATCTTTGACATTTTCGATATTCATGCCATAGGCCACCACCTTCTGGCAGCCACCATAGGCAGCGAATAGCACTGAATTTTCGGCCACGTTCGCAATGACAGCTGGTACAGAGCCGGCATATAAGCCACGAAAAATTCCATCTGTACGATAAGTTTTTACAAAACAATCGATCATATTTTTATACAATTGCGGAAATGATTGTTGTTTTACTTTCACCGTATCAAGGGGCTGGGAGACGTAAACTTGTAAAGCACCACCTGTAAATAATAAAAAACACACAAAGAGTTTGTAGTAGTTTGATAATTGTAAATATGAGGCCAGTTAGAGTGATAAGGAACTTGCATTTTTGACTATCTCATCATTTTTTAAAAGTCTAATGCGGAGGGAAGTTTAAAAAGCGAAAAAAATTTCAGCAAAATTGATGAATTGCACTCCTTATGGGCTCAAAAAGGAAAAACTGTGAGATCGGTTTATATGGGAGCTTTATCGAGTTATATACCGATTTGGGTTATACTCAGTTCAAAGGTTGAAAATCAAAAATTTCAGCAAGGAGCTCAAGAGGGACCGTTGTATGTAGAAAATACAGCAGATTATGGACCTATGTACCCGGCACGGAATAGCTGTGAGCACCAAACAGGCTGAAACATTGAGGTCCGAACTGTGTGGCATTCACTGATGTGACGAGAAGCTTAGCTGCGAGCTACCGGGTGCGTCCACAGGTTTCGGATAGTGGAATGCTCCATACGGAGTAGCTGCAATGGCAGTCGCGGACAATCAGCGGTATCGAGCGCAGAGTCTCAGTGAGAGGTCGGGCGGCACCGGCTCTTGCACAAATACTGAGTGCCTATGAAGCTCAATATGACAAGGCGAGTTATTGGCACCTTAAAATAACCAATGGCCAACCTGTTCCCGCTGCGATCGGTCCTTTGGAACGGAACGAGCTTGCTCACCTACAGGAGCAGAACGAGGATCACCACCTCCACATGAAAAAGTGGCTACAACAACATGAATCTTTGTATGTGGCCCAATTACAATCCAAACCAAATTTTTAACGCCTAGATTTACTGCTTTGAATGTAAGCGTGCTTTCGACTGACAGAAAGTCAAGACTATCAGGAAAATATATACTTCATAGAGTCTCAGATTAATATCAGTTACAAATGCATTTACGAAGTTTCTATATGGTGGAGGGTATAAAACAACAACATCCATTATTCGCAGATATTTATGTTTAAATGGTGACAATATGTACAACGAATAATTGGAAATATTTTTTTTGACCAAAACATGCAAAAATATATTTAGTCACAAATCCAGATCATGTGTCAAAATGAAAATCGAATCAAAAATGTCTTCGTAAATCACAAAATATAAAGCCTGCCTCGGCCGAAATTAAAAAAAAGTAAATTAAAAGTCGAATATCCCCAAAACTTCCTCAAAATTCGAAAATCGGACCAAAAGTGAAGATTTGGCACTCAGAACAAATTATCGAAATGCCGCATAAGTGACCAACTCTAGGGGCCTGCCAAGCGGTTACCGGACCACTTAGTCGGTCCGCTCATAATACCCGCTGTTCTCAAACGGCAGATTTTTTACTAGTTTTTTTTTGTCTATTTTAACTCAATGTGTGCACGTTAAACCGAGGTCGCTACCAACTCGGGCGCTTCTTTTATTTATGTAAATCGATGGGAATTGCAAATACGACGATAAGTCGATTTGAACTTCTGAGCACCGATAAGCCCCAATGTATGCGAGCGGCTAAAATTAGGTACATATATAAAATACACTAATGCCCTTATGTGGCATGTAATGTGAACTTAGAATTTTATACAACCCCACACCGCTGTTAACAAAACTATTGTTTTCCAATGACAATGGTTGTTTTCGGTTGATTTAGGAAGAGAATTTTCCTGGGAATTCCGTTTCGGGAAGGGATTTCTAAATTGTAAAATGGGCGAGAAATGTGAGAATTTACGGGACCAGATTCCCGGAGATATTAGTAGTACAGGTCAAGTACTAAAAGTACTAGCCTCATACAGACTGTCGTAGGTCTGCAATCCACTGGAGATTTTATTTGTCACCTGATTTGTCTGGAATTTAGAGTAGGGACGTTACTACAAGAACATGGTACAGGGTATAACAAATTCTCTCCGGCCGAAGTTTGCATAATTTTTAATTGCTACACGCACCTCCGATAGTTGTGTTTATTCATCGTATACAATGCATCGATCATCACCCCGTCTGATTGTGGATTAGGTCATAAATACCCATCATTATTTTTAATTTCCCGATTTACGAACACTAGTTGGTGTCTTACAATTTCCTCCTTCATGCATATGCATTCATTCATATGTAAATTTGCCAATTACGCGACACTAGAAACTTGTCTAGTCAAACTATTCTCCAATATGTAGTGTCTGATTAGGCTAGAACCCTATTCTAGAAATGCTGATTATAACATTTTGCGCGTCATGTAAGACACCTAGCGGGAACCGTGTATTTTTATGAAATATCTCACCATCATTGCAGACAACTTACCCAATGAACCTGCTGTGAAATCAATAAAGCCTTGTCTCAATTTTCTATCCGGGGTAACTGGAGCATTTTGATCTGAAAATAGTTAAAAACCCATAAGGTATTCACATCGAATGACAACTTTTGCAACATACCTATCATGTTTGATGCTCTTGATTCTTTGTGTAATTCGCAAGTAAACAACAATAGGTATTGTCCAAAAGTGCACTTCCAACTTCAGACCGACAGCCAGATACTTTTACTGTAACAATAACAACAACAAAAAACAACACTATCTTCTTATAGCATTAGACACGAGCTCTCTGGAAAACGGTACTCCACACAGCACTCCTGACACACAACTAGTCAATGGAATGTACACAAAGAGACCTAAGGCCTCCAGAAGTTCTCAACGAGCCTACCAATCGTACTTGTTAGGGTATTGTTGTCTACTCTTGCAGTCATGAATAAGAGACTTATTTGCCATTGTACACTCAAAAAAGTTTGTTAGCAGAGTTGCAAAAACATTTGAACACACCAAAAATTGTCCAATGACATCCTAGAAGTGTCTTATGTAAATCATACAGAGGAGAGATTACGTAAAATCTTGGAGAATGTTGTTTTATTCTTTGCGAAGTACAAGTGCTCTTCCAAAGTTATCAAAAATGTTTGCAGGGTACCACAAATATTAAGTTGAGTGGGGAATATTTTGTAAGCACTGTGCAAGTCACGCGCACATTTGTCCAGCTCGTGGTATATGTACACAAGAAATTACATTTTTTGACCATCGCTGCTCTAAAGCAGAAGAATATCCTGCTCAAAGCTACTTTTGGTATGAAAATGAAAACAAATGATTACTGTCAAATTTCGCCCGTGAACAATTAAAAATTTCGGCGACTATTCCGAAAGAAAGTTTTGCCTAAATGTTGCGCAATTTCGATTTTCAAAATAAATCGAAAGTAGAGATAATGTTGGCTAAGATTATTTTCTTTCAGAAGCACCAATAATATTTTCAGTGTTATGGGGGAATGACCTATTGTACCACCCCGTATTAACAAACATTTTTCTTTGGGTGAAGCCGTTGATAAGTATGCTCTTTTTGACAAAGTATACCTCTTTCGCTGATAGCGTCGCCGGCATAAGTTTCATATGTTATCAGTAAAATTGCGTCATGTGAGCACGTTTTTCGTTTTTTTTTTGTTTGTTTCTGAGCGCTATCGTTATACACAAGGGCTGCCAGATTAACTTAAGGGAAAATCAACGCGATGCACTATGGGCGAAATGACGGATTTTCAATTTTCAACTTGTTTAAAATCTGTAAAATTGTACACCAATTGATCTCAAACATTCCACTGATCTTAGACATCGATTCGACATTGGTTGGTTCGGTCCACTAGAACAGCTGTAAGCTGTCAAACCCAATATATGTTTCTGCGGGTGCATGCAAAAGGCTCTATTACGCGGCAAGAAGTTGTCATGTCATAAACATGTAAAATTTAGCACATGATGATTTGTACATGTCTTGTGATACAAAGGAAGAGCGTGTTCTATTCCTTCAGACAAAAACATAAAGAAATAAGCTGTTTTTGTTGTCAATCGAATGAAAGCAACCCCAAATAAAAAAAACAGGGTTTGCCCAAAATTTTTGGTTATACCATACGAAAATAGCACACAGTTGTGATAGCAAAAATGATGAATCGTATGTAAATTGACAATTTTGACAAACATTTTCAATTGCATGTGAATACAAAAAGTGACATGTCATATGACATTACATGCCGTGTATTGCCACTTCTTTTCTGGTGTTACCAAACAGGTTATAAATTTGCGTTTGTATCAACTAAGTGAACGACGTTTTTGTTTTTCATCGAGAGAAGTATGTATTAACTTGAAAAAAATATATATATTTGTGACCTGTGCTTACACTGCAAAAATATAGACCTAAATTTGACCGATTTAACATGGTATTAAGTTACAAAAAAAATTTTTTTTGTTTTGTTTTTAAAACTTTTTAATTGAATGTAAAAATTTCTGAATTGAACGAGGTTCGAATTCTGGCGAGACCATCAGAAAAAATTTTCAGCGGTGGTTTTCCTCTCCTAATGCTGCCAACATTTGTCGGTTATAAAAAAGAGGTCCCTTATCATTGAGCTTAAACTTGATTCGGACTGCGCTTATTGATAAGTGAGAAGTTTGCCCCTGTTCCTTAGTGAAATGTTCATGGGCAAAATTCGCAATTATTTTATATGCTATAGGGAAAAATTCTGTTCGAGTAGCGTATACCATATCAAGTTATGGACCAATTCACAATTGCGGACAAATTCACGTAGGAGAAGTCATTGTACAAAATTATAGCCAAATCGTATAATAATTGCGCCCTTTAGGGACTCAAGAAGTCAAATAGATGGATCGATTTATATGGGGGCTATACCCAAATCTGAACAGATATGATCCTATCTATGCAAAGTTTCAAGTGGCTAGCTTTATTCGTTCGTCCTCTATTGTGATATTGGCAGATAGACAGACAACGGAAGGGCATGGCAAGATCGACTTAGAATATTTAAGAAATTTAAGAATATATACATTTTATAGGGTCGCAGATTAATATTTCGAGGTGTTACAAATAGAATGACTAGATTAGTATACCCCCATCCTAAGGTAGTGGGGTTTTGTTTGTTTTGTTTTTATGTAGCAACAAATTGACCAACAAATTTTTAGCAAATTAAAAAACAAATTATCCTAAGCGCCACAAGTTTTACAGCGCTAAATCGGTCACTCCGCCCATAGTGCGTTGTAAGAAAAAAACGTCACTCCAATTAAAAAAAAAGGTGAAAACATTTTTGTAAACAATAATTTATATGATCAGATTTATTTGAATTTGTCATCATATATCATTTGTTCCGATTTTTTAAATTTTTACTACAGCCGCCATAAAAAATAACCGTTATTTTCAAATTTTGTGAGTTACTTATGTCCGATTTACGCATTTTTTTCTGTTATGTTGTCACACATGTCTGTTATACATGTTGGTAATATCATCCATTTTAGAGTGTCAGTTTGTTTTTGCCAGATAATAAGGTTATTGGTGTTTTGGTGTGCTCTTCGATTTTTTACTATTCCAAAAAAAAAAAAAAAAATGGATCAAAGAAACTGTATTTAGTTTTGTGTAACCAAAAAGCGCATATCAGAAGTGTTTCGAGGATTGGAAAAAATATCTGAGGGGAGTTACTTTAAACGGGACAAGATAGTTTTTGATGAATAAATAAACACTTTATGAAAACATTTTAAATAACGGTTATTTTTGATCAAAGATCGTATGCTTTGTTGGGTCTCAGATCGTTGCTTCGGTGAGTTATAAACGGAAGGACGATGTTAGGGACATGATGGTTATTGATCAATAAATAAATACTTTTTGAAATAAATTAAAATAGCGGTTAGGTTAGGTTTAAATGGCAGTCTGCCATCAGACTCACTTAGATGTTTTCGTTCATTATGATACCACAGGAACAGAAGAAGGAAGAAACCTTCTAGTTCCTACCCTTGAACCATCCAGGTATCTTTAAAAGCCCAACTGTTCAGCCATCTCGAGTCGAGGGCGGTTTTTGTGTTCAGAAATACGTTCTCCAGGGATTTATGGGCTGCCTGGATGTCTGAGAAGATATTTATACCAATCGTCGTAATAGCATTATATCTTAGCCATTCCACCACTTCCTTAATTGCAAGGATCTCCGCTTGATACACACTGCAGTGGTCGGATAATCTTTTCGATATGACCAGTTCTAGATCTTTAGAGTACACCCCAAAGCCCACCTGGTCATTTAGTTTGAAACCATCCGTATCGAAGTTTATGTAAGATCTGTTAGCAGGGATATCGTAGTTCCAATCGGTTCTATCAGAAATAGTGGGACAGTACTTTTTATCAAAAAGCGGTTCAGGTAGGGTGTGATACACACATCGAACATTGTATCAAGGATTACACAGTGTCCGTAGCCGCCACATGAGAACTGAGAAACGAGTCGTTTGTTCAAAGCAGCTTTGGTCTGAACATAGCATTAAAAGTGAAATTGTTATAAAGTAGTGTGCTAAAATATTTTTGTTTTAAGTGAAAGTTAATATTAAAGGTACTGCAATTGTTTTTAACTAATAATATTATAAAAATGTCAGTTTTGATTCTATCAGAATTGTCTGTTTGGTAATGCATATTTGCAAACTAATTGTTTCTATGGATTGACTGAATTTGAATTTGTTTTGTTTTGGGGATAATAAAGATATTGGACTGAAACTTTGTTTTGTCCATAGGCAGATGGATATGTCAGACTATATCATGATATAGCCCCATATAGACCAATTTCCCGATTTAAGGTCTTAGGCCCATAAAGTCGCATTTATCGCCCGATTTGGATAGAATTTGGCACTAAGAATTATATAGGGTCCCTCGATAATCTTGCTGAGTGTGTTCTAAGGGGATTCATATTTGGATATACATAGATGTCATATATACCGATTTCACGATTTAAGGTTTTCGGCCTATAAAGGCGTATTTTTATCCGATTTCACTAAAATTTTACATAGTGAATTGTGTTAATCCCCTAAAAGTATATACCTAGTTAGGTTTGGATTGGATCATTTTTGGGTATAGCCACCATATAGACCGATATCCCGTTTGATCCAAAAATGGCGCATTTGTCAGATTTCGCTGAAATTTAGAACAATGAGCTTTATTAAACCACTACATCCCTACGGTCTTGAATCCTTTTTATTGCTTGATAGATTTTTCACAGAATTTTGACGAGATGTGGTTAATATACATACCCAAGGTGGTTTCCAAACTTCGGCCCTGCTGAACTTAATTCGCTTTTGTTCCTTTCTATTTCGTCTTTTCAACATGTAAATTTTGGAAATTTGGCGTTAAATAAATTCCTTGGTGAAATTGGACGATACCGCTATGTGGGGACTATGATCGGGGATAGCAAAATGGAAAAGGAAAGCCAAAGATAGCAACACACACCAACCACTATGGAACGGGTTCCGTCCATGGTTAGAAGACTCCTCAACCATATCAGGTGTGATGGCTTCAAGGGCCGTGCGTTGGCATGTTGTATATGAATCGTATTAACTGCGAAAACCCATCTATTATAGAATTACCACATTAACCACGCTCGTCAACCCTATCTATTAGCTGTACTTTTTCCCAATGCATGTGTTTTTGTGTAATGACAGACTTTCTTTCTGTGTTAATTACACTACTTTCGTACTACACATGATTCTGTGCATCTGTTGGAAGTTGTATTGATGGCTTCGAACGCTACCTTTGAACGTAAAGGAGTATCGAAGGCGGCTTTGTGATCAACAAAGAGATGGTAGGTGTTGCTTTGTCCATCTCGGGTCTTTTCCTGGATTTTTCGCAGTGTGAATATCTGGAGGTGGATTTACCAGGTCTAAAGCCGTATTGACATGGCCCAATTATCTCATTGGCTTTAGGTTTTAATCTTTCACACAGTACGCTCGAGAGTATCTTGTATGCGATGGGGAGGAGACTTATTCCTCTGTAGTTAGCACATTCCGTCTTGTCTCCTTTCTTGTGTACGGGACATAGTATGCTGAGGTTCCAATCATCGGGTATGCGTTCTTCTAGCCAGATTGCGCAGATAAGCTGATGCATACGCCTTATCAGCGTGTCACCTCCGGTTCAGCGGGTAACCCATCGGCTCCTGCCTGCCTGGACCTCATTCTGACTAGGAGGTAAACATTCTATACCATCATCAGGGATTGGTTCTGCGGTATCCTCTTCGCCGCCAACGTCGGACACTAGCAGTTGGGTAAAATGTTCTTTCCACATCCTCAGCATGTTATCTGTATCAGTTACCAGATGTGCCTGCACCAAAACCATCGGTTTGATGTTTAATTCTTTGGTAGAATTTCCGGACTTCATTCTGACTCCTGTACATCTTAATTCGCTCGCACTCACGTCTTTCCATTACCTTCTTCTTTCTGCGGAATAGACGTTTATCCTTTCTCCTTTTCTCCCGATACCTCTCCTTCATTTGGCGCGTTGCCACTGATTGCAGGGTTGCTCTATATGCCGCATTCTTGGCTTCAGTAGCATCTCAACACTCTTGGTCGTACCATGGGTTTCTTGGATGAGGCTTCCGGTACCCAAGCACGGCTTTCGCGGCATTTTCCATGGAGTGTGTAATAGTTTGCCACTGCGCCATTATATCATCGGGACAAGGAGTGCTTTCATCAAGCAGTTGGGCCAGTCGAGTGAAGTATGCCGCTGCCATTTGTTGTGTTTGCAGCTTTTCAATGTCTAGCTTCAGTGCAGTGTCAGATCGTACTTTCCTCGTCATGTTCAAACGGGTGCGAACCTTTGCTGCAACAAGGTAATGATCCGAATTTATGTTCGCTCCACGGATCGATCGTACATCTAACATGTTGGATGAATGCCTTTCATCTATCACAACGTGATCAATTTGGTTCCTCGTGTTTTCATCGGGTGACAGCCATGTTTTTGTTGAAATCTGGTGCTACTAACCATGTTTTTTGCCGCGGCGAAATCAATCAGCCTCAACCCATTACTGGACGTTATCTCGTGGAGTCCGAACTTTCCGACTGTTGGACCAAAAATGTCTTCCTCCCCTATCTTCGCATTAAAATCTCCCAGAACTATTTTAGTATCATGGGCGGGGCAGCAGTCATATTCTCTCTCTAGGTGCTCGTAGAAAATATCCTTGGTCTGCTCTCGTCGGGGCATGGGCACAAATAAGGCTGATGTTGAAGTATTTGGCTTTTAAGCGGATTGTGGCTAGCCTCTCATCCACTGGAGTCAAGCCGGAGACAAGATGTTTCAGCCTCCGACTAACCACAAATCCACAGCCAAATTATGGCAGCTAGTTCGTCACCGTTTGGTGTTGTAGTGACGCCATTCCCAGTCCATCGCACTTCCTGTAAGGCGGTAATATCCGATAATATCTAACACATCCGCCAGCGCGTATACTGCACCATCTCTGTAAAGAGTGCGGACATTCCAGGTGCAGATCCGCAAATCATGGTCCTTTTTTTCGTTTGCGTGGGTCGTCACCTTATTTGAAGGTGCCAATAACTCGCCTTGTCATCTCGAATATCATTGGCACTCAGTATTCAACTAAGAGCCAGTGCCACCTGACTCCTCACTGAGACTCTCCTCTCCAAAATGGCTGACTGGCCACGGCCGCATTTGCAGCTACTCCGCATAAAACGGAGCTTTCCACCATCCGCATCCTGCTAATCTTTCCATGATAATCTGTGTGGTGCTGATAGTTATCCCGTGTCGGCCTGGAAGGTTTGTAAACTATTTCTTTTGATATTATAATCTGTTTAAATACGATTCGTGTGTGTAGTTTAGGTTAGGTTAGGTTTAAGTGACAGTCTGCCATTAGACTTACTTAGACGTGGAATATGCAATAACGGTTTGGTACTAAAACCAATAACTATTAGATATTAAAACCAGTAACAGATTGGTATTAAAACCAATACCAGTTTAGTAGGAATTCAAGTACAAAACCATATTAAACATTATATATTTCATCCGTACCATGCGGTATTGCTTTGTTGTTGTTGTAGCAGTTTGTTGTGTTCGATCTTTCGTCTGCTTGATTCTGTTGAGTGTCCAGATCCAGGAAATCTGCGACTAAGATGGGGAGCGTCCAGAGGGATCTGGGTCTGAGTCGAGTGGGACTGACTGGGCATTTTAATAGGTGATGTTTATCGTGTGGTCCCTGGTCACAATCGGGACATACATATTGTACGACGGCATCAATCCTTGCTCCGTAGGAGTTGAGGCGGCTGCTTCTGCCGGAACGTAATTGGGCCAGAGCCACTCTGGTTTGCCGGGGGAGGTATATTTCTTCAGGTGCAATGGAAGGCGGTCGTTCTCCAAGGACTACATTCGCCGCATCTGCTACCGTGTTTGCATGAATGTTGTCTAGCCCGCATGATGTGCCGCTTGATCTAGAGGTTCATCATGTAGATCTACCTTAAGGCTTCTGGGCGATGGATACCTATCCACAAGATGATGATTTGGATGGTCTCTGCGATATCAGCCCAGAAGGTATTGCTTAGACGCCATGTAGTTATGTCTTCGCACTGGTAGGATCTTTGTCTCCTGATGAAGGCGGTCCACATGAGAACTGACGAGACACGCCGTCGCAGTTCGAAGGGCGGCATTCTGACAGATCTGAATATTATTCCACTTCGTGTCACAGAACTGACAAGATCACACTGGCGCTGCATAACTTACCACAGACCGGCCAATTGCTTTGTACGTGATCAACAAGGTTTCTTTGTCTGCACCCCAAGTGCTGCCGGAGAGTGACTTGAGGACCTTGTACAATGATCGTACAATCGTCCGCATATGATACGATATCTATGCCGTCTGGAGGGGGTGGAATGGAGGATAGGTAGAGAGATATCACCCCGCCTTGGAGAACTCGCTGCTTCACTCTACGATGCCTAAATTCCACAAATGACTGGCGACTACACAGATATTTCGCGACCCATCGTTTCAGGCCTGGCTGGAGGGACGTGTTGGCGATGTCCTCAAATTGTTTGGCATGGCTGACTGTGTCGAATACCTTCGAGAGGTCCAGTGCTAAGAAAACCGTCCTATAATTTGACCTGGGCTGATTGAAGCCACAGCAAATGTGTGCGGTGATGGCATGCAAAGCAGTTGTTCTGCTATACAGACTTCGAAATCCATGTTGATGCTTGGCGAAAGGAAATTCTCCTACGAGGCTCGGGAGGATTGCTATGTTATCATACGGTGTTGCTTTACTATCAATACGGCATGGTACGAAAATTTCAAAATTTCAGCCCAACCGAACAAGAATTGCACCCTATAGAGGCTCAAGAAGTCGAATCGCGAGATCGGTTTTTATTGGATTTATATCAAGTTATAGACCAATTAAGACCATATATTGCATAGTTGTTAAGAGTGATAACAAAACGCGAAGTGCAAAATTTCAGCCAAATCGAAAATGAATTGTGCCTTCAAATCGGAAGATCGGTTTATATAGCTTCTATATCAGGTTACAGTTTGTGCGAGTCATAACAAAATGCCAAGTGCCAGTGGATCGTTTGGGTGCCGGGTCATAGAGCGGTAAGGGGGAATGAAAGAGCAGACGATTTGGCAGTAAGGGCCAGTGTATTGCCGTCAATAAACTTGGTTAGCCAGAAGACATTCGGGCCGATGAATCCGAGTTAAGGACGTGGTCGACAAAAGCGTATGTAACACTGTGAAACGAAGAAAAAGTCGGTAGGACGGCGGAAATTTCATCGGGAGATCCGCATCGTGAGAAGACGAGGCAATTACGGAAAGGAAGTAAGGATGAGGTCAGAATAGCTTTCGGTATCATAATGGGGCATATAGGACTACGAGCTCACTTATGCAAAATCGGTGCGGTAAGTGATAGCATGTGGGAAAGTTGATGAGACGTTGGACCATTTACTATACTTTGCCAATACCGCAAAAAAAAATTTTTTAATTTAATATCTTCAAAACCAGTGGAGATATTGTATACCTCAAGCGGACTTTTTTGTAGCACTATCCAGCCAAAAAAGAATTTTGAAAATCGGACCACAAATGAAGGTTTGTCAGCACCAACAATTTTTCGGAGTACCGAGGTGACCAATGAGATATCTCTACCCGTTCTCACACAGTATATTTTTTATTAGTTTTTTTTCGATTTTCTCCCACTGTGCAACGCGACAAAAGTGTTGTTAAGCTTTGTTTTTATACCCTCCACCATAAGATGGGGGGTATACTAATTTCGTCATTCTGTTTGTAACTACTCGAAATATTCGTCTAAGACCCCATAAAGTATATATATTGTTGATCGTCGTGAAATTTTATGCCGATCTAGCCATGTCCGTCCGTCCGTCCGTCTGTCTGTCGAAAGCACGCTAACTTCCGAAGGAGTAAAGTTAGCCGCTTGAAATTTTGCACAAATACTTCTTATTAGCGTAGGTCGGTTGGTATTGTAAATGGGCCATTTCGGTCCATGTTTTGATATAGCTGCCATATAAACCGATCTTGGGTCTTGACTTCTTGAGCCTCTAGAGTGCGCAATTCTTATCCGATTGAAATGAAATTTTGCGCGACGTGTTTTGTTATGATATCCAACAACTGTGCCAAGTATAGTTCAAATCGGTCCATAACCTGATATAGCTGCCATATAAACCGATCTTGGGTCTTGACTTCTTGAGCCTCTAGCGTGCGCAATTCTTATCTGATCAGAATGAAATTTTGCACGACGTGTTTTGTTATGATATCCAACAACTGTGCCAAGTATGGTTCAAATCGGTCCATAACCTGAAATAGCTGCCATATAAACCGATCTTGGGTCTTGACTTCTTGAGCCTCTAGAGTGCGCAATTCTTATCCGATTGAAATGAAATTTTGCACGACGTGTTTTGTTATTATATCCAACAACTGTGCCAAGTATGGTTCAAATCGGTCCATAACCTGATATAGCTGCCATATAAACCGATCTTGGGTCTTGACTTCTTGAGCCTCTAGAGGGCGCAATTCTTATCCGAATGGAATTGAATTTCGCACGACGTGTTTTGTTATGATATCCAACAACTGTGCCAAGTATGGTTTAAATCGGTCCATAACCTGATATAGCTGTCATATAAACAGATCTGGGGAATTGACTTCTTGAGCTTCTAGAAGGGGCAATTCCTATTCGATTTGGCTGAAATTTTGCATGACGTATTTTATTTTTACTTTCAACAACTGTGTCAAATAAGGTTCAAATCGGTTTATAACCTGATATAGCTGCCATATAAACCGATGTGGGATCTTGACTTCTTGACCCCTAGAGGTCGCAATTATTATCCGATATGCCTGAAATTTTGTACGACGGATCCTCTCATGACCATCAACAAACGTGTTTATTATGGTCTGAATCGGTCTATAGCCCGATACAGATCCCATATAAATCGTTCTCTCTATTTTATTTCGTGAGCCCCAACGGGCGCAATTCTTATACGAATTGGCTGAAATTTTACACAGGTCTCCAACATATAATTTATCGATATTTTATGATATCGTTTTAATAGCAGAGCAACTCTTTTCTTATATCCTTTTTTTCCTAAGAAGAGATGCCGGGAAAAGAACTCGACAAATGCGATCCATGGTGGAGGGTATATAAGATTCGGCCCGGCCGAACTTAGCACGCTTTTACTTGTTTAAATGTTATAATGTATTTGTTTTAATATAATTAAATGTTTTAGAACGATTTGTGTGCCTAAAAACGAGTTCAAATACTCGACAATGTTGAAAATGGAAATAGTACAAACTCTTTTTCGGTCTTGCTTAGTTCGGCCGGGCCGAATATTATGTACCCTTCACCATGGATCGCATTTGTCAAGTTCTTTGCCGGATATATCTTCAAAGCATAATGGATAAAAATTGACATGCCATGGAGCCATACCAGGTTTTGGACCGATTCGTACTATACTTGATTTGGATGATGGCGACCATGTTAGAAGTCATTGTACAATATTTCAGACAAATCTGATAAGAATTGCGTTCTCTATAGGCTTGAGAAGTATAATCGGGAGATCAGTTTATATGCACTGAAAGGAAACCCTTTGTAACCGGATTGAAATTTTGCATTAATGCAGTGAAATTTGTGATTGTTTTGGAACCAACGTAGAGCTTCATTGCATTAATGAAACAAGTTTCATTCAATCAAAAGAAATAATTTTTTTGCTTATAAGTTATTTTCTTTGTTCGGTTCGCGCTGCTTGTTCTCGTTCGTTTACTGATTGCTCACGGTTTTTTTTCTGTTACTCTCTCTACAAATGCTCTAGAAACAATTTTGCCGCCGCCGTGATTTGAATTCATGGATCGCTTGTTTGGCAGTCTTGTATGCATCCTAAAGCCTGCCGACTTCATCTTCCTTATGTTAAAATAACTTAATAAGTACGATTGCACAGTGATAAGTGTCTCAATTAATTAAATTTGAAAAAAGGAAAAAATAATTTGTCGCAGTTTATCTGGCTGGAGGTCATATATTTAATAAAAAAAACCGATGTTTTTGTTTTTTTCATTTAATTGTTTTAATTATTTTCCCAATATTTCGATGCATCATCGATGTTCTTCTTCAGGGAGTATATCAGGTCTTTTTTTACATAAAAAAAGAAACAAAAAACAAGAATTTACCACACTATGCCCCATAGTAGCTATATCGAAATATGTTCCGATTTGGACCAAATACTAATAAGTACCAGTCATTGTTCAATTGTGTATAACAAAATATTGATCTTTTTAGTAGCTATACCTAAAAATAAACCGATTTGAACCATATACGACAGGGATGTCGAAAAGCCTAACATAAATTCAAATTTCAAACTTCAGTGATATAGGATTATAAATGCGCCTTTTATGGGGCCAAGACTTCAAATCGAGATATCTGTTTATATGGCAGCTATATCCAAATCTGGACCGATTTGGGCACAGTTGCAGAAAAATGTCAAAGAGCCTGACACAACTCACTGTCCCAAATTTCGGCGAAATCGGACAATAAATGCGCCTTTTATGGACCCAATACCTTAAATCGAGAGATTGGTCTATATGGCAGCTATATGCAAATCTTGTTCGATCTATTAACTTAACTCACTGTCCCAAATTTCGGCGACATCGGACAATAAATTCGCCTTTTTTGGGCCTAAAACCTTAAATCGAGTGACAGGTCTATATGGCAGCTATATTCAAATCTGGACCGACCTGAGCCACATTGAAGATAGATGTCGAAGGGCCTAAGACAACTCACTGTCCCAAATTTCAGCAAAACCGGATAATAAATGTGGCTTTTATGGGCCTAAAATCCTAAATCGGCCGATCGATCTATATGGGGGCTATATCAAGGTATAGTCCGATATAGCCCATCTTCGCACTTAACCTACTTATGAACAAAAAAAGAAAGTGAATAGTTTCAGCTCAATATCTCAATTTTTAAAGACTGTAGCGTGATTTCAACAGACAGACGGACGGACATGGCTAGATCGCAAGTAATTTTTTTTACCGGGCGGGGGATTCGAACCATGGTTTGTAAGTACTTAATGGCATGCGAATTATGTAATGAAATTCGTCATTAATGTAATGAAATTCTTTTCATTGTTTTGTTGTTCAATTAAAAACATAAAACTTTTAACGTTTTTCTACAATGTTTTTTGTTATTGCAATATTCACATAATTTACGTTTATTTTAGAAAAAATATTTTCATTCCATCAATGAATTCTGTTTCATTCATTTAATGAAATAATGAAATGACGAAATTTACCATAATGAAACTTTTCATTGCATTTATGAAACATTTCATTGTATTAATGGAAATTTTCATTGAATTAATGAAACCGGTCATTCACTTTAATTTTTTTTAACTGTTTTGAACAAATTAAAAATTTTTCCATCCAGTTACCATCCAGATATCTTTAAAGAACCCAATCAGACAGGTTCTCAAAGAAATGAGAACCTAAAGTGGAACTCCATCTGACTGCCAGTACGGGACATACACAAAGAAAGTGTTCTATAGTCTCTTTTTCTTCTTCGACGTCCTCACAGCTTCTGCGAAAGTCGTTAATGGCAACCTTCAGTCTGTCAGCATGTTTTTCGATTGGACTGTGACCTGTCATGACGGACACAATGATTGGAAGTCTGTTCTTGTAAGTGACAGCAAAGCGGTATACCTCGTCAAGTCTAGATTGGGCCACATAGTTTTGGAATGCTCATAGCCCCCTCTTTGTGACCATTTATCATTCGTTGCCCTTCGGGCCTGGTTCTGAAATCTTCGCTTACATGTTGCTAGAGGCATACCCACATATTCCAGTATCCCTGTAACGTGTAGTGTAGTTTCTAATCTCGCAAGCTCGTCCGCTTTCCAATTCCCTGGGATATCTTTGTGGCCCAGCACCCAGAACAAATTTTGATTTGTTCAGCCATCTCATTGAGAGATTTGCGACAGTCGAGGGCGGTTTTTGTGTTTAGAAATACGTTCTCCAGGGATTAAATGGCTGCCTGGCTGTCTGAGAAGATATTTATGCCAATCGTCGTAATGACATTATATCATAGCCATTCCACCACATCCTTAATTGCAAGGATCTCCGCTTGATACACACTGCAGTGGCCGGGTAACCTTTTCGATATGACAAGTTCTAGATCTTCAGAGTACATCCCAAAGCCCACCTGGTCGTCTAGTTTGTAGCCGTCTATTCCACACTGCCTGGAACATCGGACATTGTATCAAGGATTACACAGTGACCGCAGCCGTCACATGACTAAAGAGAAAGCTCGATTAACCTCACAGCAGTGATCGCAGAAATTTGACTAGGCACAATGTCCAGAGGCATAAGATTAAGCACTAAATTCAGTGCATCAGTTGGTGTCGTCCCCAGTGCGGCTGTAATGCACAGACAAGCCATCCTTTGGATCCGGTTGAGTTTTTAACAGTAGGTGGAATTTTGAAGCGCCGTCCACCAGACCACAACACCATATTGCTTTATAGGTCGGACAACTGCTGTATATACCTAATGCATGACGGTCTAAACCCTTAACTTTTGCCTATTGCATTCTTGCAGCTGTATAGGGCAGGAGTTGCCTTTCTTGCCCTTTTCAAAATGTTGGATTTGAAGTTCAATTTCCTGTCCAGCAAAACACCCAAGTATTTTGCACTTTCTGTAAATGGAACATTCTCTCTTCCTAAGGAGACAGGTGCCACTTTAGATAACTTGTATCTCCTGCTGAAAAGAACTACTTTTGTCTTGCCCAGATGTACTCCTAGACCACTTTTGGTAGCCCACTTAGCTGTTTAGATTGTATGGTATATTGTTTATGACTAAGTTCAAAATTAGAGGAGACAGTACAACTCCTTGAGGTGTTCCTCTGCTGACTCATCTTTTTAGTTTACACATCCCAAGCCTGCTGGAATGCATCTTTTAGTAAGCAAGTTATTAATAAACTTTCTTACGGTAGAGTTGATGGCTAGAAACTCCAACACCTTCATGATTAATGACGGTTTAACATTTTTGAAAGCCACTTCAATGTCAAGAAATGCTACCATTATATATTCCTTGACAGGTCGTGAAGGGCTGTTTCAGCTGACTTGCCTTTACTATGTGCGTGCTGTTGCCAAGACAGGTGATTTCCAGGGATCTTTGGCCTAAGTTATGTTTCTATCAAGCTCTTAAGAGTCTTCAGCATAAAGGATGACAGATTAATAGGACGAACATCTTTCGCATTCGTGTGGTAAGGTTTCCTGCTTTCGGAATGAAAATGACATTCGTTTCCCTCCATACAAGCAGAGTATATCTCCCTAAGCCAAGTATATCAGACACAGCTTGTAATTCGACCGGTGATACTTCAGCAGGACCTGGCGACTAGAAGGAGTCGAAACTTCTTATCGCCCAAAAGGATTTTCGGCTCAGTCACAATTTTCCCAATAACCTTCGACAAATGCATACCTGTGAAAACCTCTTCTGGCGCCACATTATTCGATGGAGAGTTTCCCGGGAAATATGTGTCTACGAGTAGTTCTTGTGTTTCCTCACTAGACATTGTCCATACATACCCATTGTAATAGGTCTAGAGAACGGAATCCATACCAGACATGAACCATCTTAGGGGAGTGGCATGGAAAATAATTAAGGACTTTGTAAGTAGCACGGAATTCCTAACTTAGATTTTCTTTTTCGAGGTTACTTTTTTCAATTTAGAGCGCACAACAAGTCGATTAGTGACTTAGGTGTTTGTCCATAGTGGGAAGGGGCGGATTAATATCTGCACTCTCTTTTCAACTTAACCTAACCTACAACTGGAATGACGAAATTAGTATACCCCCATCCTATGGTGGAGGGTATAAAAATAATGAAAAGTTTAAAAGCAAAAAAAAAAATCCACCATCGATGGAAATCAAGCTAATTCACATTCATTGTTCATACCCAGTTCTGTTAAAACTCTTTCTTCTTTCTTCGTTTCTTCGTTTATTTCTAATCTTTGCACTTGGTGTCTCTTTAAAGAGTCGCTTGGCTCTTCTATTACTGATTTATTGTCTGTGCTTGAAATCTATTAGTTATCTGCACGTTTTTCTGTCAGACAGTGACCTGTCATGATGGAGACCATGGATAAATGTTCTTTTCTAGCCAACGACAGCAAAGAAGTAGACCTCTTCAAGTTTAGATTGGGTCACATCGTTTTGAAGCGCTTAAGGCAAGCACGGTCGCCTCAGTGTACAACACACATACAAACCACACAGTGTCCTAAATCATGCAAGTCGATTCAGTAGATCTAAAGTTATAGCCCCTTGAAGGTTGGAGAAATGGAAAGTGGTCAAACTTGACACCTATATCTCACCCTGTATTGAAGATATAGACCAACAAGTCATTCTCCTGAAATCCTATGTCCTCTTCAGTTCAAAGTAACCGTTGAGCAAAGCGGACGTGTTTTCCTATCTCTCCTCAAATCAAAATGTAATCCGGGGCACGACGAAGGAGACTGAGGAGTATGCACCGTTAGTGCAATCGGATGCTGGAAATGCAGGTTGCTATAAGGGATAAAACTGACATTCCATGCACTTCTACGGAAGCTGGAAAGAGTGTCGGATCTCCCGAAGAGCATAACACTGCTAAAACGCTGAAAAAGAGCTCCTCGCTTTCAATTCCAACAGAAAGATTCTCTAATGCGGGAGGGCCAGTCCTCCCAGACAGTGTCCGGCGGAGACAAAATCGGAACAGAAACGAAGAAAGCGCGCACGGGCCCTGAGTCTTCAAGGCGGACTGTGACTTCCAAATGGATGCCACAGCCATCACGGAAGGGGATGGTCGCTGGAAAAGGTAAGGAGCCGCCCTCTTACTCCAAAGTGGCAAGGAAGCGCAACTGATATGAGCTGACGTATGTAGTCATCGATATAGGCAGCGCATCCGATGGAACCGTCATCGACTCTCTCATGATTCAGAAGGCTAGGATAGCCAAAGATCCACATATTGGAACATTAGGCAGCGCAGTTATAGGAAACTCAATGGAGCCGACGATGATACCATCACCCACCCCTGAGAAGCCCTTTACTCAAGATTGGGAAGATTAAGATAGGCATTCCCTTAAAATAAAGTATATTGCGTAAATAAGGCGGCTGGAAATATTGGAAAATTCGACTTTTTTGAAATATGGACTTTTATGTGGCCGGTAACATAAAATCGGACAGAATAGAAATATTTTCATGATGTTTTCTGTGTTTTGTAGAATAAGCGATACAGAAAAAAGTTATTTGCACATATATTCTTCTTATATATAAAATTAATTTGTGTTGTTTGTTTTTTCCGTATAGACTCAAAAACGGCTGAACCGATTTTCTTGAATTTTATCACGAAGTTTTGCTTTTATTGCAACCGTGTAGCGTTTGCTTCAACATATTAAATGTTGGCCACAAACGTAGTATTATTAAACGTAACTAACTTTGTTTATTGTAAACCTTTAGCAGCTTCGTCTAGAGTTTAACCTAGACCTTTCTTTTGTTGTAAAACCAAAAACTCTGTGATTGCAAAAGTGTTTCGATAGCCGCATTATTTGTGTACAGGGCCAATAATTATTCCTTTGTGCCTCACCTACTAGAGAGAAAGGGCGAGTATTCGAGAGTATAGACCAGCGGTTGGCGAAAATACTCACTCTATTGCACATTACTTTGTACGTACAAAGATAATAATCACAAGCAGACCCATAGGCGTGCAAATTATAGCAATTGTGTGCTCGTCACTGGTATAGACACATTCTAACACACAACATTTTTCCTTTTTTGTTTTGACTGAGCAAAGAGCAGTAAGTTATTGAGCATCTCGGATGAGCGCAGAAGGCTAAATCTCGGAAAGTGTAAATTTTCATCATTTCGGTACAAAAAGTACAAGTATGTCCAACGACAAAAATCATTAGAGAGGTACACACATAGAGAGGTACAAAAAAAAACAAAGCATGACTATCTAAGGCACACGTAACTGTGAATGGTGAGCGCCACCGTGAGATGATATCCAACTTTCTTTTGCTCAAAATGCAAGAGCTTGACTTGTGGTTTCAACAAGACGGTGTCACATGCCACACAGAATGGATAACAATAGACTAATTGATAGGCGAGTTCGGTGAAAATTTTATTTCAAGTTCGGGACCGGTCAATTGGCCGCCTAGATCGTGCGATTTAACATCTTTAGACAATTTTTCGTGGGGCTATGTTAAAGCTCATGTCTATATAGACAAGCCCGCTTCAATTAACGCATTGGAAGACAACATTGTTGGAAAGAGTATGCCTAAATTGAAATAAGCGGATAGACCCTTTGAGGTGCAGTCACGGTCAACATTTGTATGAAATAATCTTTAAACATTAAATTATATGGACCCTATAGTTCTTAAAAAATCACCTTTTATTTATCACAAATTCTTGCAAGCATTTATAACAAAAAACATGTACTTTCATAGTAAACAAAGTTCAACGTTTTCCAGAAAAAAAGTTTACTTGGTGAAAATTTCCTTCCTGTCAAAGAAATTATTTTCTCTGCGTGTGGCAATATCGATCTTAAATGGAAGCTCTTTGGGAGAACGAAATTGACTTCCATTTTTGGGAATAAGTCTCTGGGGGTGGGCCCTAAAGCATACCTCTAAGAGTGTCAGGAAAATTATCTTTACCACAATAGCCACGTCATCCACCACTTTTACATCTTTTTCCTCCTGAGACAATAATATGTTGCTAATGGCTCTATTAGTAAGTAGAAGAGACAGTACACGTCGTTGAGATGATTCTCTGTTGACCCATCTTTTCAGATCTACAGATCCCAAGCCTGCCGTAATGCATCTTTTAGTAAGCAAGTCATTAATGAGCGTAAGATGGTATTAACGCCTACAGGTATACACGACATGGTGATACAAGCAGAGTATATTTTTCTATGGAAAGGAGCTAGTCTATCGAACACAGTTTGTAATTCAAACGGTCATACACCATCAGTGCCTGGGTATTTAAAGGAATTGAAACTGTATATCACCCAAAGTATTTTCGGCTCAGACACAATTTTCCCAATAACATCTGACGAATGCATATCAGTGATAACCTCTTATGGCGCTATGTTGTCGGTTGGAGAGTTTTCCTGACATTGTCTATATATTCGCTGACTTCTTAATGTATCCTACCGTAATAGGTAGGTAGGTACCGTAGCCTAGATGGGACAAATGTTTCCTTCATAGAGCTGCAGAATTCCACCCGTATTTGTTTTGAGTCTTTTTCAGTTCGCCAGTGTTAAGGCCACTATAACGGTGGCTGTTTGTCCCATGTTGACAAAAGCGAGTCATTCAGGGCCTTCGTGCTCCGCTTTACTATTATGCCTATGTACTCCGCAGTTTGCACTTCCTTTTATAATCTAGAAGGCATAGTCGAGCAGAATGTTTGCCGAAATTTATCCCAATCCGCCTTTTTTCTGTTTAGCTGAGGGACCACTTCTGCGTATAATGATCAGAGAAGCTATGGTCATAAACTCTTTCCAGTCAAATATTCTTTCGCTGATATAATCTGATATAAAGGTAGCAACTAATGCCTGTCCTGCCAGGACCAGGCAGAATTTTATTTCCTTTATTACAAAGCGCCAGATTGCAACTTGTAATATTCTGATAAGCAGCTCACCCCTTTCGTTGATATCAAAACTTCCCCATATCTACTTGTTGTTGTAGCAGTGTTTTATACACTGAGGCTGCAGCCCTTGCCGATGAAGGACTCCATCTGGTCAATCCAGTACGTACTACCGGCTGCCATAGGACTGCCTCCATATCTGGTGATGAGTATTAGCATCACTTCATACAATGAGGCTCTTTTTCTTTATAGAAGCGGCTTAAACCAGCAACTTAAAGCTTAAAGCCGGCATCTCTGAATTGCGAGCCATACATAGGGAAGCCAGCCAGTAATGAGACATATTAATTTCATGGATGGCTACTAAATAATTTTCAGTGCTTAGCGGTGGAAGAAGAAAAACCTTTTAAGTACCCTTTGCAAGAATGCAGTCTCTGTGTCTCCTATTCTCCTGGCCCTTGCGCAGTTTACATTCAGGAATTCTTAGCCTTCGAACCATTCCTCCGCAAACCCATGGATAATACGTCAAACTCTCCTGCCCTTAGAAGGAGGTTTAGTGCTACCGAACCGGTCTCAGAATGGTTGAGTTTTATCTGTAGAAACCGGACAACAGTAAAAATACAGGAGCTGAAGGATTCCTTCCTTCAAGCAATTAGCTTTCATCGATTTGCGGGGGCCCAGGCAATTCCGCAAGGTCGTCGGAGAGTACAGATGACAGTCCATTGATTATCCCACTCCAATTGCTCTTAGGTATACAGCCCTGTTCTATCCCTTGTCGACAACTACCATCCCCTAGCGATATTAGCAACCCATATTGCTATTGCTCGTCTTGGGTCTTTTGGGGATGGAATGCCCTCCAAATTTCCCACCCCAATTAAGGGGTGAGAGTTTTAGTATAATTCGCACCAAGAGCTGGCAACATATTTATGGCACTATCGATACTAACGATATATTATTTTTTGTCTGCAAAAATTTTACAAAAATAGGCGAAACGACACTGAATGTATCCTTTAAGATACATTGTGCCTACAGATGGCGCAATTTTCATCCGATTAGGCTAAAACTTTTTACAATACTTCTGTCATGACTGCAACACACTGCTACAACAACAACATGACTTCCAACCGACTTCATAAAATTTGGTTTTATTCGGTCCTTGCATTGATATTGCTTCTATATAAATCAATCTCTTGATTTTTACTTCTCATATTCGTTTGGAACATAGGTGATGGAAAATCAATGATAGTATCGATATTTATTATTAGAAATATCGAATGTTGCAATTATCGATAGTTTGCCAGCTCTACTAAATACACCTGAGAGCGATGCGCCTTCTAACATTGAAACATTTAAACAATAAACTTAATTATTAAAACGCCTTTTGAGAGTTTTGATTTTAATTTTTGGTAAATTTTATTTTCATATGTATATAATTATTTATAAGTTGTTATTTTTCTTATATGTATGTATGTTTATAATAATGGTATTAAATATATATGTAGGTGTGCTATAACTGAAATACTTATACGCCAAATTTAAATGTTACTATTTTACAAGAAATGCTAAACATAATATATACCAAATACATGTTATGTATATATATATATATATATATATATGACTATTTATATAAGTATATGCAATATGCTTTAATAAATTAATATTCATTAGTCTGTGTCCATTGATTTTACTCAGATTATCATATATGTATATAGTATGTATACTGCTATTTATAATCGTATCGTATTTGCAATGATCTCTTCAAGTCATCTCGCATGAGTTTCTATTAAATGTTGGAGGGTGTAATGAAAATTAAAAAAAAATGAGTGTTGTTGATCTGTTTATGGCTGCCAAGAGTTCAAAATAAATCGCAAATTTATTTGTTGAAATTAAGCCTTTTCAAATACGTTGGGACTTGGCGGTCTTGCGTCTTGCTCAATTTACAGTAGTTTTTGGGCTGCTGCACGCCATGTGAAATCCTGGTGCAGTTTCTTCAATTTTATCTTCTAATATTAAGGGAATTTGGATTTAAGGGTTTTTTGTGACAGCTTTTAGATGTTTTTTTCCGGATGATCTCTTTGTACTTGTAAATTTTCGTTTTTTTGCTTTTAGATTTTACATGGTGTAAAAATAGCTATAGGTATTCAACTCAAACGGTGTCCCCAAGATTCAAGCAAGAAATCTTTTTCTATATGGGATTAAGACGAAGACATTTCTATTATGATGCTATATTATTTGTTGTATAATTTTTTTTACCAATTTTTTATTACACTTATTCTTAATAACTATTTTTGGAATTTACATGAGTTCATTCCTCTCTGCGGGGAATGGGAGCGTTTTCAGCGATTTCTTTAATAACTTGGCACAGTTTGTTATTTTTTTTTTTTTAAGAATATTTATGTATACTCATTTTCTTATATATAAATTCTTTTATAACTTATCAATTATTTATGTATTTTTATTAATGGTGATATTTTACATTACATAAGTACATATACTTGGAGCACAACACAATGAATAAAACGATAAATTATAGGGTTTCTTATGCGACTTTCTATATACATTAACATACGAGTATGAAAGAAAGGAACTAAGATTTTCTAAATGTTTTTCATACATTATTTTCTTTAACAAAACATTCAAACAATATTTTTCAAATAAGAAGACAAACATTACAAAAATTAACTCATTCATTATGCGGATAAAAGTAATTCTTTAATATATAAGTTTTTTAAAGAAAATCAATCAGCAGTAAAAATACTGCAATCAGACATTTTTAACCGATTCTAACTTTTTTTTACTATGTTTGAGGATATTTGCAAAGGACTAATAAGGATAATTGCGAATTTCTATTGAAAGAAGTTTCTTAATGCAAACTTGTAAATATTGGTTAATATAAGGGATGTTGGTTTACAAGTAAATCGTTCTGAACGGGGCTGCGGAGTCGGAGTCTTGGACTCGTAGTCGGAGTCGAGATAATTTTTACGACTTAGACTCCAAGACAAAGCAAAAAAAATTAAATTCTAAATTTTTTTTATAATTAAAAAAAAAAAATAAAATAATAAAAAAAAAATTTAGTGGCAGTTGTATTCAATTTTCCTGTTTTCAAATTCAAGCTCTAAGACTTTTTGCTTTTTATTTAAATTATTTATCGATATTTCGTAAATAAAAATCGAGTTTGGGTTTTCATTAAGATATATCATATCTTTAAAATGTATTCTATTGAAATATTGATGAATAAATAAAATAAAATAAAAAATAGCTAAATTAGAAAAAAAATACTGTCAAAATTTCAGATAAATTTTTTCTTTACAAACTTTTATCGAAATATTGGTTTTTAGAAAAAAATGTTATTGATGTGTTGTTGTTAAAGAAACTTTCTATAACTTTTTCACAAAAATGTAATTAAAAAAAAAGATAAAAGCTTTTGTCTTAAGAAATAATTTCATTAAAATTTAAGCTGTACAAAAATTGTCATTGAAATAAAAACTTTTGTCTTAAGAAATAATTTTATAGAAATTTAAGCTGTAGAAAAATTGTCATTGACATTTTTCTTAAAAAATTGCATTGAAATTTTTTTCTTAGAAAAATTTTATTAAATTCTTGTTTCTATGTAGAATTTCGACCAAAATCCGTACACAGATAAAAATAATTTTGAAAAACAACAACTTTGGTGGAAAAAACAACTACGAAAGTTGTTAATTTTTCTGCAACAATTTTTTTTGAATCTCAACGACCCAAAGTACAAAATTGGTGTTGAAAGGCACTCTTTGCGCACCATCTCGTGTTAAATTCTTGCGTCACACTGTGGGGTAGAATCGAAAAAAACTACTAAAAAAATCTGTCTGTTCGGATAACTCAGAAATTTAAACTGGTTGGAGCTGAGGTGTTATCGAAATGAAGTGCTTGATGTCTACAATATCTGTCCTGGATTTGGGGATATTCGTCTTAAAATTTTTATTTTTTTGGGAATTTTGGCCGAGATCGGCTTAGTGTTTTGCGATTAACTAAGGCATCATTTTGATGCATATTATGGAGTGATGACAAAATTTACAATGGCTTTGCTGCAAAAAGAGTCCGCATCTGATAAATCAGTTAAAAGTTATGCAGTTTGGAGGTCAAAAATGTTAAAAAGGAGTAGTTTATTGTAGAGATTTTTGAGCACTATCCGGCAAAAAATGGAAATCAGACCCCAATAGAAGATTTGGCAGCACAAAAGTTTGCTCCTACAACAGGAAATCTGCAGTAAATCCGGGAACGCAGTGATTTTTTGCTAAAACAACAATAAAAATTTTGTTGCTCTTTTATGTTGGTAAAAAAATTGAAAGCAGCCAAAAAAGCTCATAAATGCATTATACTCATTCACATCTCATTAGCATAATTTTTTTCCATTTCCCATAATTTTACAATTTTTTAATGATTTTAAATAACAGCAGACAAATGGCAAAAGTTTCAAAGGAGATACACCACACCAACCATGATTTGACGCGTTTTGACTCCCCACCATCAGAAATATTTAGATGTGAGGGTTTCAAAGGTTGTACATTGGTTGGTTGTATTTATCTCGAAAAAACGCAAAAGAACCTGTATGGAATTCTACAGCACACTTTGTCCTACTGGCTGTGTCACTTTTCCAATGCATGTGCGTTTGTTTTATTGCAACGTGGATTTCTTTTCCACCTCCTACAATTGTCTTTCAGGGCATGCATATGGTTTTGTGAATCGGCCCAGAACGCTAAGACGACGGCAAACGTTCATTGTTGTTCGAACGTGGTGGGTTCAAACCACGGCCCGGCTTAGCCTCGTTTTTTTATTTTTCTAATTTTATTTGCCCGTTAGGGTGAAGATCATTTTTCCAATGATGTGTTAACTTTTCTTTCCAGATTAGCTTAATGATCGAAAATTTTATTCAATGGAAAATGAAAGCCACATGTTGTTGCCAGTTGTTGTCGAATTTCATAAAATGTCAAAAGCAAACTTTTTGACATTTGGTTCGTTTGCCAACTGATTCTTGATTTCATATTGGAAAGGAGATTTGTCTAACAAGGAGATTTGACAGTGAATTATGCATATGTCAATAGCGCTAATCGAAAGACGAACGCTATTCATATTGCTAAGAATCGGTTCAGATTTAGACATACATACGATATATACAGGTGCAAAGTCCTCACATTCCAATTTATCTTACAAGCTTTTTTTAAGTGTACTTCGATAGAAAATCTCAATTTTTGTTATAGTACATTGTCATCTTATATCCTCAACTAATAATAGGCCGGAAATGGATGATAGTTAGAGGGATTGGAAGCATGGTGGTTCGCGCTTGGCAATACGGGTGCTCTTACGCCTGGATGATAATTACTTGATGCAACCTGGTGGTAAGCACCGAAACCCCGAGCCATATGACGATTTTGTGCCGATTCTCCCAGTAATCTCGACTGATCCGGCCCTCCTAGCAGACGATTATTTTGTTCCATTAGCAAATGAGCGGTAGGGTCCACCAACAAACGATGTTGATCGGCCGCATTCGAGGCAGCTAAAATTCGATGTTGTTCCACCGTCGAAAGCAGGCGGTGATGTTCAAGACTCTCTCGACTTTGGTGTTGCATTTGCGAGGAAAGGAACGATCGGTTGTTGCCCACAGACATATTTGTGTTTGGCGTTAGATCTAATGATGCCATTCGTAGCATGTCATGGTGCGGATGATTGTAGGGCAACTGTGGTGGCGAGGGTACAACATAATTGGCGGTGCGACTTAAATCCACCGAAGTGGCCTGATCATGATCTTGTTCACTCAGTTGATCTGACAGCATACTGTGCATGGCAGACTGATGTTGCTGCATGGCCAACTGACTAGGATGTTCCTGTTGCTGATGCTGCGAGGAAGTTGAGCCGCCCGACGATGCCGAATGGTGTTGTTGGCTTTGTTGCGATTGCTGATTCTGCTCACGTTCCGATAAAATATCGTAAATGTGATGATGATAACGACCTATGCCGGTCAAATTCGCTGAGCTATTACTGGGCAATTGGAAGTTGTGATGATAATTTGATGCGCTCACATTGGAACGGGATGACATGTCGAGGCCTTGTAAATCGGAAATGTCATTTGAGCTAGCAGCAGTGGCAGCAGAGTTCGTATTACGATACTCCGAAGGCGAATCCATATTTTGATTGTTATATTTTAAAGCTGTCGAATTTGCCAAACTTTCGTATTTCGAATACATTAAATCCATCTGGGACTGTGGGAATTTCATTCGCATGTCCTGGCCGACACTGTAAAGGAAGAAAAAGAAGTTTAAATTAATGATGTTTGTTTGATTAGTTTAGGTTAAGTTGGGAAAAGGGTGCTGGTTTTTTACCTCCACACGTCCTTAACAACAATTCAGTAAATGGCACCACAGCCATCACTAAAGGGGAAGATGGTCACCGAAAAAGGTATGGAGCCGCCCTCTTACTCCAGAGTGGCAAGGAAGCACAACAGAGATGATATTGGCAATGCATCCGGTAAGATTGCACCAGATATCGGTCTCATGTGGAGGATCTGGTTAATGAGCGGACGAGCACCCATACACATTTTGAGCTGCGAGTATAGAGGGGTGGTCTTAAAAATGCGCTTTGCAAGAATGAATAGATACCACCAAAAAAACTCGTTAGAAGTATCCACACTCCCTGGGGCGCAAAGTTCGACATGGTGGGAAAGATGGACATCCCCCAGCTCACAAAGGCGACGGTCTTCATGAAGGGTTAGGACAGCGAATTCGATTAGGGACGTGTGGTGTAGGGACGAGAGACTCAATTCAGTCTACCAAACAGTTAAGAGACGATTAGATCATCACCCACTCCCAAGAAGCACACCTACTCAAGATTTCGAAGACTAGAATAGGCAAATATCCTAATATTGCAACATCATCCAGAGCAGAGACAGGAGACTCGACACAGCTTAACGACTTTCTTAAGATTTAGAAGACTTGGATAGGTGAAGATCTAATATTGAAACATCAGGCAGTACAGCGAAAGAAAAATCAATGCAGTCTTAAGAATAGGGAGCAGATGATGAGACCATCACCCACTCCCAGGATGCCCATTTACTGAAAGATAATGAAAGACATGTGGTAACCCAGATGAAGCAGCACCGGAGCGAGACAACTACACACGCTCTAATGTAGAGAATCAGCAAGCGCAAGATTCATATTGCCTTAATTCAGGAGCCATGGACGACCCAGTGGCCGCCATAGCGCAGAGGTTAGCATGCCTGTCTATGGTTCGAATCCTGGCAAGAAAATCAGAAAAAAAAATTATTAACGTTGGTATTCTCTCCTAATGCTGGCGACATTTGTGAGGTACTATGCCTTATAAAAACTTCTCCCCAAAGCGGTATACTGCGTCATGCCGTTCGGACTCAGCTATAATACCCAAATCAGTTTCCTATCCAAGATCACACCTACATAAGTATTTGATCTTATCAGATATCGAAATCGACTTATGGAGGAAACGTGGTGCGTTAAATTGGCCCACCTTCGTCTTCTTCGTTAACAGGCATATATCAGTCACACATTGAGACCTCAGTCATAGGCCACATGCAAGACCCTTTCGGCCTTTCTACATAGCTCGTTCGGATCTCTACCCCTTAGAAGTATTATAACATCGTCTGCGTAGCAGAGGGGTTCAAATCCCTCCTCAGTCAGCATCCGTAATAGGTCATTTATGGTGGTCACCCATAGGAGTGGTGATAAAATGCCCCCCTGTGGCGTGTCTTGTGCCACTTTCTCCCTTATATTTATGTCATGGGACAGACAATTTATGCACCTCTTCCTTAGCATGTGGTTTATCCAGTCTCTAAGGACCCGTTCCACCCGGTTCTAATCTAAGGTTTGGATTAATATGTCGGTCCGTACATTGTTAAAAGCCCCCACGATGTTAATGCAAATCTGCAGTGTGTACGTTTTGGCATCGAAGGATTCTTCTATTTTATGCACAAGCTTGTGCAGGGCAGTCTCCACCGTCCTTCTCTTAACATATGCATGCTGTTTGTATTTGAGCAGTTCGCTGGATGTCTACTCTTCATCATGGTGTCCACACTACGGTGCATGATTTTGAGTAGAAATAACGTAAGGCTTTTGGTCTGTAGGCCTTTGGTGTCGCATAACTTGCCTTGCTCTGCTTGGGTATAAATACCACCCTTGCCTCCTGCCAGGCTTTCGGAGTTTCCCAGGCACGCTGTGAAAATAATGGCTAGGTGGGGCGTCAGATAGTTTGCCTCCTTCTGTAGTCACGCCGGAAATATTCCAGGTCCGGGTGACTTAAATGCCTTGAAGCTCCTTAAGAATTCATTCAACATAAATTCTTTAATTATAAACCTTCGATCAACATCATTATTCCAAGATTCTGGTGTCTCCGTGAGTCCCATCGTATCCTGTGGAAAATGCGTTTTCATCAAAAGTCTCAACATGTCCTCCGTTGTCTCTGCTCTCACTCCCATGACGTCTATTAAGGTTTCAGTTTGGACATGGGTTTTTGAGAGAAACTTTTTTATCTTGGCGGCGTCATTAACGCTATCGACCTGTTCACAGAAAAGCTTCCAGGAGGCACTTTTTGCCGCTTTGGTAATCTTTTTGTATTTCTTGAGCCGTGCGTAATACACATCCCAATAAACTTCTGTTTTTTTTTCGACGTGCTCTGTTATAAAGTCTGCAGACCTCTTTCCCAATACTGCGAAACTCTCCTGTCATCCAGGGATTTTCTTGGGCTGATTTCCTTTCCCGCTGAGGACACTATCTTCAAAAGACCACACAAGTGCAGTTGCAATCCTGTTGACATTTTCGCCAATGTCTTCTATGCTTGGACACTCTTAAATATCTTGGCCAGTAGGATTTCAACTTATTCCGGATGCTTTTGGATTCGGCGCTTTCCGTGCTATTCTAAAACTAAGAGTGTTCCATATAGGTCCTCCAATCCTAAACCTCATCGATTAGATTTTCCAAATATATAGTCCTAGTTCAGTAGGCTGTATTGAGTTTCCAGTTCCTGTACTGCCTGATGTTTCAATACTAGGATTTACTTAATTTTGGAAGACTAATATAGACAAAGATATTAGACTTCCAAATCTTAAGTAAATGCACTTCTTGGAGTAGGTCGGCTCCCTGTTCGTTAGGCTGCATTGAGACTCCTGTCGTTGCGCTGCCTAATGTTTCAATATTAGCATTTTTACCTTTCCTAGTTTTCCGAATCTTGAAGTCGGAGATGGGTCCGTCGTCGGGTTCTTGTTTGTTAGGCTGTGTTGGGTCTCTCGCCACTGCACTGCCTGATTTTTTAATATTAGGATATTTGTTTATCCTAGTCTTTCCAATATTGAGAGAGGCAGTGATTGTCTCGTCGTCAGCCCTCTGTTCATTGGGCGGTATTGAGTCACCTGCCACTGCACTGCCTGATGTCTCAATATGAGGATTCCTCCATCCATTTTGTGAGCTGGAGGATGTCCATCTTTCTTACCAGATCGAGCTTTGCGCCCTCCCAGACAGCGTGGACATTTCACCGTCGCAAATCGCAGCGTAAAGATGTCTCCTCTATACTCGCAGCTCATCATTTGTATGGGTGGACCCTCTACAGAGTCCCACACATGTTTGGGACGCCGTTAAGATGAAATTGTTTTTCTCCATAATCCATGTTTAAACTGAAACGTTATTAGACGACATGGAAGTGAGAGGAGACAACGGAGAACATGTTCAGGACTTTGATTAAAACGCAGTTTCCACAGGATAGGACGGGACCCACGGAGACACCGGAATCTTGGAATAATGAGATTGATCGGAGGCTTATAATTACGGAATTTTTGGTAATGGAAGCCTTGAGGAGCTTCAAAACATTTTAGTCACCCTGACTTGGGCAAGTAGTAAATCGAGATATCGGTTTATAGCTACATCAGGTTATGGACTGATACAGACCATACTTGGCTCGTATGTTAGAAGACATAGAGAAAGTCACTATGCAAAATTGCATCCAAATTTTATAAGAATTACGCCCTCTAAATGCAGAACGCCTACGTCATCAGGTTATGGACCGCTTCAGGGCATACTTGGAAGTCATTGAAAAAGTCACGATGCAAAATTTCAACCAAATCAGATAAAAATTACGCCCTCTAGAGGCTCAAGAAGTAAAATCGGGAGATCGGTTTGTAAAGGAGCTATATCTGGAGCTATTTTGGTTTGCATGTTCTAATGCAATGTTGGAAAAACTAATGAGGTTTTGAAAGAAAAAATAATATTTCATAGTTAAAACCATTTCATTACTTGCACATGATTTCTGGGTGCCTAATCTATCGTATTCAGTAATAGTTTGGGACCTGTATCTAACAGACCATTAATTTATTAATTCAGTAGGCTAATTCGGAAAGTTACTCCAAAAACAGAAAATTTCATCCAAAGAAGGGCTAAAACCTATATTGCGAGAAGAGTGAGCCTATACAGGTGGATTTCGATTTTGATTTTTATAACTGTGTGTTTGTTTATATTTGAACTTAGTTTAAGTTAAACTTAATTTTGGTAAGTTTCTCTATAACGAAGTTTCTCTATAACAAAGTCTCTCTATAACGAAGTTTCTCTATAAAGTAGTATTTCGTCGGTCCCCAACTGCTACGTTAAATACCTATAACGACCTTTCCTATAACGTTCTCTATAACGAATAAAAATAAAAAATACAACTTTTTTTCAGCCATTTTCACTTATTTTTACCTCTCTATAACGAATACTTCTCCGTAATTTTTTTTAAGTGAAGTTCACACTAAATTGGATCAAAACAAAACAAATTTTATGTTGACCAGACACGCTTTTGTAGACAGCAACAAAGTAAAAATTGCTGTAAAATTCGTTACATTTAATGACTACTATGCTTAGATTCTCGTATATATCAAACAATGCCTTGTGTTCACTTTCGAATTTGCCTGACGACTGGACAAAACAGAAAATAAAATCAGTTTAAAATAAGTTGTGTAGTGATCTGGCAGCAGACAATACAAGTAAAAGCGTGCTAAATTCGGCAGGGCCGAATCATATATACCTTCCACCATGGATCGCATTTGTCAAGTTCTTTGGCCGGTATCTCTTTATAGGCAAAGAAAGGACAATGGATAAGAATTACTATAATTTGAGCTATACCAAGTTATGAACCGATTGGAACCATATTTGTTTTGGCTGTTGGAGATTGAAGTTGAAATCATTGTGCAAAATTTCAGCCGAATCGGACAAGAATTGCGCCCTATAGCGGCTCCAGAAATAAAGTCGACATATGGGTTTATTTGAGAAATATATATGGTTGTGAACCGATTTAGACCACACTTGGTACAGTTGCTGGAAGTCAGACCAAGCCACTTTATGCTAAAGCCAAATCGGTTTATATTGCGCCCTCTAGCGGCTCAATAAATGAAGATACGAGATCGGTTTATATGGGAGCTATGTCCGGTTATGATCCGATTTGAGCCATACTTGTATCCGTTTATATGTCAGCTATATCAAAACATGGACCGATATAGCTCATTTACAATTCCTAGTAGGAAGTATTCACACTAAGGTTGGTATTCTATTCTGCTCTCGGAATTGTTGCGGAAATCTGTTCCGCGAGCAGAATTTGACAGTCATGTTTTGTTGTTATTTTCATACCAAAAGACGTTGCCACTAAACTTTCTTTCTGCCATTTTTCTCACTATAAACAGAAAACTACTTTTTCGCCTGTTCTCCTCCAGTTTTTCGCCGACGTTTTTTTATATGGGGTTTACCAGCATTCTACCTGAAAAGCTGAACAGAATACTCAGCTTAATAGGAAGTATTCGTGCAAAATTTTAAGCGCTTAGCTTTATTCCTTCAAAAGTTTGCGTGCTTTCGACAGGCGGACATATGGTCGGACAGGGCTAAATCGACATAGAATATCAAGACGATGTTGGGTCTCAAATCAATTTTCGATGAGTTACAAACGGAATGACGAAATTGGTATACCTCCCATCCTATGGTGGAGGGTATGAAAATTGAAAATCGTAAAGATTCAAAAACAATGTCATGCAAAAAGTCAGCGCGTGATTTGTATTTAGTAAATTTCAGAAGTTTGCCTGAGTATTCGGATGTGGACGAAGCCATAATAAGATGGACCACAAGAGCCAAAAATGAAAACATTCCGCTTTCTGAGTTAATAATCAGAGAAAAGGAGTTTGATGTATCATTAGGAAATTTTGATTTTGTTGCAATTTCGGGATGGCTGGATAATTTTAAACGAAGACAACCTTTTTGGCTAAGCCAAAAATATTTATACTCGAAATGAGTGGATCAATGATTTCTTATTATATAATATTTTCAACGCAAATGGAACTAACCTGTTTTCTTAATGCTTTCCATCCAGAACATTCACATTAACAAAGGAAAAATGTGTTGATGGAAAGAAAAGCAGGTACACTATGACCGATACCGAAAAACTTAGCTTGGTTGTTATAGCGAATCAAAAAAAAAAACATTGTTTCAATAGTTTGACAAATGGAAAGGTGGATTACGAGAACAATACAAAAGCGTGTATGACGAGAGATTTGTTTGAAAAATGGTTGCTTAAGTTAGACAAACAGTTTGCTGTCCAAAAGAGAGATATTCATTCACGTACATATTCGTTTGTTTTTTTTTGCACTGAGGTCAAATTAATCCCAATTTTTGTCAGTTTCTCTATAACGTAGTATTTCGCTGGTTCCCAACTGCTACGTTATAGAAAAGTTCGACTGTATCTATTTATTAAGGGTGAAAATGTAGCCATTTTATTTGCTAGACACGTGTGTACGTAAACTTTATTGAGTCACTGTATAACCATACGCACCTGTTTTGTGGCATTATACTATTCTCCTCGTCACTCGACAGATGATGATGGTGATTGTGGCCTGTGGGCAATACGTGACGCCTATCTGCTTCAGAATCCGATCTTTGTTTGTGCCGCATAACATCGCCATTATTGAAATTGTACCGTGGTATGGAAGGTGACGAGGCCGGAGAAATAAGTTCGTGTTCTGGGTATACAGTACCCACACTGGGAGCATTACGGCGATGTACCATAGCAGAGGGCAACGGTGAAGAGGCTGATATGTTATTCGTGCTACTGTTGCCTCCCGTACTGTTGGCACTGCTGTTGCTGCCCGCTGTACCTGGGCAACCCGGTGTACCGCCGTTAGATCCGGGATTGTTGCCAAACATGCCATAGTCACGCCCCGGTGATATGGGCTGCGGTGTCGGTGGTGTTCGATGCTGGGCGGTAGCAGGAAAGCCATCAGCTTCATTGACTGATGAATTGCCCATGTGTTGGCCGCCTGGCGTGGAGCCGGCGTCTACATCCACTTCGTTTTGATTGCTTCGCGGATTCGTTGGTGTTGAAGCACTGGGCGATATGTTACAAGAGTTGAGGTTGTTGCCTGCGTTTGGAAACATTGGCAGTGGGGGAATTTGCATTGGAAAATTATTGAGATTTTTCATCATTTTCAATTCACTCTCCAGATTGTCCATGGGATTGGAGGCTGTGAAGCGATTCGCTTCGCTGTCGACATGTGAGCTCATGGGGCTGTCGGTGTTGATGTTACTCTCGGTGGGTACTTTCATGTCATTATTCTCATTGTCGATCATGTTGCCAACTGAATTTAGGGCTGCCTCCACCAGCATGCTGGCCGAGGAAGAAGATCCGGTTGCAGTGCCACTCAGTCTTGCATTTGCATTATTATAAAAAGAACTCATAAACGCTTGGGATTGTGTTAGAGAACTCATAGACATTTGGTCACCTTCGTCCTGATTGTTGTCTTGACTTGTGCCTCCGTTTAGACCGGCATTGACATTGGAAGCTGCAACGGAGGCTGCTGCAGCATTGGCTGCAGCATCCACCGCCGCCGCATTGCTGTGGGCATTGTGGTGGTATTGGGCCATTTGACTACTCGCCGCCGCGTTATTCGATTCGACGACATCGAGGAACGAAGTGTTTTCATCTTCTTCGCGGGCAGTACCTCCGTGATGATTGTGATTTGGATTGGCGGAGTTGATGAGACGAGATAAGAAATCCCGATTTGAGCCCATCAATTTTGTGGGATCTGTATCTGGATTACTCTGAGGCACAGCAAATGGAGGCAATGGCAGATCGTTTTCACTGCCCATGCCACAAGTATTCGCATTCGAATTCATGCCAGTCGCTGACATTTCGCCCACAGCACAGTCCCTGCCCAGATGGCGATCATCGCCACTTATCCATTTTTTGCTGCCTTTGCTCACAACCAAATTCTGACCCATGGCATTCATGCCAGGGTGGTGGCGGTAGCCATTATTGTCATGAGTCATCTGGGGTCCGCCATGATGACCATGGTTACTCTGGTCTTCATCATCGTCATCCTCTTCGTCATCGTCCTCGTCGTGACTCATTACTCCACCTCCTACCCCTCCTTGCTGCTGTTGTTGTTGTTGCTGCTGCTGGTGGTGGTGGTGATGGGCAGCCATGCCCATGTGCTGGGGATTTAGTGATGGCATCATGTGCATTTTTCCAGTGGGATCTTCGTTGGCCGCTCCAGTCATGGCGGATACAGCAGCAGCCGCCGCCACCACCTGCTGCACTTGCTGCTGAGCAGTCAATCGCTGGGCTGTGGTGGTCAGAAAGGTTTCAACTAAACTTAATTGAGCATTTTGCTTGCGGCGCATTTGTTCCATGTGGTCTTGCTCCTGGGCATCTATCAGATGGAAATCTTTAGGCTTGCGGCCACGTTTGCGAGGCGGTGGTTTCTCTCCGAATATGCTGGAAATCTTTGATGACAACAACGAAAGATTAGGCTCATTGCGGCAGAGATCTTTAATCGATTTTCCAGACTTTTTGATGGCCTCGAAAATATTGTCATCGGAGAATTCGGCATCACTTTGAATGCTGGAACTCATTATAGAGTTTTGGTCCTCTAAACTCTTGCGACGTCGTCGAGGTGCTTGTTCTGAAAAATGGGGAAATTAATAAAATCATTGATTAGTTGCTTGGATTTCTTCCAAACTCACCGAGGAAATCAACTTTCATACCACCCGAATACGCATCGAATGTGTAGGCCACGCTTCGCTCAATTTTGGGCATTTGTTCCTGGGTGTAGTTATGGACCTTTTTATAGTGGAACTGCAAACACTGCTTGGTGGTGAAGGCTGCATTGCACTCTGGTTCAGCGCACCTGTGGAATAGAACGACAAAATATGTTAGTATTTGGGTATCACTCAGTACTCAACTGCCATGGAAAACTCACTTGAAAGGTCTCACTCCCGAATGCGTTAACATGTGAATCTTAAGATTGCTACGATTCTGAAAAAGTTTTTGGCATCGTGGACAACTGACCACAGTCGAGTTACGACTATGCACCTCCTTGTTGTGACGCTGCAGTGCTGCACGCGAGCCTAGAAGTTTGGAACATAATTTACACTGAAAATCTCGTAAAGAATCAGCCATATCTAAAATGAAAATTTCGGAATGAAGAAAATGAAATTTTGGATTGTGGTGATTTTGGTGTCGAATGAAATCATAAACTCAAGAAGAATTTACTTGTCGATCGTTTAAAAACCAAAAGGAAAGAACACTGGTTGCTTTCGATTAAGGCAGTTTAGTTGATTAGTAGTTGCGAGGTTAGTAGTGGTAGTAGCGGTAGCAGTATTACTTGGTTAGTTGTTCTTGCGGTTTTTGTTTTTTTTTTTACATTATTTACGATAACATCTTCATGCGTTGTTAGAAATCCACTTGATTCATACGTTACTATGGGTTAAATCATAATTTATCCTTGTTTAGATGTTAATTCATTATCCTTTTTATAATACACAAGTTGAATATGATGATTTTTTTTTTAGGATAACGACACATCTGTCATCTGTCGATGAATGCTAATGAATGAAGTATCCATAGTACTTAAACTTTCTCAACGTTGGCAGGCTTCCGTAAAAAGGTGGAGAATGTAGCCACTAAACAATTGAATGTCAAGATACGAAATTGTTTGCTGCTAGGTAAGGCATGGATTGGCTTTCCCACTATTTATGATCGACAATGCAACACAGACGTATGAATATTCGTTTGGCAAAAGAGAAGAAAGTTGTCTGTTACAAAATACCTACGAGAGATAGTTGTAATTTAACATACGCCACCTATTATAATCGATCTCTATTTCAAGAACATTTAAGAAGTTCGGAAAGTTCTCATTTTTTTTTTTTTTTTGAGAATTCAACCAGTCATGTTGACCACATACCACATTGGCAGCAAGAGCAAGTAATGCTGAGTATTATTTTAGCGAAACTTTTTGAAAAAGATGCTGGATGGGATTGGCGGGGTATTGTGTTAATTACATACAGAGAGGGGCTGGCAATTTTTGAGTAGTTGGTCTGGTAAGGTTACTTAGACTAAATCAACATAGGCCTCAATTTTTATTGTTGACTCACAAACAATTTACTGAAACTTCATTCTAGCAATTTGTCCTCAAATGTACCTTAAATCAATATCACTATTTCTTTGACACTCCATGTCAATGAGATCTGTGTGATTAAAGTAGACCTTAATACTCAGTAGAGAAATGAGGAGATAACCAACGCTGAATTGAGCTCCAAATTAGTAAACCAAAGTTGCTCAATGGGATGGAGAAATAAATTAGTAGAAAAAAGTCTGGACCTGTCTCCTTGGAGGGAGAGAATGTTCCATTTACTGAAAGCGTAAAATACCTGGGTGTTTTGCTGGACAGGAAATTGAACTTTAAATGAAACGTGTAATTGTCAGATCTACAATGCTATATAGTGTTGTAGTCTGGTCTACTGCTCAATACTCTGCCGGATCCAGCGGTTGGTTTGTTTGTGCGTCACGGCCCCATTGAGAACGATACCATCCGACGCACTTAATTTAAAGCTGTACCTAATGCCTCTAGACCTTGTGGTTAAACAAATTGTTACGGCCACAGCTGTGAGGCTAAGAGAGCTTTCTCTTTGGTCATTTTGCGGATTCGGACACTGTGTTATCCTTGATATAATGCCCGATGTTCCAGGCAATGTGAATGGGATATTGTACCACTATTCCTGATAGAACCGATTGGAACTACGATCCCCCTGGAAATAGAAGTAACATTGCCTTCTATACGGATGATTCCAAACTCTGTACTCTGAAGAACTAAGACTGGTCATATCGAGAAAGCTATCGGACTACTGTATTGTGTATCCAGCGGAGATCCTAGCAGTTAAGGAAGTGGTGAAATGTCTAAGATATAATGTCATAACCGAAATTGGCTTAAATATCTTCTCAGACAGCCAGTATTTCTGAACTCAAAAACCGCCCTCGACTGTCGCAGATCTCTGAACGAGATGGCTGAGCTGTACAAAATTCACCAGTTCTGGGAGCTTGCGAAACTAGAAACCAACTTTTACATTCCAGGAGAACTGGAATCTGTAGGTAGGCCTCTAACGACATGTAAGCTAAATCTTTGGGATCAGGCCCGAAGGGCAACGAACGACGGATGGTTACAAAGTAGGGATTGTGAAAGTTCCAAAATTATGTGGCCTAATCTAGACTTGAAGAGGTCTACCACTTTGCTGTCTCTGGCTTGAACAGAAGTCTCAGTCATTGTGTCCGTTATAACAGGTATTGTCTGATCAGAAAACATGCTGACAGACTGAAGGTAGCAAATAACGATTTTTGCAGGAGCTGTCGAGGAAGAAGATAAGGAAGTATGTGTCCGGCATTGGCACTCAGAGGAAGTTCCACTTGAGGTTCTCATTTCTTTGAGGAATTGTCTGTTTTAGCGTATGTGAACGTTCAGAAGTTGTGGGTCTTTCTAAAGTGATCTGGATGGTTCAACGGTAGGAACTAGACGGCACCTTCCTTCTCCTGTTCCCATGGTATCGCAATTGTAGAAAACGTCTAAGTGAGTGTGAATGAACCTAACCATGGAGTCGCAAATGATTATTTCGAGGTGTTACAAACAGAATGTCTAGATTTGTATACTGCCCATGAATTGCACCTTTTCATGCACTTGCGTAGAAGATCGGCTTCTGACTGTTTTTTATTTAATCGGTCACAACTATGGTGGTTCACCAGCATTTTTATAGAACCACCTATTTCCTTTTACACTCTCGTCTTCTTCTTTCTTATCAATCGCAAATGCGGATACCCACTCCCGAAGTAACTCGTTGAAAGTGATACAATAAAGGAATAACTTTTTCTAAAAATTTCTCAGTCTTAGTTTGCATCTTGTTTTTACTCCCTTTCGCGAAGCAAAAGTTCCATGTTTAATCTCGAGTCAAGTTTTGTACAAAGATAAATATTCGCATATTTCTTACGGGGGGTTTGGATATTGAACGAGCTTAAAAAATTCTATGTAGTTTGTATACATTTTATGCATTTATGCTCTCTGATATACAGCTGGTGGCACTTTTTACCCAGCATACCAATTGGAAAATTTGGGTTCGCTATGTTGAGAAACTGGATACAACTCAAATGGTGCACCAATTTAGAACGGCATAGTTCATTTTACTATCTTAATTTCTAATTTAACTAATGTTGTTCAGAAGAACTCTGTATCGTGTCAATGAGGTCAACACACTCAAATTTTGAAGACATTTTTTGCCAAACGGGACCGATTAAAACAATGTGTTGCTTCGATATCGATACGCAAGGATATATTAAAATACAATAGAAGAGGTTGCTGTAGGACCAATGGAAGCAAGTGTCTACACGAATATTATAATCGCCTTACTTCTCCAAATATTGTGGGCTTTATTGCTCCAAAATCTCGTATGCCAAAAAATGGTAATTTGGGGGAAAAAGCAACTTGGTTTAAAGAAAAAATATGATTAGTTAGTTAATTAAAATATCTTATTGCCAATTTTCATCTCGTGAGAGAAAATAAAAAATATATTAAACAAAATTTTATGTGTTATAGCTAATTTGTTTAGTGGACAAAATGTCAGTGGAGTTCAAATCAATTTATATCAAAACATAAGTAAGTATGACAATGAAATGGGTTGATGCGTCAGTGTTAGTTTATACTATGAATGAATCAAGGAATACCAATTAAAAAAAATAATGAATATAATGGACATACCGATGGCTGATATGAATGACTATCAATTATTTGTAATTAATACATGATACATTATTATATAGCATTATACAACAACACAAAATATACACACATTACTCTATTATCATATGAAATACTATACATACAATTAATACGAATTCTTAACACAAAAATACATGCTTTTGTACTCAGGATTGTAAAGAGAGAAATATGTTTGGCAGAGAATGTTGATACAATTCAAATTTATTTAGCAAGCTTATGGCGACACTCAACAAAATAATGTCAAGCAAAGCCCGAGGACAACCAAAATTCTTTGAAATCGCAAATCAGACGATGCATAGCAGATATTGCAGATATATATAAATTTTAATAACCCTTGTAATAAAGTTGAAATTCGGGACAAATTTGAGATTAAATTTTACCTAATTCTATCCAATTAAATATTATTTCATCCAATTATATCTGATGGCAGATATAACTGGATATGACCACATAATTTTTTTACTCGGGAAATTAAAAGAAACATAAGATAAACAAGTAAACAAGAATTAAGATCAGCTGGGCCGAACTTTGGATACCAACCACCTCGAATATAGCTGGCCCGGCGTGCTTCGTCACACCCTAAAGTGCCTATTTAAAATTGAATATTTCTTTTCAAATGTTATGAAGCTTGTGCCCAGAGCCATGGGTCTTTCTCGGATCTACACTACCTCATTTGTTTATCGGATTTGTTTTTCAAATGCATACTATATCCGATACAAGAGTTCTAAAATTCCACAGGACCTGACTGGACCAATTTGTTCTAAATTTGGGAGTATGATTCGTGATTAACTATCAAAGTCCCTTATGGTGCTTTGATTCTAGAAAAAAGATAGTACACTTTATATATCCACGGAAAACCATTTTTCAAATGTTGCCCACTCCTTTCAAAGTATTGCACATTTTACATTTTCAATCGATCATGTTCATATGCGTAAGCAAAACATAAACAAAATGTTATTGAATAAAATTTTAAAATTTTTATCAACTTTTTTATCAACCAAAAAAATTTACATTAAAAGTACGTTATGTTTTGTCTTAATGTTTTTGCATGTAAAGCAGAGCGCCAGGAAAAAAATACACATTTCCAAACATTTAAACGAAGTTTGCTTTTATGACGACAATCAGATGCCTTATGATTGAAGTTACGCACAGTTTGGCTAAAGATTGGCGTTCGCGAATATGCGTAATATTCAATGTATGCCACTATTTTGCTTTTGCATTCCTGGCACGGTGCAGGAAATGGAAAATCGTGTACTCTCTCAAAGCAACACAATTGGAAACGAAAATTTCACGCGGAGATTGGGTTAATTTTTTTACAAACGAACACAAAATTTCGATTTCAGAGCGACATGTAGATAAAATGCGACTCATTCCCACTAAATCACCATTAAAGCTCTTATTACCCAATCATATGAGCTGTCATTACCCATGTCATATGAGCTGTCACTTTCTGTATTCTGTATTCAAGACTTGTCTTATGTACATCAAATCCTCTGGGGTCCACACCAAAAGCCCCACAACTTGCGATTATTTGAAACCGCTTAATGAGACAAGTTCTCAAAGAAATGAGAACCTAAAGTGGAACTCTTTCCTACTGCCAGTGCGGGACACACATACAGCAGTCACTTCCTCCTCGACGTTCTCACATCTTCGGCAAGTCGTTACTGGCAACCTTCAGCCTGTCAGCAAATTTTCGATCAGACAGTGACCCGTCATGGTAGATACAGTGGCTGAGACGTCTGTTCTAGCCAGCGACTGTTAAGCGGTAGGCTTCTTCAAGTCTAGACCAGGCCATATAATTTTGGAATGGAATGCCATAACCATAAGGGGAGGGGGAATATTAGGATAGTCATTTGGTGCTAAATATTGATATCAAATTCATATTTTACTTCTAAATACCTTTATTTGAGTTCCATTCCGTTCCTAATAATCTACTTTTCCGTTTATGAGGTGGGCGACCGCCATTAGACGTGGTGGCAAATTTTAATTTCGATTTCGTATTCTTCTTCCAATTACCTTTCTTTCGAGTCCCATGTTGCTTCAATTTGTTTAACAAAATTACAATGAAATACTTATTTCAAGTTTAGATTTTGTTTAGCACCCTCCCACCTCGAGATTAGTTGTTCTAAGGCAAACATTTTAAAAATCAATTTGTGTTTGTTGGTTTCTTTATATGTTTTGTTTATGTGTTCCGTATAAACTTAAAAACGGCAGAATCTTAATTTTCATAGAAGGTGTAAAATGGTCTTGTGGTGAAAGAAGGGTACTTAATTTTTTACATCTGAAGGAGGCGGACCCTCACCCTTACCCTAATATTTAAAAAACGTTAGATCTCGTAGATGGGTAAACCGATTTAATCGAAGTTTTGTTTGTGCCCTTATAGTTACCTAAAAATAAAAATTTTGTATTAAAATTTGGAGTAGGATACCTTATAGGACCGCCCCATATAAAAACCCGCCCAAACGGGAATTACAACGATCATTACATTATGCGACTCATATGAAAGGTAGTTAAGTGTAGAAAACTAATCTGATATCCATTTTCCCCACCCTTTCCATTTTCCCCACCCTTTCCATTTTCCCCACCCTTAAAATACCCCCTGAACAGAAACTATTTCCCGACTATGGCAGTTCAAACAATACGAGGAAAACAGTGAACATATTTGTAAAATTTATGAACAAAATTTGGGCATAGATGTCAAATAAAATGTATTAAGATTTGTGCACGTAATTTCACAAGTAATTGGTTTTAATTGTATTTTGCCATTCACTTAAGTGTGAATTACATATCATGGCAATTCTGACGACAGACGTTCTACATAAGCCTGCACTGGTATTTTATCCAGAACTTCGTTGTCCTGGATAGATTTAATTTTCATACAAACATCATTGCACTGCACTATAAAGTGCTTAAATAAAACACAGCAATATATATTGACTATGAGAGTATGGTACTCAAATGAAGGATATTTAAGAGAGAAGCATGAATCTGACATCAAAATTCGGTACCAAGTGTATAGGGCCGTCCTAGTCCCATAACACCGCCGAAAGAGGTATTCGCTGATTTAAAAGTAGAGATCGATGTGGACATTTTTTCAGAACTCACTTCCAAACCGGACACATTTGCCGACTATAGCAATTTACGTGAACATTCCACTAAGTAACAGGGGCAACTTCTCAAATGTCAATGAGTGCAGTCCGATTAAAGTAAAGCCCAAAGTGAAAAACGAAATGAAGCATAAAATCCCCCTAAACCAATGGCAATATGAGGATCAAATAAAAGGTATTTGAGAGTAGATCCGTTGCTGATATTTTTCCAGCGCCAAGTGCACAGAAAAAAATAACTCATAGAAAAAAACCCACTACCAAATTGGTATGTACAACTTTAAATTCTCAACGATTTTAAACATTGAATCGAAGACATTATTTGTTAAAGAACATAAGTAAGTGGACTTCCAACAAGTTCTTTAGTTAAGGTAGTTGTTAAAATAGGCATACTACCATGTAGCGCACAAAACTCCCATGCCATTCATGACATGCAAACACAGGTTCGAGTCTCCCGGTAGTTCAAAACAAATTTTATATTTTTGTTTTTTTCATTAAATTATTAAATAGTTTTTTTTTGGAAAATTCGGCCTAAAAAAAATATGAATCTTGTATTCAGAAAAAATTTTGTGAAGTGGTTTTTTACCTTTTTTATACCCTCCACCATAAGATGGGGGGTATACTAATTTCGTCATTCTGTTTGCAACTACTCGAAATATTAGTCTGAGACCCCATAAAGAACATATATTCTTGATCGTCGGGACATTTTATGTCGATCTAGCCATGTCCGTCCGTCTGTCGGTCGAAAGCACGCTAACTTCCGAAGGAGTAAAGCTAGCCGCTTGAAGTTTTGCACAAATACTTCTTATTAGTGTAGGTCGGTTGGTATTGTAAATGGGTCATATCGGTCCATGTTTTGATATAGCTGCCATATAAACCGATCTTCGGTCTTGACTTCTTGAGCCTCTAGAGGGCGCAATTCTTATCCAATTTGAATGAATTTTTGCACGAAGTATTTTGTTGTGATATCCAACAACTGTGCCAGGAATGGTTAAAATCGGTCCATAACCTGATATAGCTGCCATATAAACCGATCTTGGGTCTTGACTTCTCGAGCCTCTAGAGTGCGCAATTCTTATCCGATTGGAATGAAATTTTTCACGACGTGTTTTGTTATGATATCCAACAACTGTGTCAAATAAGGTTCAAATTGGTTCATAACCTGATATAACTGCCATATAAACCGATCTGGGATCTTGACTTCTTGAGCCTCTAGAGGTCGCAATTATCATCCGATTTGCCTGAAATTTTGTACGACGGATCCATGTCATGACCATCAACATACGTGTTTATTATGGTGTGAATCGGTCTATAGCCTGATACAGCTCCCATATAAATCGATCTCTCTATTTTACTTCTTGAGCCCCCAAAGGGCGCAATCCTTATTCGAATTGGCTGACTTTTACACAGGTCTCCAACATATAATTTAATTGTGGTCCAAACCGGACCATATCTTGATATCGCTCTAATAGCAGAGCTAATCTTTTCTTATTTCCTTTTTTGCCTAAGAAGAGATGCCGGGAAAAGAACTCGACAAATGCGATCCATGGTGGAGGGTATATAAGATTCGGCCCGGGCGAACTTAGCACGCTTTTACTTGTTTAATTTTATTATTTATTACTGTGCAGCAGTACTTATTGAGTTTTTTCATCATAAAGGAGATGATGTCGCTTGGCTAGTGGATGCGTGCAAGACTGCCAAACACGAGATCATAAGTTCAATCCTCTGCGGCACCAAACTTATTGAATTTTGTTTTTAAGGGTTATATTTAGTAGAGAGGGTGACAGAGAAAACCCCGAGAGCAGCAGTAAAAAACGAACGAGACAAAGCAGCGCGAGGCGAACAGAGAAAATACACACACCACCACCCGAAGCAAAGCACATGCGGCGGCTGGCTAGGTGGTTTTTTATCTTGCTTATGGATATATTGGTGTTTTTGTTGTTGTTGTATGTTGGCTTGTAAAGAGTGCCTTTCAACAACGAATTTGTACTTTGGGTCGTTGAGATTCAAAATAAGTTGTTTAAATTAACAACTTCCGTAGTTGTTTTTCGAAATTATTTTTATCTGTGTGTTTGAGTGGACGCCTCGCTCTTTAAGCGCCCGCCAAACTGGAAATATTTGCCGACTATTGCAAATGACATCATGTTTTATGGACAAGTTTGGGGAGCCTTGCTTGCTGTTAGCCAAGCGACATACATAGCATTCTCGCAGCATGGCATTTCACTAAAAGCATTTAAATTGTCGAATATAAGTATTCAAAAGAAATTTTTGGACCATTTATTGTAGAAGAATGTTCAACGGAGCAAGCCCAGTTCAACTAGTTTTTCCTAAAGATAAAATTAGATTAAAATTTTTTCGAAAAAAGATAATTTGTATGAAAAATTAAATGAAATTTTTAAGCAAAATTTTTAAAAGTCAATACATTTTTTCTACAGACAAAATTTCAATGACATTTATTCTACGAATAAAATTTATAAATAATTTTCTTGAAAACAAATTTTAATGATTTTTTTCTAAAAACTAAATTTTGATAAAAATTCAAATTTCAAATTTCTATAAAGATAAAAGTGTTGGAGATTTTGTTGAGCAAAATCTTTGAAATATTATTTCAAGACAAAGTTTCATGAAATTGTCTCGAAACAAACAAAATGTTAATTATTTTGTCTGTATAGTCTATACAAACCTAGTTCAACTAATAATGCCTTCAATTCAATGCTATATTTCTTTAAGAATTAACTAACGCAATTCTTATCCGATTTTGCTAAAATTTTGTGTAACGACTTCTCCTATGACATACGTGCCCAATATGACTTCTATCATGGTCTCCAATATCCAAATCTTCTGCGCTCATTCTAAAATCTCTGACACCAAGTTTCGATCGGGCTTTTGGGCAACTTGATCTTTCCATCGGGCTTTTGGTCTTCCCGGTTTGCGTGTACCACCGTGTTTGCCTTCAAAAGACATCTTTGCTGGAACTTCTTCATCCATTCTGACAACATGACCTAGCCAACGCAGCCGTTGTTGTTGTTGTAGCAGTTTATTGTGTACTATCTTTCGTCTGCTTGATTCTGTTGAGTGTCAAGACCCAGGAACTCCGCGACTAAGATGGGGTGCGTCCACAGGGATCTGGGTCTGAGTCGAGTGGGTCTGGCCGGGCAGTTAAACAGGTGACGTGTATCGTGCGGTCCCTGGTTACAGTCGGGACATACATCTTGCACGTCGGCATCAATCCTAGCTCTGTGGGAATTGAGGCGGCTGCATCTGCCGGAACGTAATTGAGCCAGAATCACTCTGGTTTGCCGGGGGAGGTCGATTTCTTCGGGTGCAATGGGTGGCGGTCGTACTCCAAGGACTACATTCACCCGGTAGCCAGTTAACGCGTCTGCTACCGTGTCTGCATGAATGTTGTTCAGACCCGCTTGATATGCCGCTTGATCTAGAGGTTCTCTCTTGTAGCGCTGGACCTCACGCTCTAGATCGTGTAGATCTACCTTAAGGCTTCTGGGCGGTGGGTATCTATCCACAAGATGATGATTTGGATGATTTCTGCGATAACAGCCCAAAAGGTATTGCTTAGACAGCATGTAGTTATGTCTTCGCACTGGTAGGATCTTTGTCTCCTGGTGGAGGTGGTCCACATGAGAACTAAGGAGGCAGCCCGTCGCAGTTCGGAGGGCGGCATTCTGACAGATCTGAATATTATTCCACTGCGTGTCACAAAGCTGACGTGACCACACTGGCGCTGCATAACTTACCACAGACCGGCCAATTGCTTTGTACGTGATCAACAAGGTTTCTTTGTCTGCACCCCAAGTGCTGCCAGCGAGTGACTTGAGGACCTTGTTTCTACTTTTGACTTTATTGCAGATTGCTGTGGCATGTGGGGAGAAAGTGTAGGAGCTGTCAAATGTGACGCCAAGTATTTTGGGACACTTGATGGTCGGAATCAATTCTCCATCGACCATCACAGTCAGCTCAGAATTCACCTCACGCGTATTTGTAGTGAACAGTGTGGCTGAAGATTTGGTGGCGGATATCTTCAGATTTCTTGCAGCGAAATATGAGGCAAGCTCGTTGAGGTAGACGTTCAACCTATCGCAGATGTCATCAATGGGTGGGGGGCCTGATGCCAAGATCGTACAGTCGTCCGCGTATGATACGATCTCTATGCCGTCTGGAGGAGGTGGGATGGAGGAAAGGTAGAGGTTAAACAGAGCCGGAGATATCACCCCGCCTTGGGGAACTCCCTGTTTCACTCTACGGTGTTTTGACTTCTTATCCCTAAATTCCACAAATGACTGGCGGCCACACAGATAATTCGCGACCCAACGTTTAAGGCCTGGCTGGAGGGACGTGTTGGCGATGTCCTCAAATAATTTGGCATGGCTGACCGTGTCGAATGCCTTCGATAGGTCCAATGCCACGAGGACCGTCCTATCACATGGCCTGGGTTGATTGAAGCCACGGCAAATGTGTGTGGTGATGGCATGCAAAGCTGTTGTTGTGCTGTGCAGTCTCCGAAATCCGTGTTGATGCTCGGCGAATGGAAATTCTCCTACGAGGCTCGGGAGGAGTAATGCCTCAAGCGTCTTAGCCACTGGTGAGAGAAGGGAGATCGGTCTGTACGACTCCCCCAAACTCGGGTCTTTACCAGGCTTCAGTAGCGGAATCACTCTGCCCATTTTCCAGACATCGGGAACTATAAGAGTGTTCAATGACAGGTTAAGGACAGTGGTAAGGTACTCAACTCCAGGTAAATCCAGATTCTTCAGCATCAATGTAGAGATTCCGTCGGGGCCCAACGCCTTGGAAGATTTGGCGCCACGGATGACATTCGTAACTTCGCCCACGGTAAATTGTGATGGCTGTTCATCGGCTCGGAGACCACGAATACGGCGAATGGCTCTCCTCCTTGCCCTGTCTCTCTCGGGATGCACGATAAATTGACGGTTGAACAACCTGGCGCATCTCTTCGGATCAGTCACGGTTAACTCGCCAAAAGTGACTGAGGTCCTGTCGTCCCGTCTACCGGGGTTCGAGAGAGACTTAACAGTGGCCCACAATTTGCCTGCACCGGTGCCTAAGTTACATTGCTCCAAGTGTTCCAGCCACAAATTCCGCTTATGTTCGTTGACTACCCTGTTTATTTCCAGATTCAGCTCGCTGATTCTGGGGTTAGCGGGGTCCATAGCACGAATCCCATCACGCTCGTCTGCGAGCACCACTGCTTGCGCCGGGAAATTGGGTCGCACTTGCGGTATTCGACCGGCTGGTATAAAGCGAGCGGCTGCTGCGTTGATGATGTCTCGGAATTTCCTCTCGGCCACAAGCACATCAGAGGGGGGTGGCAGTTCATTGAAGCGGCGATTGGTATACTCTCTGAAGCCAGTCCAATTGGCCTTCTTATAGTTGATGAACGTTCGGCGCTCAGAGGTTATGAAGTCGGGTGGTCGGTCGATGGTGAGGATTATGGGGAGGTGGTCTGACCCCAAAGAGATGACGGCTTGCCAGGATACGTCACTCAGGAGATCAGGGGATGCGATTGAGATGTCTGGCGAGCTGCTGCACCTCCTCGTAATCCTAGTGGGGGCATCCTCATTCACCGTGCAAAACGTGGAGCTATCTATCTGCTCTGCCAAAGCTATGCCACGCTGGTCGTTGCCTAGGGGAGAATGCCATGACGAGTGATGTGCATTGAAATCCCCCAGAACCAGACGACTATGGCCAGATAGCAACCCACTTATGTCGGGGCTGTAGGCCTGGCCATTAATCGGGACACAGCTGCCAACCGGCGGTATATACACGTTGTATATCTCTATCTCGGCAGTACCAGACTTGACTGCTACCCCCATACATTCCATGTATGGGTCACTAGCGTCAAGCGCAGGCGAGATAGGTCTATACTGCACGGAATGGTGTATAACGAAGGCCAATCCCCCACCTCCATTCCTTGAGCGATCCTTACGTAGCACATTGTAGCCGTGACAACTGTGCAAGCTGCAGGTGTTAGTCAGCTTTGTCTCCTGGATCGCTGCGACCGATATGCTCTTCCGACTCATAAAATCCACAATCTCATCAATCTTGCCGCGCAGTCCATTGCAGTTTAACTGCAGGAACGATACATTTCCCGACACTGGCCTGGCAATAGTAGGGCTAGGGTGCTGTCTTTGCATAAATTGCCGTACGGGAGAGGTCGGGGGGGTCACATAGTCCGACGACGAGGACGCCGAAGGCGACGACGGCGACGCTTGTGACCCACTGCTGGCTGTGTTCGCACAGCACCTAGCGACATAGCCAGTATGAGTATACTCCCGTAGCGAAGTTAGGCCAGAGCAAGAACGGAAATGTACCCACTCCAAGCACCTGTTACACCTCACCGACACTGACCGATGATGAAGGCGGTTCTGGCAAACGGAACAGAACCAGGGTCCGGGGTTCTTTTCAATCCCGGCACGGACCAAAAGCATACGGAGAAGGCACTCCGGGATGTGCCTCTCCCATGACGAAAAAAGACGAACACGTACACTGAGGCGGCAGCCCTTGCCGATGAAGATTCCATCGGGTCAATCCGGTACGTACAACCGGCTGCCATGGGATTGCGCAGCCGTTGTATTTTGATGCGTGTAACTATGCTATCGTCGTCATACAGCTCATACAGCTCGTGGTTCATACGTCGCCTATATTCTCCGTTAACGCAAACTGGTCATTCGTTTCGGTTACGGCGGTGTCGAGGTAGATAAAGTTACTGACTATCTCAAAGTTGTGGTTTCCAACTTTCTCCATTTTCTTTATCTACTCGGTATAAGATTACTTGGACAAATACATGGGAGCAATAGGAGTCCCCACACGGGATAACTATGAGTACCACATGGGCTGCAACATTGAGCTCCGATCTGTGTGGTGTTTATCGTTTTTACAAGAAGCTTAGCTGGGAGCTAACGGGCGCGACCACAGATTGTGGATAGTTGAATGCTCCGAACTAAGGAACTGTAATTGCAGTCGCGGACAACCAACAGTATCGAGTGGAGAGTCTCAATGAGAAGCCAAGCAGCAACGGCTCTAGCTTAAATACTTAAATCACGTTACAGTGGCAATCTGTTCAATGGACCGGAACGAATTTGCTCACCTGTAGAGGATCGCTACCTCCACATGAAAATGTGGCTACAACAACTGCAACAGGAGTAGTGAAAAATAATGGTAGCGGATGTTTTTTACAGTTGTTTATCTTTAAATATAGCAAGAACAAACGACATTGGTTTGGCAGACCAAGCGTTTATATACACTGAAGATTTTTTTGTCCTAATTTTAATGATTCGAGCCAAAGATTAGCAAACCTAATTTAAAGATGATCAATTTCCCAACATTTTAAGGAAACATTCTTTTTGCTGAAAAATATTTTCCTTCAAATCAATGATGTTTTATTTTAAATACTAGGTTAATAAATCCTTAACTTTGCGTCTTTTTATTAAAGAAAAAAATCTTAAATAAAGGTCGAAATATCGTAGAAAGTTTGGAAATTGATCTTGAGACGAGCTAAAGACGCAAAATAGCATCACAAAAAGGAGCGTCTGTAAGTGTTTGTATTTTTATGTTATGATGTTAAGTTTAAAAAAGAATTTTTCAAAACATAATAATTGGACAGTCATCTATAAAGTTGAATAAAAATCAATCAGCGATAAAAATTTTAAACGAATGGTCATGTCCGTTAGTCAATAGGTAGCATCTTTGTATTTAAGTTTTGGTTCTTTGGCCCTTTTTCATTGCTAAAATCAGGATACAATAAAGAAAAATCTTAAATTTTGGGCCAACATTTTTTCAGTGTACCTTTTGGACAGGGAACGACACGGCGAATCTAGCTGGACGTAGTTTATTTTTGAAAAATAGAAATGGTATCAGCAAACACTAAACACTATTATAAATTTTTAAACTTAATGGGAAACACATTCAAATATGTGAACACCTAAATGATTAAAAGCATTTCCTCTATGTCGATGTACATTTTTGGATGTACATTTGTACACGTTTAGAAAAATTAGATAGCAAAAAACGCAAAAACTGCAATAACACAAAGTGTGCTGAACATTTTCTCTTATTGTAAGAAGATAAAGTGTTGATTGTAGCCTAGGCCACCGTGTCCGTTAACACGACCGCATATGACGCCGAACATCTAGGTTCAAATCCCCGCGTGAACATCAGAAAAATGTTCAGCGGTTGTTAATCCCTTACTAATGCTGGATACATTTGTAAGGTATCCTGCCAAAACTTCTCTACCAAGTGGTGTCGCTATCACGAAAAAATTACCTCGACTTAGAAAGTATTATTTGTAAACAAGAAATTCATTAAAATGTAGTCTTAAGCAAAAATTTATTTGAAATCTTGTGTTTAGAAATATTTCATTAAAATTTTGTCATTGAAATTTTAGCTCTAGAATATTTTCATTGAAATGTTGACTTAAAAAAATTCATTGAATTTTTGTTTTTAGAAGTAATTTCATTACAATTTTGTCATTAAAATTTTAGATCTAGAAAATTTCTGTAAAATATTGTCTTAAGAAAAAATTCATTTAAAAGTTGTCTGGAAAAAATTGCAATAAAATGTTGTCTTTAAATTTTGTTATTGAAATTTTTGCTCTAGAAAAATTTCATTGAAATGTTACATTAAGAAAAATTCATTGTAATTTTGTCTTTAAAAAAAATTTCATTGGAATTATATTATTAGAAACAATTTACTTTTAAAATTTTGTTTTCTGATAAAATTTGATTGAAATTTTGTTTTTAGAAAAAAATTTATTAAAACTTTGTGTTACAACAAATACAAATTTTGGCCGTGAACTTTCCACTAGGGAACGATTCAAGTTTAAGCTCAATGATAAGGGGCCTTCTTTTTATAGCCGAGTCCGAACGGCGTGCCGCAGTGCGACATCTCTTTGGAGAGAAGTTTTACTTGGCGTGGTACCTCACAAATGTTGCCAGCATTAGGATGGGAAACCACCGCTGAAATTTTTTCTGACGGTGTCGTCAAGATTTGAACCTAGGCGTTCAGTGTCATAGGCGGACATACCAACCCCCGAGCTACGGTGGCCTCCGAAAATAAAAATTGTGTTAACAAAACAATTTTTTTTTTAAATTTTTTCTTTAAAAACATTTTTTTGAAAAATTGCATTAAAATGTTGTCTTAAGAAAAGATTTCATTGACATTATGTATGTATTTGGAAAAAATTTCATTAAAATTTTATGTTTGAAAAAAATTTTATTCAATTTTATATTACAGGACAAAAATTGTTTAAGTATTTTAGTGAAATTTTCACTTTTTAGTTTTGTCCATATTTATTCTGTTGGACCATTAGTCACTTTAGAAACGTTCGTAGTACGGAACAATTTTTAAGTACTTTGTTTAATTTTGTATTTGTATAAATTAAAATCAATCTACCCAATGTGGCCAATATTGAACAGCAAACGACCCACAAAAAGAAGTATCTATGCAAAATTTCATACGGAAGCCTCATTCGTTCCGACGGTAGCGTGATTTCGTTTATCAGTTGATCGGACGGACGGATATTGCTAGATTGACTTCGAATGCGCAGACGATTGAAAATATTTATTATAATCTTATATATAAAAATCAATTTGTGTTTGTTTGTATGTTCCTTATAGACTCAGAAACGGCTGAACCGATTTTCTTGAAATTTTCACAGATGGTGCATAATGAAACGTGGTGAAAAAAAATGGCACTACGTTTTTTGATATCTGAAAGGGGGGCGGACCCTCCCCCTTACCCTAATATTCAGAAACTCCAAATCTCGGAGATGGGTGGTGCGATTTAAGCGAAATTTTGTGTGCTCTCATATAGTACCCTAAAAATAAAAATTTGGTATCCAAATTTCGGATGGGGTACCTAGGAGGGCTGCCCCACCCTAAAACCTACCAAACATATATTTAGACCAATCACGACAATATGGGACTCAAATGAAAGGTATTTAGGATAACAAAATGTATCTGATATCCAATTGTCGTACCAAGTGCTAGGGGGACCACCCCAACCCCCAAAACACCCCTAAATCGGACATATTTACCGACCGTGGCAATATGGGACTCAAATGAAAGGTATTTGCGAGTAGAATACGAATCTGATATCCAAATGTGGGACCATGTTTCTGGGGGTCCAACCCTTCCCCAAAACACCCCCCAAACAGGACTTATTTACTAACCATGGGAATATGGGGCTTAAATAAAAGGGATTTGAAGGCAGAATACGAATCTGAAATTCAAATATGGGACCAAGTGTTTGTGGGGCCGCCTCTCAGCAAAAACATCCCCAAAAGGGTACAAATTTACGACCATAGCAATATGGGGCTCAAATGAAAGGTCTTTGGGAGTAAAGCACGAATTTAATATCAATATTCGGGAAAAGTGTCTATGGGGCCACCCCACACCCACAACACCTCCCAAATAGTAAGTATTTTCTGACTATTGCAATATGAGGCTCATATAAGAGGGTTTTTAAAGTGGAACATGAATCCGATATGTATTTTCAAGGCCAACTCACTGAGTGGCCGCCCATCCCCCAAAACACCCCCCAAGCAGGTCATGTTTGCCGACTATGGAAATATGGGGCTCAAATTAAAGGTATGAGGGAGTAGACCACGTATCGAATATCAACATTGGGGGCCAACTGTCTAGCGGACGTCCCCCCACCATAACAACCCCCATATAGGACGTATTTGCTCACCAAGACAATTTGGGTCTTAAAGAGAGTGGAACTAAATATTCATAGTTTATAGGGCCAATACCCTAAACCGGACATATTTGCTGACTTTTGCAATAAGGAGTTTAAATGAGATTAGAATACGAATTTGATATCCAAAGGGAAACAATTTTTCAATATGTGGCTCAAATGAAAGGTATTTGAGATTAGAAAACGCATTTGATAACCTATTTTGGGGGGAAGCCTCATCCTCTTAAGCCAATGGCAATATGGGGTTTAAATAAATGGTATTTGAGAGAAAAGCACGATGCTAATATTTTTTCAGGGCCAAGTATCTGGGAGTACACCATATGGGATTCAGATAAAGGAACTTTTATTGTTAAACTGTTAGTCAAGCGATATACTATTTTCGTAGCAATATATTTCGCTAAAAATCTTTAATTGTTGAAAATAGATATTACACCTACGATGTGATGTCTTCTACTCATCATCATCTTCCTCCTCCTTCTCCCCATCCTAAATTTGGCTAAACATGAAAATTGGAAGAGCGCCGTAGTCTATTCCTTAATACCTTTCATTTGGTACCCATACTGCCTAGGTTTCAAGGGGGTCCAAAATTCTCAAGATCCTGCAGGTTCTTCCCATGTTTAATTTTTATTTTTTGTTTTTACATATTTGATATCTACTCGCTAATACCCTTCATAGTTTAATACCCATATTGCCTAGGTTGGGTATCACCCCATTCTTTAGTGGTGGTTATAATATATAGCATTTTTAAGTTCCCGGAGTCGACTCCGGAGTCTGATTCGGAGTCGCGCAGTTGAGTCAAAAATGCTCAAACCCTATGCGGCACGCCGTTCGGACTCAGCATAAAAAGAAGGCCTCTGATTATTAATCTTAAACTTTAATCGGACTGCACTCATTGATATGAGAGAAGTATTCCCTGTTCGTTAATGACATGTTCATAGGATATCATCTCACGGTAGCGCTCACCATTCACAGTTACGTTACGATTCACATCATCTTTGAAGAAGTACGGTCCAATGATGCTATCAGCCCATAAACCGCACCAAACTGTGACTTTATCTGGATGCATTGGTAGCTCTTGCAATGCTGATCATCTCTCAAAAATCGACAAATTTGATTATTTACGAACCCATTGAGCCAAAAATGAGCTTCGTCGCTGAAAACAATTTTTCGATAAAAAGTGCATCTTCGGCCAATTTTCCAAGAGCCCATTCACCAAAAATTCTGTGTTGCGGTAGGTTGTTCGGCTTCAATTCCTCCACCAGCTGCATTTGGGAAGGCTTCACACCTAAATCGTGACGCAAAATTTTCCACGTTGTTGAGTAACAGAGGCTCTATTGCCGCGAACGGCGACGAAACGATAACAAACAAAACACGAGTGTTGCCAAAAAGATAATAGCTAAAAAATCACCCTTTACAATCAAAAGTCAAACAAAGCCACACAACAAAAGCAACTATGACGAAGCAGAGTTGCTTGGACTCAGTTTGGGAGCATTTAATTACATTTGCAATTAATTGAAGCGAAATTTATACTGACGCAGCGACATGTCGCTACGATTTTCCTCACAGAACTCAGTGCCACTTTTACAGAATGCGTTCGCATTTTTTTTCGTCACCGTTTTTTATAATGCGTTTTAAAAACTGCTCAGGAGTAAAGTCCAAGTAAAAACCTGAAATTAAAATTCAGCCATCTAGAACACTGGGAAGTCTTGGATGACTACATGTCCTATTTTGTGTGATCATCGATTCATTAGCTGCAACCTTAGTGAAAATTCTGTTGATGTAGTCTCTCCACTAAACAAAAGGAATATCGATTGGAATGGGTATCTGCACACTTTTTACAGTGTAAGCCCAACATCCAGAGAAATTTGTTTGTAAAAACATGAACAATGTTTGCTGAAACAACAGAAAATCTGCTGAAAACGGGAAAGTTATAACTTGTTTGCTAAAATAGCAATCATTTTCTGCTGTTTTCATAGACGTATCAAATTTCACATATAATCTTCAATAGGGCGAATGTCACCTCATGATTGATGCAAGGCTGAAAAAGGTTAGAACAAATTCAGGATGGAATTCTGCAGCTTCGTGGAAGGAACATGCGAGGTCTCTGGCCTGCAAAAGATCCTTTCCTTTACACCTGTTACGGTAGGGAACATTCAGAAGTCAGGTAACGAATAGACAATTTGGATGCACGAAATTTTACAACGAACTTTCTTCTACCATTCTCCTTGATAGGAAAGAATGTTTCATTTACTGAAAGCTCAAAATACCTGTTTTTTTTTTTTGCTGGACAGAAACATCCAATCTAATAGTTTGAAAAGGGCAAGATAGGCAACGCTTGCCTTTAACCTCGTGTCATGCACTGGTTGTACACTGCAGTTGTCTGGCTAATAATGCTTTATGGTGTTGTGGTCTGATAGCCAGTACTCAAAAAAAAAAACCTTCAATTCCACTCTCAGCTTGTTTGTGAATTACACTGAGGACGGCTACACCGATGTCTCTGGTCATGTTAGTTGAATAAAGTAAAGGGTGATTTTTTTGAGATTAGGATTTTCATGCATTAGTATTTGACAGATCACGTGGGATTTCAGACATGGTGTCAAAGAGAAAGATGCTCAGTATGCTTTGACATTTCATCATGAATAGACTTACTAACGAGCAACGCTTGCAAATCATTGAATTTTATTACCAAAATCAGTGTTCGGTTCGAAATGTGTTCAAATTTTGACAAATTTTGTTCAGCGATGAGGCTCATTTCTGGTTGAATGGCTACGTAAATAAGCAAAATTGCCGCATTTGGAGTGAAGAGCAACCAGAAGCCGTTCAAAAACTGCCCATGCATCCCGAAAAATGCACTGTTTGGTGTGGTTTGTACGCTGGTGGAATCATTGGACCGTATTTTTTCAAAGATGCTGTTGGACGCAACGTTACGGTGAATGAACACATTTCGAACCGAACACTGATTTTGGTAATAAAATTCAATGATTTGCAAGCGTTGCTCGTTAGTAAGTCTATTCATGATGAAATGTCAAAGCATACTGAGCATCTTTCTCTTTGACACCATGTCTGAAATCCCACGTGATCTGTCAAATACTAATGCATGAAAATCCTAACCTCAAAAAAATCACCCTTTATAGCAACAACTGCCGTGAGGTTAAGCACAGTGGGATAGAATCGATAAAAAAAACTAGTAAGAAATATTGCATTTGAGAACGGATAAAGATAACTATTTGCAATTTAAAATGCTTAGAGCTGAGGTTTTGGCGATACCAGGTGCAAGGTCATTGTAAATATTGTCACCAATCCTAAACATGCAGTAAAATGCAAATTGAATGTCTTCGTAAATCGCGAAATAGAAAGCCAATCTCGGCCAAAATTTCAAAAAATATAAAAAACACGATCTAAATATCAGTTCATACCATTTCAAATTTCATAGAGATATCTCTATCCGTTTTTTTGGCTTAGACATCTGTCTGTCCTTTTTTTGTTGGTCCTTCGATTTGACTTCTTAAAATACTTTCGGGGAAAATGCCAACGTTCTAAAATATGTTGAAATTTCCGCCACGCTCCAATGAGTGAGTAAACACCATGTGTTTAGTGTTCTTATTGGAGCACTCAAAAGTAGACGATCTCAGTGAATCGTGTAAACACGGAACAAATTGGCACCAGTTCACAAATCCACCATTGCGATGCAAAGATTGCTTTAGCACGCATCTTTTTTGAATTAAGCTTCCTCGAATTAGTTCTTGTTACTAAACTTAATAAAAGGTTTGGCGGAAAAAGATTTCCCAGTGATATGGATGTTGCGGTTAAAGGCTATTTTGAGGAGATAGACAGTTTCTACTACAAACAGGGTATCGAAGCTATTGAAATTCGGTGGAAAAAAGTGTATCGGGATTGTGTAGGTAGATATGTATGTATATGTAGGTCCATAAATAGATATAGTCCCGATATAATCCTTAGGCGTTTAAATTTGCCCGATTTGGCTAAAAATTGATATTTGGATTACGCTTAAGCTTCCGATACTGCATGATGGTGCTTACCGAAGATTCGGCCCAGTCGAACTTAGATATTTTTACCTTTATCATTCAGATAATATTATTATTTTCCGAGTGCATACAGAGGCCACCGTAGCGCAGAGGTCAGCATGTCCGCCTATTACGCTGAACGCCTGGGTTTTAACGGGTTTAAGCGTTGGTTTTCCCCTCCTAATGCTGGTAACTTTTGTGAGGTACTATGCCATGTAAAACTTCTCTCCAAAGAGGTGTCGTGCTGCGGCACGCCGTTCGGACTCGGCTATAAAAAGGAGGACTCTTATCATTGAGCTTAAACTTGAATCGGACTGGACCCATTGATATATGAAAAGTGGGATCCTAAACTAAGTTTTAATGACAAATGTATTTTGCTATATATTTTTTGTGTTTATCATAGGCTCGTCTTACATAGACCATATTTCCGTACTCTCTAATATGTAATAGGATGTGGCAGATAGTTGTGTTGTTTCTTTAATATATACTAAGCTATAACTACGATGCATATATACAATACGTGCGGCAAATAATGACAATTATTATTGGATGTTTTAGCAGATGCAATTTGTTGTTGTTATTGTTGGTGCAATTATAAAATCTTACCACTGTGCATTCGACGAATGTGAGTCTTGAGTTTCTGGGGCCGATAGTATTTGCGACCACAAAAATCACAAATGGGTCGTGTACGATTGGGATTTGCCGCACATCCGTATGTGCGGTGCATGTCCAAATAGCTGATGCGCAAAAAGAACTTGTTGCAGAACTGGCATTGATGGGCACCCTTGCCATCATGCTTCTCGGCGGCGTGCTTCATAATGTTATCCTTGCCGAGGACGGCTTCGCCACACACCTTGCAGTGATATTTGCGTATTGTCAGACTCATCGTGGGATCATGGAATATGGAACAGTGAGTGCGATAATACAGGGGATGGTCGAATTTCAAATTACATCCACCACAATCTGGAAGAGACATTGAATATTATGCGTTCGAAATATGTTGTGGATTGTTAGGAAGTCCATTGCAAAAGAAAGATAGTTTTTACATCACCAACTTACTCGTTTTCTCTGCCCAATGTTTCTTACGCCACATGGTGTTGCAGTCATCGCTCCAGTACAGCAGTTCCATGCCATTCTTGATATCTCTACAAGTGACGAAAAAGGCCTGTGACTCTATGAAGACCAAATTGACATTTCGCTCGTCGTAGCTGGGTGCCGGTCGTATGTAGCGCAGCCAATTCGAGGAATTAGGATTATCGCACAGCAAGAATTGGGATTTCTCTGCCCCGGCTTCACAAATCTCAAAGATCCATTTCATATCACTAGCCTCGCGTATATCGGTTGAATGCACAGATTGCCCCCTCAAAGGTCCTAACTTGGTAAAGGCTCTCACTTCGGTGCGAGCAAAAACCCCCGTTACATGGGGCTCAACGTTGTGCAATTCAAATTCTGCGGGTACGGAAGCCTCAGCAAATGTAATCAGAGGCTTCGTTTCGAGTTCGGAGAGTTGTGAGGTTTCGTCCATGTCTTCATCGTCGTCGCCATGCAGGTGTTTGGCTTGGCGTTGTGCATCGGCTTTGAGCTTAGCCAAAGCTTCGAGATTTTTCCTTTCCAGCCACTCGGCCAAATCTACGGCATCCGTTACGGTGCCTATAGCTGTACGCAGGGGGCAAACTTTGTAGTCGTGACCTAGAGAGCACTCGCGACACGATTGATGCGAACGGAATGCAATGTCCAGCTCATCTTCTTCTTCGACAAAATTCTGTTCATTCTTCATTTCGCGAGCCAAAGCCTCTTCGTCCAATTCCTCATCCTCTTCTTCGTCCTCGCTGCCCTCAAGACCAGCCCCACAGTCCTCATCATCGTCCATGTACGAAGCAGGTGGAGGTGGATTCATATTCTTAGTGCCCTTTTTACCTTTGACCCGCACATGGAAATTAGAAATAGAACCATTATTTATACCATCCACCCCATCCCCCGTCATCGAGGATGTGCCCAGGTCTTCGTCCTCCTCCTCCTCATCATCGCCACCGAAGCCATCACCTTTCTTAAGACACAAGGCTAACGATTCCTTCGATGCTGATTTTTCTTCGAGCTCACTCTTGATTTTTTCGGCGATACGACAGTCCAACACTTCCGGTACCATGTCTCCCGTGGTGTTTTCGGTTTTGGTAATAACCGCTGCAGCGGTCAACTGCTTTTTCGCTTTCAGGGCGAAATTCGAAAAATTCTTTAGTTTGTTCAAACCATTGATATTGTCGTTGAACTGCACACGTTTTTTATATTTGCGTTTCGTTGGCGGCGGTGCATCCCCAGCCAAACTGGGCGTCGCACTATTACTGGCACATGGTGTGGTGACAGCATTAGGCAGGCTGCTGTTGCTTATGGCCTGACTGAGGGGACCATTTTCTCCAGTCTGGCTATTGTTGCTTCCAAATTCTTTGGCACTAAGATTGGGTTCGAGTTTGAAGTTGCTATCGAATGATTTCGTTGGTGTGGTCGATGCCGAAGGGGGTGGTAAGCTAGAAGAAAAGAAGGTCGAAAAATGAGAGTTAGAACACGAAGAAAAATTATGAAAATACATATGTATATAAAGCAATTTAAATTGGCAGTTATGCTGCCTATTTCGTATTATTCTAAAAACCTTTAACCCGCGTGGCTCCCTTATTTAAGGCTTGCCTTAGCGAAGATGGAGTGTCGAGATCACTGATTTAGCAAATGTTGTTAACCCCGTGGACCGGTATTATAATCTGACCAAAGTGCAGGTTGCTTTTAGGAATACAATAGATACACCAATCACTTCTGTAGACGCTGGTAAGAGAATCAGGTCTCGTGAAAACACAACACTGCGATGCCGCCGTAAAAGAATTCCCCGCTTTCAGGTACTCTAAGAAGACCGAGTCAGCTGTCCAACAATGGAGAATTTAGACAGTATCCTATGGAAGGAGACAAAGTTGTATCAAGTGCGAAGGAAGGCAAGGTAGTTATGAGTAGTCACAACAGAGACTAGCTGACATATGCAGTCATCGACGTCAACAATAAATCCAGCAAAGATTCCACAAGACCATGAGTTCCAAGAAGAGGTTCTCGGGCTAGGAACAAGCTAATATTGTGGTGAGGAGCGATGAGGACCACGCCCAGTAGGGCACTGGAGACTATTTTAGATATCCGACCCATTGACACACAGGTTAAATGTGAGGCCGCCACTGCAGCTATGGGACTTAAGGCGATGAGAGATTGTATTGAGGATGGGTGCAGCTCATATCTTCGCGGTATAATCGAGGCGACGATAGGAAACCTGGAGACTTGAGGTCGAGCTCGAGGCACTGATGCCAGCGGCACAGTCTTGGACTGACGGAAACCTAGCATTGCCATCTGGAAAATCATGTTATACGGATGGATCAAAGCTAAAGGACAAAGTGGGCCTGGGGTCTACGTTGAGAACCCAAGGACTTAGATCTGTTTTAGACTGCCTGATTATAATAGGGTCCTGTAGGCGGAGATCCGGGCGATAACGCAATGCGTGAGGTGGTGTGGTGCCAGCGCGAGGACGTCGAGTGTAAACATATTAACAGACAAAAAATCGCCGTAAGGGCAATAACAACCAGGACGGTAAGGTCAGGAACAGTCTTGCAGTATAAGAAGGAGATTAACTCCTTGTCTGAGGATGGCACAATCAGCATCGTTTAGGTGTCGGGCCATAACCGATTGGGGGGAATGAAAGGGCAGACGATTTGGCAGTGAAGGTCAGAGAACTGCCGTCGATAAACTTGGTTAACCCGAAGTCTTTCGGGTCGACGCAGTCCGATTTAAGGGCGTGGGGGATTTACACTGTGGAACAGCAAAGCAGGTCATCCTGATCGTGAGAGGACGGGGCTATTACGGAAAGAAAGTAAGAAGGAGGTCAGTATAGCTATTGGTATCATAACGGGACACATAGGACTACTACATAGGAACATTTTCTATGTCATTGCCTGGAGACACTCCCATCCTGAACCTCGTCGATTGGATTTTCCGAACATATTGTCAGTGGGAGTGGGTGATGGTCTCATCGTTTGCTTCCTGTTCCTTAGGCTGCATTAAGTTTTCCGTGACTGCACTGCCCTATGTTTCAATATTAGGATCTTTGCATATCCTAGTCTTCCGAATTTTGAGAAAGTCGGAAATGGTTCCATCATCGAGTCCCGGTTCGTTAAGTTGTATTGAGTCCACCATCCCAGCACTGCCTGATGTTGCAGGTTGTGGAAGTAGGGAGTAGGTTGTGGTTTCACCGTCGGCACTATGTGCGTTAGGCGTCATTGAGTTGCCTGTCACTGCACTGCCTTATGTTTCAGCATTAATATCTTTATCCATCCTAGTCTTCCTAATCTCGAGAAAGCCGTTGTTGGTTCCATCGTCGGGTCCCTGTTCGTTAGGCTATGTTGGGACTCTCGCCCCTGCACTGCCTGGTGTTTTAGTATTAGGATCATTACTAATCCTAGTCTTCCCAATATTGAGAGAGTCGGTGATAATCTTGTCGTCGGCCCCCTGTCCGTTAGGCATTATTGAGTCTCCCGCCACTGCACCGCGTGATGGCTCAATATGAGGATATTCGCCTATCCTTGTCTTCCCAATCTTGAAAAAGACTTTCATGGCCCAGTAGTACGCCATACCTTTAGTCTTAGCCAAACTCGCACGGAGACTTAATCAATGCCATCCACAAGGAGAGTTCCTTCCTCGTTCCCCTCTCTGTGGAAAACCTGCTTATTCAGCATTTTAGCAGCGTTATTCTCTTCGGGAGATCTGATTCTCTTCCGTAGAAGTGCCTGTAAGTGCCGATTGCGCTGCCGTTACATACTCCTCTGTCTCCTTCGTCCCCGGATCGCTTTCTCTGTCTGCCTGTGAGCTTAGCAAAGCCATGGCTCACTTCTGCCGTCATCCCGCTGCCCTCATCTTTCGATTCGGCTGCGATGCCTGTTTTATTGACACTGTCGCTGTCTGAATCCGAGTCGGAAACAACATCTTTACTTAAAGGCTGGGGACGAACTGTGCATCCATCTGGTTTATCTATGTCTTCCTCATTAATTAGTCTGACGACTTGTTGTGCGCTTGAAGCATTACGCTCGAGTACAGGTACCAAGACACCCACACCTATAGGAGGGGAGGACAATCTGCTGCGGTCTGACGTCACCACCACAGCTGTTGGGTCTTTGGAGTTCATTTTGAGCCTCCTCCAAATTGTCTTTAAAATTTCTTCGTGATAGGTAGTACCTATTCCGAGATACGGATATTTTTTATCATCGGAGAGATCTGTATTTTTTCACAGAGAGCAGATTGAATTCTTCTTGTGACAGGCCTTTAACAAGTCTCCTTGACAAACTTGGTTAAAATTTAGGTATGTCATTCAACATATTCAAAACAGTCTTGTTCAAGATAGTGAAGACTATAATCGGGAAGAATAGGCTGTCACAGACATAAGGCGGTGCAAAGGCGGGAAACCCAACGCGATGGTGTCAAACCCAGCTATTAGATTGCGATGTTAACTCTGGAACACCATTGCCCTAATAAGACTTTTTTTATTAAGTCTATACATACTCCATATTCTTACAAACTACTATCTACACATATGTATTAAATAACATAAACTACTTACCTTTTAAATCTAATACTAGACATCTATTTGAGATATCTCAGTTCTCAGATACGTTTATAATGCCATAAAACTTTTCTAATGAGCAGAAATCTGGAATTTGCTTTCGCATGTTATTCAACATTATTCTTCTGCTTCCTAGTGAATTTGGTTTTATAAGGCTCAATCTAAACTCATACGAGGATGGAGAATGTCGATCCCACCCTTGCCCACGAAGACAAACCAAAAGAAACTGATTCAAACTGATTGGAACGTGTAGTAGGGTTTCCAAACTATAGAACCATATTCTAGGTTGCATCGTATATAAAACTTTTGTCACTGAATAATCGTTTAATTCTTTGGCCCATCGTCTCATGTAACCAAGAGCAACATATGCTTTACTGACTGCCATTAAGATATGTTGGCAAAACGTCAAGCGTTGATCCATAAGCATACCTATATCCTTAAACGAATCAACAACCTCAAGCTCATTAGTCCTGATAAAATAACTTGTATCAAAAGGACTTTCTCCTGAAAAATGCATTACTTTACATTGGGAAATATTAAATTTCACCAGGTTTATATCCCACCACTCGTTAAACGAATCCAGGTCAGGTCATTTGAATTTTCATTAGATATAATCGGTATTAAAATATTTGAATTAGAAGAATAGATTCATGAGATAGATGGTAAATTAAAATCTCCTAAGACAATCATGAAGAAGACAATGAAGAAGAGGTTTTAAAGGCAGATGTAATGACCGCCACATGTTGTGAATAAATAAATAAAGTACTCTTACAATCACAATTTGAATACCAGTCATATAGCACACCATCACCAGTTTTCCTGATTTTGTTGACTTGATCACAACTATACATTTTTTATTTTGGTCATAGGATCTCCATATAATAAACTTTTTCTGAAGCCATGTTTCGATAAAACGCAATAATCTAAAACAAGTAAGAGCGTGCTAAGTTCGGCCGGGCCGAATCTTATATACCCTCCACTATGGATCGCATTTGTCCAGTTCTATGCACGGTATCTCTTTTTAGGCAAACTAAGAATATTGAATAAGAACTGTTATGCTATTGGAGCTATATCAAGTTATAGTCCGATTCGGACCATAAATAAATACAGAACATTGTAGAAGTCATTGTGTAATATTGGAACTCATTCGGATAAGAATTTCGCCTTGTAGGGGCTCAAGAAGCAAAATCGGGATATAGGTTTATAAGGGAGCTGTATCAAGCTATTGCTCGAATCATACCATATTAAACACGTCTGTTAAAGATCATGAGAGAAGCCGTTGTACAATAATTCCTGCAAATCGGATGAGAATTGCGCCCTCTAGAGGCTCAAGAAGTCAAGATCCCAGATTGGTTTATATGGCAGCTATATCAAAACATGGACCGATTTGGTCCATTTGCAATCCCAACCGACCATCACTAATAAAAAGCATTTGTGCAAAATTTCAAGCAGCTAGCTTTTCTCCTTCGAAAGTTAGCGTGCTTTCGACAGACAGATGGGCGGACAGACGGACGAACATGGCTAGATGAGGTCTCAGACTCGTATTTCGAGGTGTTACAAACAGAATGACGAAATTTGTATACCCCTATCCTATGGTGAAGGGTATAAAAAGTGTTAATATTGCTTCAATTTTTGTAAACTAAATTAATATCATTATCGAAATATGAAGTTTCTAGTTTTTTGAAACATTATTTGGGTGTGAGATAGGTAAGCAATATCTGAATGTGGATTTCCTGTATAGACACACTCTTTTACGAATGCATTAGGTGGCCAAAAATTTGTATCCACCACAGTTTCGAAATACAATGATTTTGAATGATGGTAAGGCCACGAACAGTCTTGGAGTGTAAATAGGAGATTAACGCCCAATCTGAGGATGGAACGGTTTGCATTGTTTGGCTGCCTGGCCATAGCGGAGTAAGAAGAAAGAAAACAAGTAAAAGCGTGGTAAGTTCGGCCGGGCCGAATCTTATATACCCTCCACCATGGATCGCATTTGTCGAGTTCTTTTCCCGGCATCTCTTCTTAGGCAAAAAAGGATATAAGAAAAGAGTTGCTCTGCTATTAAAACGATATCAAGATATGGTCCGGTTCGGACCACAATTAAATTATATGTTGGAGACCTGTGTAAAATTTCAGCCAATTCGTATAAGAATTGCGCCCGTTGGGGCTCACGAAATAAAATAGAGAGAACGATTTATATGGGATCTGTATCGGGCTATAGACCGATTCAGACCATAATAAACACGTTTGTTGATGGTCATGAGAGGATCCGTCGTACAAAATTTCAGGCATATCGGATAATAATTGCGACCTCTAGGGGTCAAGAAGTCAAGATCCCACATCGGTTTATATGGCAGCTATATCAGGTTATAAACCAATTTGAACCTTATTTGACACAGTTGTTGAAAGTAAAAATAAAATACGTCATGCAAAATTTCAGCCAAATCGAATAGGAATTGCGCCTTCTAGAAGCTCAAGAAGTCAATTCCCCAGATCTGTTTATATGACAGCTATATCAGGTTATGGACCGATTTCAACCATACTTGGCACAGTTGTTGGATATCATAACGAAATACTTCGTGCAAAAATTCATTCAAATCGGATAAGAATTGTGCTCTCTAGAGGCTCAAGAAGTCAAGACGCAAGATCGGTTTATATGGCAGCTATATCAGGTTATGGACCGATTTAAACCATACTTGGCACAGTTGTTGGATATCATAACAAGACACGTCGTGCGAAATTCAATTCCATTCGGATAAGAATTGCGCCCTCTAGAGGCTCAAGAAGTCAAGACCCAAGATCGGTTTATATGACAGCTATATCAGGTTATGGACCGATTTGAACCATACCTGGCACAGTTGTTGGATATAATAACAAAACACGTCGTGCAAAATTTCATTTCAATCGGATAAGAATTGCGCACTCTAGAGGCTCAAGAAGTCAAGACCCAAGATCGGTTTATATGGCAGCTATTTCAGGTTATGGACCGATTTGAACCATACTTGGCACAGTTGTTGGATATCATAACAAAACACGTCGTGCAAAATTTTATTCCAATCGGATAAGAATTGCGCACTCTAGAGGCTCAAGAAGTCAAGACCCAAGATCGGTTTATATGGCAGCTATATCAAAACATGGACCGATATGGCCCATTTACAATACCAACCGACCTACACTAATAAGAAGTATTTGTGCAAAATTTCAAGCGGCTAACTTTACTCCTTCGGAAGTTAGCGTGCTTTCGACAGACAGACGGACGGACGGACGGACATGGCTAGATCGACATAAAATTTCACGACGATCAACAATATATATACTTTATGGGGTCTTAGACGAATATTTCGAGTAGTTACAAACAGAATGACGAAATTAGTATACCCCCCATCTTATGGTGGAGGGTATAAAAACGGACGATTTGGCAGTGAAGAGTAGAGGACTGCTGTCAATGAATTTGGTTAACCCCAAGCCTTTTGGGTCGACACAGTTCACGAAAACTATGGAACAGCGAAAAGGTCGATAAGACGACAAAAATCCTACCCTAATCGTAAGAAGACTTGGATACTTCTGGAAGAAATTAAAAACGGGAAATATAGGACTAAGAGCTCACTTATGCACAATCGGTGCGGCATGCGATAGGATGTGTAGGGCATGTGAGAAGGATGATGAGACGTTGGAGCATTTCCTATGTTATTGACTGACTTGATTGTAAGTCTATAGTGGCGTGGGGCGGATTAATATCAGCACCGTTTTTTGAACCAAACCTAACACAAGAATTTCGATCCGTTAAAATCACTTTCAGTACGGGATACGATTTAGTCAATCCGTTTTCAACACATTGAAATATTTCCGACGAAGGAAATTTGTTGCGGATCGTCGAAAAATTCTAAGACGATTTAACGATGTCCGTGTGTGTGTCCATCTGTTGTCATCACGCTACAGTCTTCAAAAACTGAGATATTGTGCAGAAATTACGCATTGCTTACCCGATTTCGCTGAAATTAGGAACAATAGAAACGAATATAGTCCAGATTGGACCGTGATTTCATATGGACCGATTTGTAGATAATGCGTGTTAAGTCCAAAAAATACTAATACACTAGGCCGCCCAATGTAACCGCCGGTTATGGTTCACATACGAATAAATTTTGCGTTAATCACAGCCGAGCTTATCTACCGATTTCGCCAAAAATTAGAAACAATGAGTTGCACTAGGACTTCCGATAAACGAATCGAGTACGGCCCATATCAGGATATATTAAGATATACCTGTCATATAGACCGATCAGCCGATTAAGGATGTCAAGCCCATAATAGGCAATTTCGTTGAAATTTGAGACAGTGAATTTTATTAGGCCCGGCGACAACTAAACCGTATAAAGCCCGGATCAGAACATTTTTGGAAAATGTTGACGTATAGACCAATCTGCCGATTAAGGGTCTTAAGCCAATAAAGTCCTCATTTATTACCCGATGCCGCCCTAGGCCACCTGATATCCGATCCAAGTATGGTCCATATACGAATATATTCAGATATAGCTGTGATATAGAGATCGATCAGCCGATTAAGGGTGTCAAGCCCATAATAGGCAATTTCGTTGAAATTTGAGACAGTGAATTTTATTAGGCCCGGCGACAACCAAACCGTATAAAGCCCGGATCAGAACATTTTTGGAAAATGTTGACGTATAGACCAATCTGCCGATTGAGGGTCTTAAGCCAATGAAGTCCTCATTTATTACCCGATGCCGCCCTAGGCCACCTGATATCCGATCCAAGTATGGTCCATATACGAATATATTCAGATATAGCTGTGATATAGACCGATCTGCCGCATTTATTACACGATTTCGCTGAAATTTGGAACAGTGGGTTGGATTGGGCCACCCGAAATCCCAACCGATATATCTGCCATACAATGCGATCTGCCGATTATGCTCATTAAGCCCCATTTATTAATCGATTTCTTTAAGATTTAAAACTAAATCTTGGTACCTGAGCCAAATATGATTTAGATCGACCGATAATTGGATATTAATACGGATATAAAAGAGTAATAATAGGATAATTAAAATAACCATGATGGTGGGTATACAAAGTCTGGCAAGGCTAAATTTAATACATTTTTTACATCTTTTTTCTCAATGCCCTGGGCTGAAGAAGCCATAATTTTTTTCCGATCTTCCTTTCTGTATTTTATATGTAAATATGTATGGCAGAAATCTTCAAAATTGGGTAAGATATTTTAAATAAAGTAAAGTACTCTTACATTTTTTTAGTAGTGTAGCTTACTATATTATCTAGATCGCCCGACTTTATTGGTGGTTCTTGTTATGTTTGTCAAAAGCCAAAAACATTTAAATTTGTGTTTGTCGCCAATATTGCATCGCCAATATTATATGAAAATTATGCGCGATGAATTCAATGTGTTCGTCGGATTCACATCTCCAATCTATAAAGTTAGAAGAGAGACTAGAAGAAATAGAACTAAGAAGAAGAGAAGAAAGCTAGTATTGACAGACACTTGTCTATCGATGTGTATACATTCTCCTATCTTTGGCAATGACAAAACAAGCACATACTGTGTGTGCGAATAACTGAAAATACTCTCTTGCGAATGATGTATGATAATATGTATACGCACCCACAACCCGCTCTTTGCATCTCGGATTGTAGGGAATTGAGCATATAGTACTTCAAAGCGTATGGGGTTTGTACACGTGTTGTTGCAGCCGTAAACACTATTAATGTGTCGAGCTACCAAAACAGAAGCATGTTTGCTGTACTTATACATCTGAAATAACATACATACATTGGCTCACAAGCATAACCACTCATAAGAATTCTAGTAGATACTAGTGTATGTATGCATGTTTTACTTTTGTCTTGTTTGGGGACTAGGTGGACCAGCAAAATATCAACAATATCAGAGGGTTTGCCCGCATTAACATTTGTGCGTGTATATTTTAATATTCATGTTTACAAGTACAAATAAGTATACATATATTGGCGGTAAACAAATGAAAAGCAAATACATTGAATGTAAGCACAAATGTTAGCGAGACACAGTAGTATAATCAAGGAATATTTTTTTGGGAAAAATGTTGACGTATAGGAATTTTGGGAACCCACCACCATGGGTTATACTAAAAATTTCCAATAACGAGCTAAGTTGAAGGGCATATGTATGTGAAGGGTATATATGTGTACAAAATTTCTACCAAATCAGGCAAAATTTTAAGTTTCCAGCGGCCGTAGAAGACTAATCGGGGAATCAGATTACATGGGAGCTAAAACAGATTATAAACCGATTTGGACCATACTTATATACAAATCTGAACCGTTGTCGCCCTAACACCAACGATCTTCATCAATAAAGAGTATCTGTCCGTACAGGCGGAGGGGCGGACAGGGGGAGGGGCGGACAGGTGGAGGGGTGACTTAGAATGTCAATACCATCAATTATATATACTTTGCGAGGTCGCAGATCAATATTTCGATGTATTACAACCATAATTACTGGATTGGTATACCCCATCCTATGCAAATGCAAATTTTGCCCATGAACATTCCACGAAGGAACAGGGGCAAACCCATCCTACGGTAGTGGAAATAATTATAACACGACACACAGTGTCATACAATTAAAACAGCGAACTAACGGGTTTTTAATTGAAATTAAAACCGAAAAGAACATCGATTGATTTGGTCCCCGACATTTTTTTTACTCATTTCCGCCGTAGTTATGGTGTTTATACCCTACAGGATATTATAACTTAGTGAATTAGTTTGTAACACCCAAAAGTAGGAGAGACAGACCTATTGATAAGTATACCGATTGACTCAGAATCAGTTTCTGATTCGATTAAGCTATGTCCGTCTGTCTGTCCATCTGTCCATATTAATTTGTGTACAAAGTACAGGTCGCTGTTTTCATCCGATCGTCTTCAAATTTGGTACAGGCATGTTTTTTGGATTAGAGCAGAAGCCTATTGAAATTGGAAAAAATCGGTTCAGATCTGGATATAGCTCCCATATATATGTTCGTCCCATTTTCAGCGATAATTCAATAACATAGTCATTTGACTCTCAATGTTACTGGTGGATTTCATGGAAGTCGGTTCAGATTTAGATATAGATCTCATATATATATATATATATATATATATATATATATATATATATATATATATATATATATCGCCTTCTGTGACTCTTTTAACTTCTAGAGTCACTGCATTTATTGACCCATCTTGCCAAAATTTAGCAAAACGCTTTCCTCGACGACTGCCACAGTATCTGAGGAGTTTGCTCGAAATCGGTTCAGATTTAGGTATAGCTCTCATATATATGTTTGTCCGATTTTGAGAAATATTGCAAAAAAGTGCTTATTTGTTAACCGATTTTGTCGAAAATTTGCAGGAAGTATTTTCTTTTGACTATAAATATTACTGCCCAGATTTAGATATAACTGTCATAAATATATGTATATCGCCAGATTTTCATAACAAGAGCCACTGCAAGCGCATTGTTTGACCAATCTTGCCAAAATTTTGCACAACGCTTTCCTCGACGACTACCACATTATCTGAGAAGTTTGCTCAAAATCGGTTTAGAATTAGATTTTGGGTAATTTGCCATAATGTTGTCATTTGCCAACCGTAGTTTTTATAGTTTGAACATATTTGCTAGCCGAGGTCCATCAAAATTGGTTCAGAATTGGATATAGGTCCCACATTGTACTTATAGGGTACGTGTAGGGTATTATACAGTGGGCACCGCCCGATTTTTGCCCTTCCTTACTGTTTTTCAAATTACATAGTGGGATGACAAGTTTTGCTTGTCATGGTCAAGGAATGTACCATTAATCGTCGCAACCTTCAGAGGTAATTTAATTGTGGCAGCTCTAAACTACTTCTATTCATCAAGTATTTCTTCTCCATATAAAAGTTTTAGGCACGTCATGAAAGGAGGTTTGAGCCATTGTGATACCCTAGTAAGAGCAGGCAATGAAAATATGTGAAATGTGTAACATACATGGGCAGGCGCCCATCTGGCACTCCCACACGTATGTGCGTCCCTGGAGCATCGGTCCATGTTCATCTAAGTTTCTTCTCGGTAAGTACCAACAAGTGGTCCTTCTAGTCTTGGCATGCATGACTGCATGTGTAGGATTTTATCGCTCCCTCGTCAAATATATCCATTACTATCCACGTACGTGAAGGGACTTTCCAAGGGCACATATGCAAGATCGCAGAGATGGGAGAAAAATCGCCTCTCTAAGATGGGAAGCCTGCGCTTCTGTAGACTCGGACTCGAGCAGAGTAAGTGTCCAACCGTTTCCATTATTCGGGATTCCCATGTGCGTGGCCATACGTTCTATCCTGTAATAGTAATCAATGACCACAGATCAGAATTTCCTTCTTACAATTGATTCTAATTTTCTACATGTTGATAATGTTTTTAGGATTTTAAATTTCAGCAGACAATGTAACTACTAAAACCATACTTAGTAACTACTAAAATCTAACATTTTGAAAAATTTGTATTAACATCTTGCAATTGTGGCAACTATTGTTGAGAAGTTTAAAAAATTTGTATGGTTTCATTCAAAAAGTAAAAATTTTTAATTAATTCTGCAGACTGTGTTTGCTGATTTAATCAGACTAATATCTCTGGGTGTAGCTTCGAATTTCTCAAGTCACCCTTAATCCAGTCCTTGTGAATACCGAGGTCTCATTCTCCTAAAGCACAGCAGTTGGCTCCTCTCCAATCTCCTTCAGCGGCACAGTTCCGAATAGAGAGCTTAATAGGTTGTGCTTCCAACATTGCTTCCAAATCTGCTTCAACGCTCCCATTATTCCGACGCAGACCACTTTTTGCACTCTCTGGAACTCGGTAATAAGCGAATGGTTTGGAAATCTTCATGGTTGATTGTTTTTACTCATCTAGTATGAGTAAAAACAACCAAAGTAAAAATTTTTAATTAATTCAGCAGACAGTGTTTGCTGATTTGAGCAGACTGGGTGTAGCTTCGAATTTATCAATTCATCCTTTATCCAGTCCTTGTGAATAGCGATGTGCCATTCTCCAAAAGCACAGCAGTTGGCTCTCAATTCTCCCTACTTGGAAAGCGAATCCTGAAAATGGAATTGGTCTCCATGCCAGGCAGTCTGAGACATTCATAGTGTCCGGAGTGAAACCTTGCCCGTATCCCATCTCCTTCAGTGGCACAGTTCCGAATAGAGAGCTTAATAGGTTGTGCTTCCAACATTGCTTCCAAATCTGCTTCAACGCTCCCATGATTCCGACGCAGACCACTTTTTGCACTCTCTTAAACTCGGTAATAAGCAAATGGTTTGGTCTTCATTGTTGATTGCTTTTACTTATCTAGAATGAGTCCTTAATGAAATTCGTTTGGAAGCAGATCGCGAATCTAGGTTTGTACTTATCGAAAGCACCTTGAATGAAAAGGGAAGGTTCCCATCGACATAGAATCACTTCCCGGCTCGATTTAACTCAGTCAGTCTATCTGTATATGTAGTTTTGTGTATTAGCTACGGATAGGACTTTTTTTGCAATTTGGCACAAGTGATTTTTTAGGCTTAGAGATGAATCCCTTTGAATTAAAGAAAAATAGGTTTAGATTTAGATGAAGCGTCCATGTATAATATTATGGACGTTTGTCAATAATGACATTTGGTAATAGACTCTTATCTTCTAAACATTGCTTAAGACGGACATTTTGGGTGGTAGATAGTCATCTTACCTATCCGCTGGTGCAAATATTGGGAGCATTTTTAGCGGTGTAAAGTCCTTTGTAATTTAATTTAATAAAATTAATTTTTTAATTGAAATTGAAACACATTCCAAGTGACCAAACCGATAACCGGGGTTTGTAACTAAATCCACAAATAACTATGGCGTATTGCGACAAATGTATAACAATCTAAGTTATCTTATCCCCCCTATTCCGGTGGTCAAAGCCGTAGTCGAATATCAACATTTTAACATAATGATATGGTTGCCGAAGACGGAGACGAAAATTCGTTATAATTTTTTGGTAAGTTGAATTCGACTACCAAATTTGACAAAAACGATCGATATAGAAGTCAATCGTTGTTAAAACCACATGTCCTGCACTAGGTATATGCTGCAGTTGTCAGACTTATAATGCTAAATGGTGTTGTGGTCTTGTGGACGGCGCTTCAAAAGCCCACCTACTTTTCAATACTCAGCCGGTTTCAAAGGATAATTTGTTTGTGCATCACAGCCGCATTGAGGACGACACCAACTGATGCACTGAAAATAATGCTACACTTAATGGCTTTGGACATTGTGCTGTGAGGCTAAGGAAGCTTTCTCTTTCGTCATGTAACAGAGACTGTGTTATCATTGATATAATGCCCTATGTTCCAGGTGGTGTGGATTACACATTGCCTGAGCCGGATTTTGATAAAAATGACTGTAGCACTATTCATGATAGGACCGATTGGAACTACAATATCCGTTCTATATGAATGGATCAAAACTAAACGACCAGGTGGGCTTTGGGGGTATTCTGAAGAACTACAACTTGAAATATTGAAAAGATTACTCTACATCTTTCGTGTGTGTCAAACGGAAATCCTTGCTATTAAATAAGATTTGGATATAATGTCATAACGACGACTTTCATTAATATCTTCACAAACAGCCAATAATGCTCTGGGAAACATTTTTCTGAATTCAAAAACAACCATCGACTGTCGCAGATCTCTCAACGACATGACTGAATAGTTCAAAATCCTCTAGTTCAGGGTTTCGGGCCACCGATATATCCCAAGAAATTGTCACTGGCTAGAACAGACGTCTCAGTCATTGCGTCCGTCATGGCAGGTAACTGTCTGATTGGAAAACATGCTGACAGGCTGAAGGTTGCATACTACGACTTTTGCGGAAGCTGTGGGTACGTTAAGGAAGAAAATACAATAGAACATCTGCTGTGTGTGTGTACCGTACTCAGAAGGAGTTCCACTTTAGATTCTCATTTTTTTGAGAACCTGTCTGATTTAGCGGAAGTAAACATTCCCAAGTTATTGGGCTTCCTAAAGCGATCTGGAAGCTTGTTTGATATTACAATTTTTTTTTCAATCAAACGAGGAAACACAAATGTTATATGCAATCGAAGGCAAATAAAAAGGCTTTTTTGTTCTAATGGTTAAAGCTATTTGATTTGTTTTTGGACAAAAAAAAAAAATGTGTTTAATAAATGTGTCTAATGTGAATACAAAATCAAGAATGATAAAACAATCTGATCAAATATTTGACAAATCTGAACATATCTTAATTGTTGTCCGAAAGAAACTCAGATGATCCAAAGAAAACAGCGTATAAACGCTGAGCTAGGAAATATCAATAGAGAGGGCCTGGAGAATAAATTAAGCAATGTACAATCCAATATTGCAAAACACACCCTAGGAAATCATGGCGTACCAAGACAGAAAGAATGGATCATGGAGGAGATTAAAGATCTTCGAATAGAACGCAGTAAACACAAATATATGAATTACAGGAGATACTGAAAATAAATACAAAAAAAAAAATCGAAACGGAATAAGAGCTGCAAAAAATGCACACTTACAGCGGAAATTCAGGGAAATTGAAGCACTGCAAAGCTTACACCATAACTATAATCACCACAAAAAAAAAAAAAACAAACTTAATAAAGCATCAGAAATATATAGAAATTCTCCATCCGATATTCTTTTTGATGAGAACAACATTGCTGTGTTCGAGACACGATGAAATTCCTTCAAAAGTTTTAAAATTGATTGATGGTGAAAACACTGGATTCCTAGAGACGTTTTTACCTTCCACCATAGGATGGGGGTGCACTAATTTCGTCATTCCGCTTGTAACACCTCGAAATATACGTCTAACAACCCATGAAGTAAACATATTCTTGGTCGTCATGACATGTCTAGCCATGTCCGTCTGTTTGTCTAAAGCACTCTAACTTTCGAAGGAGTAAAGCTAGGCGCTTGAAATTTTGCACAAATACTTATAGTTAGTGTAGGTCGGTTGGGATTGTAAATGGGCCAAATCGGTCTATATTTTGATATAGCTGTCATATACACCGATTTTGGATCTTGACTTTTTTAGCTTTTAGAGGGCGTAATTCTTATCCGATTTAGCTGCAATTGTGCACTTAGTGTTTTGGTATGACTTTCAGCAATTGTGCTACGTATGGCTTAAATCGGTTCATAACCTGATATAGCTGTCATATAAACGGATCTCCCAATTAGACTTCTTATCCGATTTGGCTGAATTGCACATATCATTTGGGTATGACTTGCAACAACTGTGCCAAGTATGGTCCAAATATGTCCATAACCTTATTTAGCTGCCATTACGATCTCCCAATTTGATTTTTGAGCCTCTGGAGGGCGCAATTATTACTCGATATGCCTGTGGTGGTGTTGTAATTTGATATAGCTCATATATATTTGAACAAGTCATTCCAAAAACATGACAAATACAATCCATGGTGGAGGGTATATAAGATTCGGCCCGCGAACTTGGCGCGATTTTACTTGTTTGATTATATACACGTATGACACTGGTCAATATCCTCTAGATTGGCCTGAAGCAACCTTTATTATCGTCCCAAAAAAAGGAATCCATGGAAATGTGAGGAATACATATTTATCACTTTAATAGGTCGTGCACTAAAAATATTCCTAAGAATAGTTCATAAAGGAATATACTCAAAATGCGAAATGTAAAGGGTGCGCCAGAGTAACTTACTTATTTGATAGATCAATAAAACCACTTTAGTTATTGTTTTTATTTGAGAATGTGAAATGAAAATGTTATCGGATACAAGATATACATACGTATATGTATATTTAAGCTATATCTAAATCTGAAAAGATTTTCCAAAATTTTTTGTAACTTTTTTTTTTTTTTTATATGAAATAGCGATTTACAAAGTTTGGGATCGCTGGTTTGATTGTAAATAGTTTTTGCTGCATATTATCAAATTTCACACATAGTGCGGCGTGGCGCCTACCGACACCACTTGTTAGAGAAGTTTTAACATGACAGGATACCTCACAAAAGTAGCCAGCATTACCCACCACTGAAAAGTTTGTCTGATGTTCACGCCATGATTCGAACCCTGGCGTTCGGCGTCATAGGCGTCATACCTTACTAAATGATTAGCCCAATATAATGCCAGCTGAACTTCATTAAAGTTTTTTTTTCGTACGTAGTTTTGAATAACCGTCGGTTGCGCTTTTTCTCGTTTACCTTTTATTCACCCACTCTAATAGTCACAAATACGACTTTTAATTTGTTTAGTGTACGGAAAATGGCAGCCACCCACACATATGTACATACATGTACAGCGGGTGAAACACATACTTTCTGCCATATACTTAGAATTCATGAGGATTCCTTTTATGTGTATGGCAATGTATGCACATGTATCATTATATCCTTTTGGCTAATGCTAGAAGCAGGATAATGATGTGATTGTTGATAATGACGTTGTTGCTGTTGCATTTCTTGTTACTGACTATTATTGCCAGTGCCACCATTAAAGACATGCATGATTGCGACGACGATGATGTCTACACCCAGAGAAAAAAACGATACGGTATTGATAGTGAAGCAACACCATATGGCAACAAAGCCATATCGCATGGTATGGATGAAATATAAGATGATAAGTACCGTTTGGTACCAGCCTTGTTACCGAACTGGTATTGGTTTAATACCTATCTACTACTGGTTTTAGTACCAAGCAGTTGATGAATCTTCCATCCTCCAATGAACCAAAAAAACCATTGAAAGTAATTTTAATCTTATGATTATTTATGTTAATTGTTACCATAACACAATACAAAAAACATATTGCTACACCAATATCGATTCTTTGAACTCAGTTATTGATTCCACATCCATTGATTACCAGAGGGGATTCATATGAATACACCAACACAACCTCGTGGTTTTGATATAGATAACTTCCTTAACTTCATTTTCACCGCTAGCATTTAAACACGATTTTACACACCAATCGTATTAAAACCATTTATCAAATTAAACCAAGTGTTTTATAATCGCGTCAATATTTTAAATACAAAGCTAAACAATACTTTTGCCGCGGTATTAAATTGATGCCAAATTGTATTAAAAATGTTTACCAATAACACGAATAAAACAATACCTGCCGGTAATGACAAAGTGCTGTCCTTTTTTCTATCAGTGTATATGAATGATGATGATTGTATTGTGGTTTTTGCAGCCACTGATGTTGTGGCAGTTCCTCTGATGAATTTCCTGTGCAATTGTCATCCTGAGCCTTTCTCTTCTTTTTTATTCTTCTTGTGCACATTTATGATTGAGTAGACATTTGTTAGTATCAACTATACGTATAATAATGCCAGTAACACAGTAATGTGAAATCTCAAGATATTTAAAAGTTTTCTCTTTTTTGTTCGATTCACTAGAAATCAGAACAGCGACAATAAGCTTTCCCTGAGTATTGATTTGCCGCAAGAATCTACAGTTAACATATCGACACCTTACCGCCAAAAAGATGTAAGTTAAGATTTATTTTAGTATACAAAATAGATCATTTGCGACAGTTTTTACCCGTTCAAATGATGATAATAATAACGATAATGCAAATTTATAAAAAAAATAATAACGATGTCACATTTAAATATTGTTCAAAACTGTACTTGAATTATTTCTGCCAGACATTTTTCAAACAAATTTAAAAAAAACGCATATATGTATATTTTTAATTTTAGAATTTTGTGGGAAATGTTGGCACTTTGCAAAGTAAACTGGCTACGTGCATATAGAGAGGTTTCCAATAAAAAATATTATTTTGTTATTCAAAGAAAAATGCAATTATTGAGATAAATGATCGGTTATTTATTTTCTAATAAAGGGGAAGCCGTAAATAATGTAAAAGAACATCAGCCCAATAGCCGCAACGACCACGCCTTCAGGACCATATCCTTTTCATGAGATTTTCCATAACCAAATCTCAAAGCTATCGAATCGTATACTATCTTTGAGGTTTTAATCGTTGAGGTGTTGGTGGCGTACACCTTATCTTTCACGTGGCCCCAAAGGAAGAAATTGCAAGGTGTTAAATCACAAGAATTCGATGGACAATTATGATAACCTCATTCCGAGATAACACGGCCCGGAAACTTTTCCGTAAAAGAGAAAGGGTTTCGTTGCTTGTATGGCAAGTATACCATCCAACTACGAACGTAAAAAACATTGATTATCTCTCGATAGCGCAATTTATTCACCATAACTGTCGATCCGAACTCATTCTCGAAAAACTAAAGTGCAATGGCCCCGTCGGACCATAAACCGCACCAAACAGTCAAACATTTCGAGCCCCAGTGTGACAATTTTGCTTGTTGATCTATCCATCGAGGTGGAAAAGGGCCTTATCAATCATCATCTGGCTAGGTTGAAGTGCGTCGTGCGGTCGCGGGCCGCAACGACTGGCGACCAAACAGATAGTCTGTGACCTATCGTTTTAGGCCTGACTGGAGAGACGTGTTGGAGACATCCCAAAAAAGTTTGGCATGGCTGACCGTGCCGAATGCTTTCGAGAGGTCCAGTGCCAAGAAGACCGTCCTATAATATGACCTGGGCTGATTGAAGCCACGGCAAATGTGTGCGGTTATGGATTGAAGCCACGGCAAATGTGTGCTATGCCGTCTTCGAAATTAATGCTGATGCTAGGAAAATAAAAATACTCCAACGAGGCTCGGAAGGAGTATTCGTAGCTACCTGTGAGCGAAGGGGGATCGATCTGTACGACTCCCTTTTGCTCGGGTCCTTTTCGGGCTTTAGTAGCGGGATCACTCTGTTCACCTTTCAGACATTGGGAAATATAAGTGTGCTTAAGGACAGGTTAAAGGCAGCAGTCAGGTACCAGACTCCAGGTAGATCCACATTCTTCAGTTTCAATGTAGATATTCCGTAGGGGCCCAACGACGTATATAACTTGGCACCATAAATAAAATTCGCAACACCGTCCACGGTAAATTGTGATGGCTTCACATCGGCTCGGAGATGACGAATGGCTCTCCTCCTAGACCTTGTCACTCTCGGGATGCTCAATACATTGACGGTTGAACAACCTATCGCATATCTTCGGGTCGATTACAGTTATGACGCAGAAAGCGAAAAGGTCCTCTCATCCCTTTCTTTGGGTTTAAGGGTGCCTTAATAGTAGACCGCAGCTTGCCCAAAACAGTGCCTAAGTTAAATTGCTTCAAGTGTTCCAACCAGGAATTTGGAGCAGGTACCTTTTTTTCCGCTACTCTCCACGTCCGCTCCGGCAAAAAAATTTCCGCTCCGTTTTTTTTTTGTCATATTTCAGGCTTCATTCAAACACAAGGCTGAAGTTGTCCTTCAATGAGAGTAACGGTTCTCAAATATCTTGTTTTGAGATACTAGGTGATCTAATTTAACTAATATTTCTCTAACATACTTTGATTTAATATGTGCTTGTGTGAATAGGGAGTATGATTGAACGCGTGGGAGCTTGTTCATAGGTGGTTCAATATTAGAATTTGCTGGGGTGTGTAATTTTATCTAGTGGCCAAAGAAAGGTTTAATACCTCTTCGCTATTTTGGGCGTTGCTTTGGGTGTCAGTCTTTTTCAACTTTCTAGCATTTTCATCCCGTTATCTCAAAAATGAAAATGAATACACAAACATTTTTGTATATTTTTGTAAACGTCCAAAAATATAAATAAAAAGAACATGAAGAAAAATTGATCTCTTCTAATACTCATGTCGTATTTTAATATTATTTGAATAATATAATGTGGTGAAAGCAAAGTTAATTAGGTATGTGCACTTATTCTGGACGTTTTGTAAGTGAAAGGCCTGAGCTATAGAACTGTTTTAGGCTGTAATTAAAATCTGAATATAGGTTAATGGATCGATTAAGCCTATTGAAATCCTAACCAACCCAAGCTTACAAAAGGTTTAATGGTTTGAAAGTAAGCGAGTTTTCCACAAACAGGAGAACATGTCTAAATCAACTTGAAATCCTAAGGCTATCAAGAATATATATATATATATATATATATATATATATATATATATATATATATATATATATATATATATATATATATATATATATATATATATATATATATATATATATATATATATATATATATATATATATATATATATATATATTTATTTATATATATATATATATATATATATATATTTATTTATATATATATATATATATATATATTTATATATTTATATATATATATATATATATTTATTTATATATATATATATATATATAGGATATATATATATATTTATTTATATATATATATATATATATAGGATATATATATATATATATATATATATATATAACAAAGAAATGCAACATTTTCCACCCTCTGTAGGCAACACTACAAGCGAACACTACAAACGATTTCAGTTCAACATGTAAAAAACAATCCATTACATCCATTATCACCACAAGACATCTTAACCCAACCCATTAGTGCATATTGTCCGTTTTATCGGACGTTTTTATTTCTTATGCACTGTGATCATTAATATGAGTATTTTGAAAAACCGCGTAGAAAAGAAGAAAATGTTGAAAGCGTCTAAAAATGAAAGGGGGACAAGCAAGGTAAACGTTCCTAAAATCAATGGTACGTAACGGGACCAATATTTTTTTACTTTAACAGACTGGGGAGACAAAATGAAGCAGATTGACCTATATTTATAAGGACGCTCTCTAAAAATTAAGTTTCCGCTTTTCTATAAACGATATTTTTGAGAATCGCTTTTTGGATACCATTTTATTCTAAAGAATATAAAATTTTTGAATAAACTGTGCTAGGGAACTTTATACTCTAATGGGTTAAGTTTGGCTGGATTAAACTTTGGATCCAAAAAACAAGAAAAAGTTGGCTGTTACCTTTATTTTGTTTTGTGTTTCTATCTGAAATTGGCGCTATATTTCCTAATCCGTCAACAGTTTTTTACAACAGCTCTTAATGCTGAGATATAGCTTAGGGCTATAATGTTTGATTTTCGTCTTTTGTTAGCCCAAAATCTTAAAATTTTCAATTTCATTTATTACTATTATTTGATTTATGCCCCATATTTTTACTATTGGGTTATATATCCGTCTAGTAGGAATTGAAAAAGGGGAGAGCGCTAGAAACTTGACTTTATATAGCAATTTCAGGTGTTTACCGTACTTACTGTTCAGTGCTTTTGCATGTGGACGTAACAAATTTTTATCCTACTGCCATATACCTCTCATTTGAATATCATTTTGCCTTTATTGGGCTACATGTCAACTTAGGTATAAGGCGGACTCTCAGCCACTTGTTAAATATTTGAATGTTACGTTCGTAACCTACTCCTAAACTACTTTTACTTAGACCCAAAATTTTTTAAAATTTGCAACATGGCCTCTCGATCAGGTGTGGAGTCCCTTGACCTAAAATTATGATGTCAAATTCCTTCTCTATTCTCAAATTCCTTGAATTTGAGCCCCATGTTGTCAGAGTAAGGCTACATGTCCTTTCGAGGAGGGTTGGAGGCCTTTGAGATTGTTGGTCCAAAATTTCGATGTCAAAGTCCTTAAATTTGAGCCCCATATTGCCATAGTAAGACTACATGTCCGTTGGTGCCTTTTGGGGAAAAAGTCTCTAAATGTTGAATCCATATTTCAAAGTAAAGACCGTTCTCTACTTGTAAAATCCTCATTGTGATGATAGGTGGTTTAAGTCAGTCATGACAGACTCCCTCAACAACCCCCTATTGTGAATATAGAAACTTACAAACCTATATTAAAAATTAATTCCTCATTTTCATGGATTTTCTTTTCGTAAAATTAACTTTCGTATATATTCTGGGCATCTCTGGAAAAATATCTTTCGATTAATGTCATAAAAATCCATCCTTTTGACCGAATTTTTACTTCCCTCCGTTGATTGATTTAATGGCGAGTCATTTGTTTTACGGCTAGGCAATGCTCTATGCCACCCAGGATTTTGTTACTTAATAATGGCTTAATAATGTTAGAATAAAAATAAATATGAAGTTTTAAATAAGATTTTTGGTCATATTAGGAAATTTTAATTTTATTTTAAAAAATTGCTGTAAATCAGTTTGTCAAATACTTATGCCGATGTATATACATTACATCAGTTTAAACATGTGATGCATTATATCTACAAACAGCACTTTAAAGATGTTAGGGATAAGTCGGATGATGCGTAGCAAACTCAAAACTAAAAAATTTATAGGGAGATTTTTAAACAAATCCACTTTGAACATTTTAGCCATGGATGTCGCACAGTGGGATAGAATAAAAATTAAACTAGTAAAAAATATGCCATTTCAGAAGGGAAAGATATAACCCTTTGAAATTTGGTTTGAGCTGAGGTGTTATCAAGATCATGCGCAAAATTTCAAGGCCCCTGGTGGTCCGTGCCATAAGTGAGAAATTAGTACTAAGTATTTTAAAGTCATTGAAAGGTCCATTTAATCAGATGGGATTCTGTCAAACACGTTAAAACTCTGCGCTCTCCAACTTGCATATCCCCAGTCTGTTCTGTCCAACAGTTCACTAAAGCTTGAATATCTGCCTGAGTTTGGAAGGAATCTTATATGGAGCTTTTAATTATAGAGGAAACGCTAAACCGGAGCTCTTGGAGAAAATGTTGACGGACATTATTTCGCACCAAGTTTCTTCTATATTGTCACCTTAGCAACATGGGTTCCGAAAATCGAAATCATCAAAAAGGAATATTTTAGGATTTACGTATCTAGTTAACGATGGTTTTAGGGAACGCTGCCAAACGGATTCTATCTATACTGATTTTACTAAGGCATTTGATAAAGTCAACCACAACCTACTATTGACAAAAATATACCTTATTGGTTTCAGTTCTTTTTTTATAAAGTAGATGCGTTCATATCTGAAAGGCCGTGTTCAACAGGTTAAATTTGGTGCTACAGTTTCCAAGCCAATTGTTGGCTCTTCAGATGCTCCACAGGGCAGTCATCTTGGCTCCATATTTTTTTTCTTATTCATAAATGATCTCCCTATTTCTCTAAAGAATTCGAATATTTTGATGTATGTAGATGATGTAAAGATATTTAGATCGATGAGAGACCCTGATGAACATTGCTACCTTCAGTCTGACCTTGATAATCTTTACGAATGGTGCAACATAAACTTTATGGAACTTAATACATCCAAATGCAAACATGTATTGTTTTCCAGAATGAGCTCCCTTAACACTACCTACTTTTTAGGTTCTACTCAACTTGAAGTAGTTGATACCTTAAGAGACCTTGGATTGGTTCTAGACCGACGCTTAAACTTTTGTCAACACACATCAATGGTTGTAAAGAGAGCACGTGGTGTTTTTGGGTGAAACGCTGGAGTAAGGAACATAATGATTTTTCTATAATATAAAACCTATATACTTCGTTAATCCGAAGTAATCTTGAATACGGTTCTATGGTATGGGATCCGTGTTATAATATTCAATCTGATTTAATATAATCAGTTTAGAAACAATTTCTTTTATTTTGTCTCCGAAGATATGGGTGGGACAGAAGTTCATTACCTTCATATGAGTATCGATTAAATCTTATAAAGCTTCCTACACTAAAAAATCGTAGAACAATGCTAAACTCTTTTAACAAAACTAATTCATGGCAAAATTGATTCTAGATTTCTTCTGAGTCGAATTGTTTTTACCGCACCGATCAGACCTACCAAATATTTTGATCATTTAACATTGCATTTAATGATCCTTTTCGGCATTTATTTTACCGATTTAATTGATCTTTCTGAGAATCAAGACCATTTAAAAGAGATAATTAAATTAAAAAGGGTGATTTCTTAGCTATTATTTTTGGTAACACGGACGCATGTTTCACTGTCAAACATCTTCAGTTTGGTCTATAATTTAACCATGCATTGTCTTACAAACGAACAACGCTTGAAATTATTGAATTTTATTGTCAAAATGCGTGATCTGTTAAGAAAGTTCATCGCGCACTTCTTCCATTTTGTGGACGAAGCTCATTTTTGGATCAGTAACTACGTAAATAAGCAAAATTGTCGATTGTGGAGTGCAGATCAGCCAGAAGCATTGTAAGAGCTACCAATGCATCCATCGCATTATTTATAGAGAGAGTGCAGTATACGCTCCGACGGATGTATGGGAGAAGAACAAGCCCAATATTGCCGCCTTTCAGGAAGTGCGATAGCTCGGGAAGGGCTTCACAACAACACTGAGAGGTGAAGCCCTATATTATAGTTGCCATGAAAAGAGGCATGCATTTGGTTAGTTGAAGACGTAAACACATTGTCTTCAGGTTTACTCCGGTGGATGAAAGGCTAGCTACAATCCGCATAAAGGACACATTTTTTAATATCAGCCTTGTTTGCTGCCACGCCACGACGGAAGACAAGTACGAACAGACCAAGGATTTTTTCCGCGTGCGCCTTGAAAGAGAATATGACCCCTGTCCCGCCCATGATATTAAAATCGTTCTGGGAGATTTTAATGCGAAATAGGGAAGGAAAATATACTTAGACCAACAGTCGAAAAATTTCGCCTACACGAAGAAACTTCGCATAGTAGATTGAGGCTAATAGACTTCGCAGGAACAGGAGCACCAGATTCCAACATCGAAGGATTCACATGGCTGTCACCTGATCAAACCACGAGTTATAGATCATGTTATGTTAGATGGAAGGCGTTCAACCAGCGTGTTAAATATACGATCGATCCTAGGGGCGAACTTCGATTCGGATCATTTTCTTGTTGCAGCATAGGTTCGCACGCGTCTTAGTGTGGCGAGAAACGTTCGATCTGACACTGCACCGAAGCTGGATATCGGAAAGCTGCAAACACAACAGGTTTCAACGGCATACTCCATTCGGCTGACACAATTGCTTAAAACAGCAGCGCAATGGCAAATCATTGCCCACTCCATGGAAAGAGACACAACATCCGTACTTAGGTACCAAAAGTTTCCACCAGGGATCCGGAGTGCGAAAAAGCTACTGAAGCTAAGAATGCGGCATACAGGGTAACATTACAGGCAGTACAAACGCGCCAGGCGATGGAGAGGTATCGGGAGAAAAGGAGAGGGGAGAAACGTCTCTTCCAAAGCAAGAAGAAGGAAATAACAAAACAGGAGTGTGAGCGAATCGAGATTTTCAGGATCTGGAGCGAAGTCCGAAAATTCGACCAAATAATAAAACTATACAAGACACTGATACAACCCGAAAGCAAATGAGGTAGTACATGCAGTGTTTGAGTATGAGCCGTATGACGATGATAGCAAAGTTAAACACATCAAAATACAACGGTTGCGTTAGCTAGGTCATGTTGTCAGAATGGATGAAGACAGTTTTTTTTGAAGGCGATCACGGTAGAATACGCAAATCGTACCGGCCAAGTGGTGAAAGGTATATCGAGGCTCAGTGTCAGAGATTTTAGAAGGAGCGCAGAAGATCGATTCGCTTGGAACGGTATTCTACGTTCGGCTAATGGGGCAAATGCCCTTTCATAGCCAATTTAAGTAAGAAAGGCTATTTAATTATGTTATTACAGTTAGTTCAGGCCACCGCTCTGAGGTGGCCTCAACTATGACGCCGAACGGGTTTAAATCCCGGCGCGAACATCAGGAAAAAATTGTAAGCGGTGGTTATACCTTACGAATGCTGGCGACATTTCTAAGGTATCCAACCTTGTTAAACTTAGCGCCACGCCTTTCGGATTAGTCATAAAAAGGAGACCTCAAATTATTGAACAAAAACTTGAATTGGACTGCGTTCATAGATTTTTGCCCCTGGAATGTTCATGGGTAAATTTACATGTATCTAAAATCAATCCAACTCTACTTAATAAATCCGAGCAAACACAACAAACGGCATTCGTTCTGAGACCAAAAGAAGAACTTTTTTTGGCAAATAGATGCTACTTTGAAAAATAGGCAACTCCTTAACAGTGAAGCCTTCCACCATTTCGGTCAGCAGGTAGTCGTTCTGAATAGACTTTAAAAGGAGGTTTCTCATCACGGAGCTAAAACTTCAATCGGACAGTACTCATTGATATGGAAGAACTCTTTCTACTGCTCCTTGATGCGATAATGGTGGGTAAATGTTGAAATGTAATATTAAGTTGTTATGTTAATTTTAATATACTTTGAGGCAATTGCCTTTTTAATAAAAAATATTATCATTTAAATTATCTGTTCTATTTTTCAGTTCTGATAAATCAGTTAGTGAGTTTCATTAAATATTTTATTTTTAATTTGTAAAACTGCAAACTTTCAGACACGTCATTTCATTTGTGTACAATATGATCTTAGTTGTCCTACATGACAGTTTGGTATTATTTATATTGGGAGGAGAGGGTCTGTCCCACCGACGCTAAGACCTAAAAGACCGGCAGGATCCTTATATCAACATTAGATTCGAACTCTACTGTCATAGATCTTTCTTTTAATTCCCATATTAACCTAATCGTATTACATGTCCTATTAAAGGATATTTAGACTCTGCCAAATGTATATGCCAGATTCGTAATCAACTCCCAAAGAACTTTCATTTGATACCCATTTTGTGACGTTGGACATTTATGCCCGTTTTGGGGTTTTTAAGGTTGGGGTCGCCCTTGGATCACCTTGGAACAAATTCTTATAACAGATGTGTACTCAACTTCCAAACACCTTTCATTTGGTACCGATTTTGTCCCAATCGGTAAATATTTCCTGTATAGGGGTTTTGGGAGCAGGTTGGGATGGGGCGTCCGCTCAGGTTATTTGAACCCAAATTTGTATACCAATTTTATGTTTTCGTGTTAAAGTAGTTTAAATAATTTCGCTTACATCGGTGCACTCATCACCAAATCTGACGTTTTTGAAAATTGGTGTTAGGGGGAGGGTCCGCCCATTCGATTCAGCCGTTTATGAGTCTATACGGAACAGACAAACAAACAATTAAAGCGTAACAATTAAATTCTATTGTATATAATAGAAGAAGATTCCTGATCACAGCTGTGTCGTACTCAATGGAGAAGTTTATGTTGAATTGGTATCCCACCCCGAAAGGTGAGTTCACTCGGAGGCAAATCCGCGCTATTGTGACATACTGATAAGGAAAAGAAGACAAGGTGAAAAATATGTTGATGAATTACTGGCCCCCTGCTCCGACTCGAAGGGGAGACTGGGAGATGACTTTTCTTTAGCCGAACATTAAATAGCGTTCAAAGAGACTCGATTTTCTGCGCTTCTTTCAAAATTTCTGATCTCGAGTTTTGATATGTCTTTCACCGCTTGATCTTTCCATAGGGTTATTGGTTGTCCCATTTAGCGTGTACCACCGTGATTGTCTTCAAAAGACTTCTTTGCTAGAACTTCTTCATTAATTTTGACAAGATGACCTAGCCAACGCAACCGTTGTATTTGATACGTTTAACTATGCTAACGTCGTCAATCAGCTTATACAGTTCTTGGTTCACACGTTAATACAATTTACTAACAATTTTTCTCTCAAATACTCCAAGCACTGCCTCGGAACCATGTAACACCACGGATAGTATCAGTGTCCTGTATAGTGTAATCTTTGTCTGTCGAGAGTTGGGCTTGTTTGCAAATATTATTCTTCGGTTTATTTCAAAACTGGAGTCATTCGCTCCGGTTACGGCGGTGCCGAGGTAGATAAATTTGTGGCATGAGTTCTTCTAGCCAGATCGTGCAGACAAGCTGATGCATACGCGTTATCAGCGTTTCGCCCCCGTTCTTAAATAGTTCTGCTCCTGCTGCCTTGTTGTTCCTCAGTCGGGTGACTGCTACTTAAAACTCATTCTGACTAGGAGGTAAACATAGAATGTCCCATCATCAGGGATTGGTTCTACGGTATCTTTTTCGCCGACAACGTCAGACACTTGCAGCTGGGTAAAATGTTCTTTCCATATCCTCAGCACACTATCTGTATCAGAAACAAAGAAGGAAATCTGTTATCCTTCTTTGTTTCTGCAAGGTATGTGCCTGCACCAAAGCCATCGGTTTGATATTTGATTCTTTGGTAGAATTTCCGGACTTCATTCTTCTGACTAACTCCTGTATATCTCAATTCGCTCACACTCACGTCTTTCCATTTCCCTTTTCTTTCTACGGAATAGACGGCTCTCCTTTTCTTCCTATACATATCCTTCTTCTGGCGCGTTGTTACTGATTGCAGGCTTGCTCTATATGCCGCATTCTTGGCTTCAGTAGCATTTCGACATTCTTGGACGTACACTCGGTTTCATTACGGCATTTCCCAAGGAGTGGGGAATGAATTGCTACTGCGCCATTTTATCATCGGGACAAGAAGTGCTTTCATTAAGCAGGTGGGTCTGTCGAGTGAAGTATGCCGTTACCACCTGTTGTGTTTGCAGCTTTTCAATGTCCATCTTCCGTGCAATATCAGATCGTACTTTTCTCGCCATACTCAAACGGGTGCGAACGAAATCGATGTTCGCCCCACAGATCGATCGTATATCTAACGCGTTGGTTGAATGCCGTCTTCCATCTATAATAGCGTGATCAATTTGGTTGGCTTTGTGAATTTTTTTATGTTGAAATCAGTTGCTGCTAACTACCATGTTTTTTTTTTTGCCGCGGCTAAATCTATAAGCCTCTCGTGGAGGCTAAATTTGCCGAAGTTGGATCAAACATATTTGCCTTCCCTATCATGGCATTAAAATTTCGCAGAACGATTTTAGTGTCTACGATCGTATTCGTATTCTATATGCGTTCATAGAAATTGTTCTTGGTCTTCCGTCGAGGCATGGGTACAAATAAGGCTGATGATGAAAAATTTGGCTTTTATGCGGATTGTGTAGCCTCTTATCCACCGGGGTAAAGCTGGGGAAAGGTGTTTTAGTCTCCGACTTCCCACAAATCCACAGCCAAATTCATGCCTCGTGTCATGGCTGCTATAGTATAGTTCGTCATCGTTTGGTGCTGTTGTGACGCCATTTCCGGTTCATCGCACTTCCTGTAAGGCGGTAACATTTACCTTGTTCTTCTCCAATACAATCGCCTGTGCGTATACTCTACTTTCTCTGCAGATCATGGTCCGTTTTTCGCTTGCGTTAGTCGTCAAATTTAGGGGAGTCCATTTTTTTACCATTCTTTTGTTTCGTTCGTTCGTTCTGCCCCAATCGCCTGGGTTATGTGAGATCGTATATGTATCACTCGATGTTGCGAGACGGTTGCTCGAAGATCCAATGCTCGGTTGGTTATTTGCAGGAGCCAATAACTCGCCTTGTCGTTTCGAGTATCATTAGCACTCAGTATTTGAGTAAGTGTCAGTGCCATCTGACCATCCATCTCAGCTATTCCATGTCGGACGGGAACAGTGGCAGGGACATGACGACATACGAAAAATACAAGAAATATAAGAATATAACAGGGAGCAAGCGCGTATCCATCACGCCACTATAAAAGTGCTTCCCACACACACTCAGTTAAGTATTCACTGGCCAAGTGGCAAGCATTGGTACTCCGCGTCAGCGCGTACATAACAGCGTGTTGAAGATTGTATCGCGTGCCTCGTTGAAACAAGCCTGTCTTATCCACACATCTGAAGAGACTATCCAGAGACACATCTGCCAGTTAGTCGAGACTGAAGAAAAACCGCCTGCCTTGTTTTTTTTCCGTGGTGGTGCAGGACTCCCATACGCGAGGCCATATGGCCTATCGCACAGTATCCGGTTATGACTCCTTTAGTCGTGCTCAGCGACCCTTTAAATTAGACACCAACTACAATCAAATGTCCGAAATTCCCTCATTTGGCTACGAAATCGCAGAGAATGGAAATACAGGATTGAAAGAAAACTAACCATACCGAATGTGGGTAGCAAAATAGAAGCTAATGAACAAATTGTTATACTATTTAGATAACAAAGCGGGGTTGTATAATTTGTTAACTTGGAAATTTGCAGTCCATGGGATTAACAATGCACCTTAATTACGTCTTAGCAGTTCAGTCATAAAATCTATATTTTAAAAAAGTAAGTAGGAGGTCAGTATAGCTTTCGGTATTATAACAGGGCGCAAAGGACTACAAGCTCACTTTTGCAAAATCGGTTCGGCAGGTAGCAGCAGTGGGGAAGGGCAAGTGGGGAAGATGATGATACGTTCAAAATTTTCCTATGTCATTGCCCGGCTTTCGCTGCTAACAAAATTCGGCACTTAGGTGGGGATACAATAACAGACATGAACCAACAAGGGGGGCGTGGTATGGAAAATAATTAGGAATTTTATAAATGGAACGGAATTCCTTAAATTTTCTTTTTCGAGGTTACTTTTTATACCCTACACCACTACTATGGTACAGGGTATTATAATGTAGTGAATTTGTTTGTAACAGAGATAGACTCATTGATATGTACACCGATCGACATAATCACGTTCTGATTAGATTTAGCTATGTCCGTCTGTCTGTCTGTCCGTCTGTCCATGTTAATTTGTGTACAACCTATAGGTCGCAATTTTCATGCGAAAGTCTTCAAATTTGGCACACGAATTTTCTTGGGCTTAGAGACGAAGCTTATTAAAATTGGAAAAAATCGGTTCAGATTTGGATATAGCTCCCATATATGTTCGTCCGATTTGGACTTAAATTGCAATTATATCATCATTTGTAGACCGATTCTCACGAAATTTTGCATGAGTGATTCCCAATAAGTCTCGACATCATTGGTGAATATCATAAAAATACGCTCAGATTTAGATATAGCTCCCATATATACGTTCGTCCGATCTGGACTAGTATTGCAATAATTTGATCATTTCCTAATCGATTCACACGATTCAATTGGCATAAAGGATTCTCTTATGACACCCAGTACTGCTATTGATTTTAATAGAAATCGGTTCAGATTTAGATATAGCTCCCATATATATTTTCGTCCGATTTTGAACAAAACTCAATAATTTAGTAATTTGTTAACCGATCTTCACAAAATTTGTCACGAAGGTTTCTCGTATAACTCTTCTGATGACTGATGAATTTAATAGAAATTTTTTTAGTTTTAGATATAGCTCCCATATATATGCATCTCCCGATTTTCACTTTTAAGCTTTTGCTAACCCACTTATCAATCTGATCTTCTCAAAAAATCAAATTTAAGCAAATTTTAAATTCGACGGCTTAGCCTGCTTTTTCAATGGGGTGTAGGGCTTCGTTCGATATTAGCCCATCCTTACTTGTAAGTTTTTAGAGTGCACAACAAGCCCATTACTGGCTTAGAAAGTACGGATTAATATCTGCACCCGGTGTTGACTATATTTGTTGTTGTATACTAAGGCGGCACCTCTTGGCGATGAAGGAATCCATCAGGTCAATCCGGTACACACAACCGGCTGTCATGGGATTGTTGACTATATTTGTTATGGGTATATAGGTAGGTGACTCTAGTACTGTCCGTTGTGCTCAACTTATGTAAAAGAGGACAACATGTTTTTTTTTATAAACTCTAGACAATAAATGGTGATATGATATTCACCATGTCTCACCTAATTTAAATTGGTAGAGACATGAAAGTTAAAAGCAAATATAATGATGTCTGAAATAGTACTCAGCAGCTTCAAAAAAAGTAATGGCTCCCCACAATATGACAATATCTTATTGACTTTAAAAGCGATTAATACAGTGCGTTTCTTGTCGACAATATCGAGTGTCAAAATAAATTCTTCAAGGCTCTTTAATTTAATATTTTTAGGACTAAAAATATTAACTGTTAACAACCTATTTTTTTATATCTTTTTGATTAGAAGATTAATTGAAGACGATCGCAGCATAGATGATCCAGGGGTGATTTATCATTTATTTACATTCCTTTCGATTTCGACGCATCAGAAAGAACCCAACAAAATGTTCTTGATTTTGGCATCTAAATCTAGGACATTTAAGGCTTGTCTAAAAATAGTGTTGTTGTCAGCATTTCTAAACGCAATTTCAGCTCGAATTTTGCTATCTTCGGCATCATTTTCGACTTCTCTTTAAATTTCAACAGTAGCTTTTCGACCTCAGCTTCCCCTTTTTAGCTATATAGTGAGCTGAAAGTCCAAATTCGTTATATGCCATGATATGGTTCCTTCTTTAACACTCAGGGATGTTGCCCGACCCATTTTGAAATTTGTTGGTTTCTTCTAACTTGTTTTTGTTTAAACTCTAATTTTGTGAACGTTCAACAATAATTTTTAATCAAAAAATGATCCAATCTTAGGGTGTCTTATTTAAATGACTCAATTATTCTGCTTAAATTTATGGCTTTGTTTTGTTTTTGTTGTGCTGTCCTTAATTATATAATTGTACAGATAATATTTTGTTTTGAAATTAGAAACTTTTAAAAAACAACGACATTCTTTACTACCACTTTATACTACAATTTGGAGAAAAATAATTGAGATTAGTGTATGAATTGTTTGACTGTTCTGTGTTTAACTGATAGAACAAAACTCCTACAGGAAGGGAGAAAAATGCCACATATACGTCTCTCAAATAGAAATTCACTCAATTATTGTATGGGTCCACTGTGCTATGATTCTGCACATGCGGCTAAATCCATACCAGTGAAACGAAATCCATGCACAATCATAGAATGCATCAAACGTACGCATGGACAAACGAACTCACACTCAGTCATGGATGAAAATGCATTCATGCCTTGAACACTTTACCAATCTCACAATATTTTACCTTTTGCCCCGCTTTTCGCCCCTTCCATACGCCCTAACCATCCCGTGTGGCCTGTTGAGTTTGGCGTGCTCCAAAGTAATTGCACTTGAGCAATTTTTCACTTTTGGTTGGGTTTTGATTTTTCGTTGCCATCCAACTTCCAACGACGGGGACCACATAGTATTGCCATCACTGACTGCTTGCAACGGCAAAAGAACAACGGGCGAACTGAAGAAGAAACTTGCAATGGAACAACAAAAACTACCGAAATTCACAAAGGAAACGTATGTGTGCGGCGCGCATTTCTTGCTTACGAGGAGCGTATGTGTTCAAACAGCGGGATATGCTGTGCCCGGGTGTGCATTGCCTGAGAATGCATGCATGTATCGTTGATGCTACTGCCACGGCTACAGACAAATGGGGAAAGGATTTGTAGTAGGCATTACTACATGGTTACGATGTGGCACGGCCATGTATGCGCCAGCAAACCCACACGTATATGTGTGGGCTGCTGCGGGTGCCTATTTATTTTCCATTTTGACCAATGCAGGTTGCACTCGGGCATTTCTATCTCCTTAGCCTCCGTTGCTACGGCCCCTCGATGCATGTGGCCATGATGGTACTCGCACCACAAACCAAGCATTGAAGCTTGAAACAAAACGGCCAAGAAATACAATATGACTCGGCACCACTATCGCGTATATATGGTAAATTTATGTATTTATGTACACATATACACACACGTATGGACCCCATACGCTCGCAAATACTACGTACAGTTCCTGTTATATGCAAATGTGTGTGTGTGTATGTTTGTGAATTTGAAAATCCTTATCCTGTTTGTGTTGAAAGTGGCATGAAGAACGTTTACTTTGTTGTTATTGCTGATGCCATTGCCGTTGTTTTTGTTCACTTCTTTCAGTGTTCGTTACGTTTGTGTTTTTATTTCCGCTTCCGCTAACATGGCAACATCAACATCATCAGTTGGCGATGAAATACAGTGTGTCCATTCCTTATAAAACTTTAAACTTGTCATTGGTCACAAAGTGGAATACCACTAACATTCAGTTAACATATCTGTGCACTATGGTGAGTTCTTTGAATAATGCAGGGAATTGCTAAAAATCTAATTAAATATACTATATACTATTAATCTTTACTTATCGTGGGTACACGCGAACTAGTTTTCGGGTGTAGCTTTTATACCCTCTACCATAGGATGGGGGTATACAAATTTCGTCATTCTGCTTGTAACTACTCGAAAAATTTGTCTGAGACCCCATAAAGTATGTATATTCTTGATCGTCGTGACATTTTATGTCGATCTAGCAATGTCCGTCCGTCTGCCCGTTCGTCCGATGCCCGCCCGTCCGTCTGTCTGTCGAAAGCACGCTAACTTTCGAAGGAGTAAAACTAGCTGCTTGAAATATTGCACACATAGTTTTTATTAGTGTAGGTCGGTTGGGATTGTAAATGGGCCTTATCGGTCCATGTTTTGATATAGCTGCCATATAAACCGATCTTGAGTATTGACTTCTCGAGCCTCTAGAGGGCGCAATTCCTATCCGATTTGAATAAAATTTTACACGAAGTATTTTGTTATGAAATCCAATAACTGTGCTGAGTATGGTTCAAATCGGTCCATAATCTGATATAGCTGTCATATAAACCGATCTGGGGTCTTGACTTCTTGAGCTTCTAGAGGGCACAATTCCTATCCGATTTGGCTGAAATTTTGCATGACGTAGTTTATTATGACTTTCAACCACTGTGCCAAATAAGGTTCAAATCGGTTAATAACCTGATATAGCCTCCATATAAACCGATCTGGGATCTTTTTGAGCCTCTAGAGAGAGTAATTATTATCCGATTTGGCGGAAATTTTGTATAATTTTTGATTCCTCTCTTAGATGAAAAGCGCCCACCATGGGCGTCTAACCATGGTTTGTGTGAGGTATCCTATGGCTTTTCTTTTCCTTTGCAAAACAATATTTTATCGTTTCGAAAGACAAATAAACCGCATTTCAATATGGGACTCCATTAAAAGTGTAAAAAATGATTTTGATACCGGCTTTTGGCCCCCTAAATAGGACATATGGATTTACCGGCCATGGCACTATAGAGCTTAATTAAAAGGTATTTCGGAGTGGATCGTGAATTTGCGGGCCCCAAACAATTGCGTCTCAAATTGAAAATGAAAAAATGCCCAAATATGGGGTACTTTTCATTATGAAAAATTACCCTTAAACAAATGCACTCCAAAGATAACTGGATTTGCGCTCAATATTAAATTGGGATCAAATTGCGATATAGAATTTGGGGTGTATTATACCCTCCACCATAAGATGGGGGGTATACTAATTTCGTCATTCTGTTTGTAACTACTCGAAATATTCGTCTGAGACCCCATAAAGTATATATATTCTTGATCGTCGCGACATTTTATGTCGATCTAGCCATGTCCGTCCGTCTGTCCGTCCGTCCGTCCGTCCGTCCGTCTGTCTGTCGAAAGCACGCTAACTTCCGAAGGAGTAAAGCTAGCCGCTTGAAATTTTGCACAAATACTTCTTATTAGTGTAGGTCGGTTGGTATTGTAAATGGGCCATATCGGTTCATGTTTTGATATAGCTGCCATATAAACCGATCTTGGGTCTTGACTTCTTGAGCCTCTAGAGTGCCCAATTCTTATCCGATTGAAATGAAATTTTGCACGACGTGTTTTGTTATGATATCCAAGAACTGTGCCAAGTATGGTTCAAATCGGTCCATAACCTGATATAGCTGCCATATAAACCGATCTTGGGTCTTGACTTCTTGAGCCTCTAGCGTGCGCAATTCTTATCCGATCAGAATGAAATTTTGCACGACGTGTTTTATTATAATATCCAACAACTGTGCCAAGTATGGTTCAAATCGATCCATAACCTGATATAGCTGCCATATAAACCGATCTTGGGTCTTGACTTCTTGAGCCTCTAGAGTGCGCAATTCTTATCCGATTGAAATGAAATTTTGCACGACGTGTTTTGTTGTTATATCCAACTACTGTGCCAAGTATGGTTAAAATCGGTCTATAACCTGATATAGCTGCCATATAACCCGATCGTGGGTCTTGACTTCTTGAGCCTCTAGAGGGCGCAATTCTTATCCGATTAGAATGGAATTTCGCACGACGTGTTTTGTTATGATATCCAACAACTGTGCCAAGTATGGTTAAAATCGATCCATAACTTGATATAGCTGTCATATAAACAGATCTGGGGATTTGACTTCTTGAGCTTCTAGAGGGCGCAATTCCTATCCGATTTGGCTGAAATTTTGCATGACGTATTTTATTTTTACTTTCAACAACTGTGTCAAATAAGGTTCAAATCGGTTTATAACCTGATATAGCTGTCATATAAACCGATCTGGGATCTTGACTTCTTGACCCCTAGAGGTCGCAATTATTATCCGATATGCCTGAAATTTTGTGCGACGGATCAACAAACGTGTTTATTATGGTCTGAATCGGTCTATAGCCCGATACAGATCCCATATAAATCGTTCTTTCTATTTTACTTCGTGAGTCCCAATGGGCGCAATTCTTATACGAATTGGCTGAAATTTTACACAGGTTTCCAACATATAATATAGTTGTGATCCGAACCGGATCATATCTTGATATCGTTTTAATAGCAGAGCAACTCTTTTCTTATATCCTTTTTTGCCTAAGAAGAGATGCCGGGAAAAGAACTCGACAAATGCGATCCATGGTGGAGGGTATATAAGATTCGGCCCGGCCGAACTTAGCACGCTTTTACTAGTTTTTATAATGCAAATTCACGCCAAACACCAATATGCAAATAGACACCAAAGTGTGCATTATCACGTTGGTTGTTGTTGGGGTGAGAACGTGGAATACAATTTGTGGTGTGATTTCGTAATCGATTTTAAGGAAAACTGAAAGAAGATATTGAGAAAGAAAGAAGTAATAGAAAAAAAGCAACTGTAATTTGTTCAATAGTAAACTTTCAAATCTGTTTTGAAAAAGCCAAAAACCGCTGTAGGCCAAAAATATTTTCGCGCGAATTTTTCAAAATATTTTTTAATTTTTATCAAAAAAAAAAAAAACAAAAAGCATCGCAGGCTAAAAGACGTCAGAAGTCGCGCGATATTTTTATGTGAACATTTCAAAATTATGTGCCCCAATCTAGACTTTGAAAGGTCTACAGCTTTGCAGTCGCTGGCTAGAATAGACGTCTCACTCATTGTGTCCCTAATGACAGGTCACTTTCGGATTGGAAAACATGCTAACAGACTGAAGGTTGCAAGTAACGACTGTTAGAGAAGGAGAAGAACGTCGAGAAGAAAGAGCATATAGAATATATGCTGCATGTGTGTCCCTGACAGTCATTGCGTTCTCATTTCTTTGATAACTTGTTTGATTTAGCGGATGTGAAAATTCGCAAGTTGTTGGACTTTTTAAAGCGATCAGGATGGTTTAACGCTAGGAACTTAACCTGTCTCTGTGTATCACAATGGACGAATACGTCAAAGTGAGTCTGAAGGCAGAGTGTCACTTAAACCATATTCTAACCTTATTGAAATTTGAGAAAATGGACTCAAAATTGTTGTTTTTGTACTAAAATAAATGCATTTGTACCCCAAAATGACGAACAAGTAAAATGAAAATTTGCCCCCAACATAATTTACATTGGGAACATTCCATTGGAAAAGTTCAGATTTACTTAAAGAAAACCCAAGTTGGTCCAAATGACTGCATAAAATAGTATATCTTAAATAGCAGAATATAAATATTGAAAGGAAAATTTTGTTCTTCATGTATTTAAAAAATGCAAAGCCAATGGAGCATGGTACAACCCCAGATAATTATCCTAAAATTTTCTATAATGATAGAAATATATACAAAACCACATTCGATGGTCCGCATTTAAATTGGGGTTCAGTGTAGTCAAAGTGCAAACTTGTGTTATCCTTTTGCTATTGTATTATTTTTTTCTTATTGAAGTAAACGTTATTTTAAATCGTCAAATTTAATGGTGTCGAACGACATAATCGTATACTGAATAATTTCACCACCTCATGAATTTCTCTCACTAAAGGACCATTGCTTTACCTGTGTGACAAATTACACGTACCTGTTGGAACTAAATATCGCTCCCTGTGTATATCCTTTTATATTTGGCCTCAAGAGGTTTCTCAGTGGCGTACAACTTGTTACGGTTAGTTCGTGACCGACCGCCTAATGTCGTTGACGGCCCACAAAATTAACTCGGAGAAATTTTTTAGTAGAAACAGTAAAAATGTTTACTGTAACAACAAAGAGTTTGCAGAAAATGGGACAGCACTGCTGTCATCGGCACAGTCTTGGATTGACGGAACCCCAGTATTGCCATCAGGAAGATCATGTTACACGGTTGGATCATAGCAGAGTGGGCCTGGGGGTTTACATTGAGAACCCAGGGACTGAGATTTGTTTTAGACTGCCTGACCATAATACGGTCTTGCAGGCGGAGATCCGGGCGATCACGGAATGCGTGAAGTGGTGTGGTGCTAACGCGAGGACGTAGAGTGTGAACATCTTTACCGACAGTAAAATTGCCATAAGGGCGATAACAACCAGGACGGTAAGGTCACGAACAGTCTTGCAGTGTAAGGAGGAGATTAACGCCTTCTGTGAGGATGGGAAAATCAGCATCGTTTGATTGCCGGGCCATAACGGAGTAAGAGGAAATGAAAGGGCAGACGATTTGGCGGTGAAGGCCAGGGGACTGCCGTCATTAAACTTGGTTATCCCGAAGCTATTGGTATCGTAACGCGAAAAATAGGACTACGAGCTTCGTTACCTAAAATTGGTGCGGCAAGTGATAGCACGTGAAGATGATGATATGATGAGACGTTTGAGCATTTCCTTTGTCATTGCCCGGCTTTCGCGTCACTTAGGTGGAGACACAATATCAGACATGAACAAACTTGGGGGAGTGGTATTGAAAACTTTTAAGGATTTTGTAAGTAGCACGAAATTCCTAACTTAAAATTTTCTTTTTAGAGATTACTTTATAGTTTTTTGAGCGCACAACAAGCCGATTACTGGCTAAGGTGTATGTCCATATTGGCATGGGGCGGAATAATATCTGCACCCTCTTCGCAACCTAACCTAACCTAACTCCTTGCTAAAAAAAGCAAACAACAACAATTGATTTTAGCGTCAAAATATCAAAAATTCCTCAAGAACTTCTTGGTACTAAATGGTTTAAGAATACAATTTAACCAAACTTTCTACAATTTAATAATTTTTTCGGGCTTTCATATAACACCAGACCACAGATCTACTAAAATCATATTCATGCTTTTTATCAAAAAATGAACGCCTTAAATAGTCAAAAATTTACATTGATATGTAGGAAAAGCCTTAACGATCATTTAGATGTCCAAAAACTTGAATGTGTTCCCTTTAAAGGTTGAAAAGCTTAAGGGTACACTCAGCGAAATTTCTTGTTCCAAATAGCAAAAAAGTTTGCTAAAACAAAAGTTTTGGTCTGCCGAAAATGGGATAGCTGACATGATTGCTTTTTCGGACTGTTGTTATAGCAAACATTTCCGTTTGCTATTTAAACTAGAAAAATCTGCTGTTTTATCTAAAAAATCTGCTAAAATATTGAATACTTGTTGCTGCTGAACTGATAAGCAATAGTTGGTAGGTTTGGTTAGGTTCATGTGCCATTTGGCATCAGACTCACTTAGACGTTTTTTTCCATTGTGAAACCACATGAACAGGAGAAGGAAGACGCCTCTACTTCCCGCCGTTAAACCATCGAGATCGCTTTCATCACTTCTTTAATTTTAAGGATCTCCATGTCATACACACTACATTTGACCCGGAAACCCACCCATCTGGTCGTCTAGATTGGAACCGTCCGTCTAGAAGTCTATGTAACTTTTATTACCAGGAATTTCCGGCTCCGGCAATGTGTAATCCTTACTGCCTTAAACAGCGGATATTGCATCAAGGATAACACAGTGTCCGTAGCTGCCGCATGGCCAAAGGGAATCCCCCTTAGCCATACGGCAGTGGTCGCAGCAATTTGTCTAGCCGCAATGTCCAGAAGTGTAAGCTGTAGCATTAAATACAGTGCATCAGATAGCTGTGACACTCAAACAAGCCATTCTTTGTATCCGTTTAGGTATTGCACGGTAGATGGATTTTATATCGCTTTCCACCAGACTACCACACAATGGAGCATTATAGGTCTGACAACTGCAGTATACAATCAATGCTTGACACGCGGTTTGCACACCAAACTAATGTCAATAGCTCTGTTGCAGGTGTATAGGGCAAGATTTGCCTTTCTTGCCCTTTCCAAAATGTTTGATTTGAACTTCAATTTCCTGTCCAGCAAAACACCTAGTTATTATGCGGTCCGGTTTCACTACGGGTATCATGTATCTCCTGCTTAATGAAATTAATTCCGTCTGAGACGATTTTACTCCTACACCACCTTCGGTAGACTACTTCACTTACGTGTTGTATATCTCTAAGAGTGTTTGGAAACTTCCCCTAATCGCAATACCTACGTAATCAGCATATGCGACCACTTTCACACCTTTTTCTTCCAGAGGTCAAAATAAATTGTTAATGGTTATATTCCAAAGCAGAGGAGACAGTGCATCTCCTTGAGGCGTTCCTCTGCTGACCATCGTGATCGATCTACAGATCTCAGACCTGCTGTAGTAGTGCATCTCTCAGTGAGTAAGTTATTAATAAAATTTCATCACTACATACCCCGTTTAACATTTAGGCGACTAGGTTGTGAGGGAGTCAAGGGAATTCAGTGGAATTGTCCTTACTATATGAATATTGTTGCGGAGACAGGCGATCTCCAGGGTTTTTTGCGCTAAGATATGTTTCAACCAACCTCTCAACCAGACTAACAGAACGAAAATCATTCACCTAAGCTCTCGAAAAAAGACTACCTTTTTGGTTCGCATATAAATTGGTCTCTAATTTCACTCCAATCTTGTAGGGATTTGGTCAGAAGTCTGATTTTGAAGTTTTTTTAAATGTGTTCCAAAAAATATACTTGTCAGATCATATTTTGATATGGCTTGCGAGGAATGCAAACTCAAAAGTAGTTGCATTTTAGAAACACTTTAAAGAATTGATTGATTTGGAACAATTTTATGTTTAGATTCTTGTTCATCTCAAAAAGCTCTTCCTATAAAAGTAAATTGCGTGCAAATCTGTTCGGTGATCAAATGTTGTGTGCATTTAAATGTTGTGGAAATCACACACTGTCAAGTGTGACCTGTACAACATCAGAGTGTCCCTGGAAAGCTATTCTCTTCTTTTACAAATCGTTCGAAGATTTCAAATATATCAAATTGCTAGCTTAAAACGTATAAAGGTTTTACGACTACAAATAAAATTTGGGCCAGAAAAAGAATGGGATTGGGACTATAGTGAGTGAGTGACTATAAAGATATAGGACTATAAAAAGTCCAACTGATGACAAGAGGATTTAACGCTGATCTTATCCAGAAACAAAAGGTAAATGCAGGAGTGGTTCATACATGTCTTTAAACTACTTAATGGTGTGGAGAATAAGGGACATAGGGTGTGTATTCCTGCAAAGTGCAGTCTAAACTTTTGTCTTCTTCGTAGCTATAGATGTAGAAGTGGCCAGCCTTAAAATTTCTAAATCACACTGCTAGTTGGCTTCCCACTATATGGCACACGACTCAGAATTGACGCCTTCGTGCCTAAATGGAAGAATAATCTCATTGTGAGTAGTGATGCTTATGTATTGTACATCATCAGATAGGGAAGTTAAGTTAAACGGCTGCTTATCGAATCTTTCTTAAAAATAAAAAACAAATTTGTATTTGTTTGTGTGCTTTTTCCATATAGACTCAAAAACAGCTCAAACAGATGTCACAGATGTTGCAGATTGGCCCTGTGGTGATAATATCGTATTAATTTTTTGATATCTGAAGGAGTTACCTGGGGGATCGTCCCCCACCCATAACCAGCAAACGGGATATGTGAACAAATCATGTCGATTTGGGACTCAATTGACGGTATTTAAGTGTAGGAAACAAATCTAATATCAAATTTTCAAACCGGACATATTTACATCAACTCCCAAAGCGCTTAAATTTGACCAAGTTTAGTTTTGAAAACCTCTACAACTGTAATTGGCTATGACAAAGCACTTGTTCCACTAGCCGAACGCAGAATAGCGTTCCAAGGGCCTCGGTCTTATGCGGTCATTTTATAATCTCTGATACCAAGTTTTGAGGTGTCTCCCACCACTTGATTTTTCCATCAGGCTTTTGGTCGACCCGGTTTGCGCGTACCACCGTGTTTGCTTTCAAAATACTTCTTTTGGGGAGCTTCTTCATCCATTCTGACAACATGACCCAGTCAACGCAGCCTTTTGTATTTTGATACGTGTAACTATACTATCGTTGTGATACAGCTCGTGTATCATGGTATCATTGATGCAAACTGACCCATATATTTTACGAAGATTCTTTCTCTCAAACACTCCAAGCACTGTCTCGTCTACTTTCACAAGTACCCATGTCTCAGAACCAATAAAAACACAGGTAGTATCAGTGTCTTGCAGTGTGATCTTCGTCTGTCGAGAGGTGGCCTTGTTTCTAAACTGCTTACTCAATCCAAAGTAGCATCTGTTTGCCACTATTGTTCTTCGCTTTATTTCAAATCGGGTGTCATTCGTTTCGGTTACGGCAGTGCCGAGGTAGATAAAGTTGCTGACTATCTCAAAGTTGTGGTTCCCCACATTCTCCATTTTCTTTGTCTACTCGGTTGTACAAGGTGTTTTGGGAGTTGAAACCATCCATTTCGTCTTATCTCCATTTACTGCCAGACACATTTTCACTGACTTTCTTACGTATCATTCAAAGGCTGCAGTTACTACTTCCGGTGATCGACCTATGGTGAGTAGCATGTGTTCTCTTGTGTCATATAGTGTGCCATATTTATTCACATCTGCATCTCGTATAAATGTTTCCAGCAGGATATTAAAGAGATCACACGATAAGCTGTCTGGTACCTCGTTTGGTTCGGAGAGATTCTTTCCTATTCTTAATGAGCAAGTGTCATCCTGCAGAGTCTTATTAATTTTGCAGGGGTACAAAACTCAGACATGGCTAGAAATACCTTTGGACGTATAGGAGTATCGGTAGCGGCTTTGTAGTCAACAAAGAAATGGTAGGTGTTGATTTGTCCTTCTTGGATCTTTTCAAGGATTGTGAATATCTAGTCCAGGGTGGATTTACCAGGTCTAAAGCCGCATTGATGGGGCCCAATAATCTCATTGACTTTAGGTTTTAATCTTTCACACAGTACGCTCGAGAGTATTTTGTATGCGATGGGGAGGAGACTTATTTCTCTGCAGTTGGTAAATTCCGTCGTGTGTACGGGACATAGTATGCTGAGGTTCCAATCATCGGGTATGGGTTTTTCTAGCCAGATTGCGAAGACAAGCTGATGCATACGCCTTATCAGCGTGTTGCCTCCAGTCTTAAATAGTTCAGCGGGCAACCCGTCAGCTCCTACTGACTTGTTGTTCTTCAGTCGGGTCACTGCTACTTGAGCCTCATTCTGTTCAGGAGGTAAACATTCTATAACAATCCTTGATGTTTGGTTTTGCGGTATCCTCTTCGCCGCCATCGTCGGACCCCAGCAGTTGGGTAAAATGTTCTTTCCATATTCTCAGCATGCTATCTGTGGCAGTTACCAGATTTCTTTCTTTGTCTCTGCAGGAGGATGTGCCTGCACCAAAGCCATCGTTTTGATGTTTTAACTCTTTGGTAGAATTTCCGGACTTCATTCTTCTGACTGCCTCCTGTACATCTCAATTCGCTCACACTCACGTCTTTCCATTTCCTTTTTCTTTCTGCCGAATAGACTTTTCTCCGCTCTCTTTTTCTCCCGATACCTCTCCTTCATCTGGCGTTGCTACTGATTGCAGGGTTGCTCTGTATGCCGCATTCTTGGCTTCAGTAGCATCTCGACACTCTTGGCAGTACCATGAGATTATTTGGCTTCCGGTAGTCAAGTACAGATTTCGCGGCATTTTCCATGGAGTGGGCAATAGTTTGCCACTGCGCCATTTTATTATCCAAACAAGGAGTGCTTTCAGTTGGGTCAGTCGAGTGGAGTATACCGTAGGCATCTGTTGTGTTGCAGCTTTTCAATGTCCATCTTCCGTGCAGTGTTAGATCGTACTTTCCTCGCCATGTGCATGTGCTGCAACAAGGTAATGATCAGAATCTATATCCGCTCCACGGATCGATCGTACATCAAACATGCTGGATGAATGCCTTCCGTCTATCACAATGTGATTAATTTGGTTCCTGTTGTTTTGATCGGGTGGCAGCTATGTGGCTTTATGAATATTTTTATGTTGAAATCTGGTGCTGTTAACTACCATATTTTTTGCCGCGGTGGAATCTATTAGCCTCAACTCATTATCGGACGTTATCTCGTGGAGGCCAAAGATGTCTTTCTTCCCTGTCTGCGCACTAATCTCCCAGAACGATTTTAATATCATGGTCATATTTTCTTTCTAGGCGCTCGTAAAAAATATCTTTGATCTGCTCGTCCTTGTTGGGGTATGGGCCAATCAGATATACTCGAGCTATATTTGGGAGATTGGTTGATCCGTCTTCGATCAAGGTTATATTTAAAGCGCCCTAAAAATGCTCGTCTAAGAACTGTAAATATGACCCTTTGTCATATTTACCCTTCTGACCAACACCCAAAGTTTGAATTTTCTGGTTAAGTTTGAATTTTTTGTGATGTGGTCACCCAGTGTTGATTATTATTAAGAAAGTAAATCAACCTACGATTATAGTTTTTATTTCGGTTTCAAGTTATTCCGGAAGCTTATCGGATTCGGTGCTGGCCGTGCTATTCTAAACCTAATGTAGCGATGGTCAGAGAATGAGTTCCATGGAGTTTCTCCAATCCTGAAACTAATCGATTAGATTTTTCGAACATATCGTCACATCTAATACCTCCTCCCTTATCCTATGAACAAAGGTAGCGGTATTACCAATATTAGGTGCTGTTAGGTCGTTAGTATTCAAGAACTCTGCCAGATCCTGCTTATTAGTGTTGGTACTACCCCACGAAATGTGATGAGAGTTCGCATCGCACCCTATTAGTATCTCATTTGCTGTCTGTTTTGCTTTCCTCACCAGTCGTTGCAGCTCTGTCGTGGGTGGGGGTGTGGGAGAGTCGAAAGGCAGATAAAGTGATGCCAGGTATGCTCCACCGTCTCCCTGTCTCACGACTGTTGCATTCGACGTTGGTGAAAATATATAATTAAAATTTTTATGACACATAACGCAGGTCCTCGGCCGAGTACCAGTGATGGCATAGAATAAGAAACCTTGTACAGGATCGTCCATGGCTCCTGAATTTAGGCAATATGAATCTTGCCGTTGCTGATTTTCTCCATCGGAACGTGTACAGCAGTCTCGCTCCGGTAGAGGTTTATCTGGATTATTTCAATCATTGGTCCTGCAGTAGATGGGCCTCTTGGGAGTAGGTGATGATCTCGTCGTCTGTTCCCTGTTCCTTAGACTGCATTGACTTTCCTACCTGATGTCATCATATTAGGTTCATTGCCTATCCTAGTTTTCCGACTTTTTATAAAGTCGGTAATGGTTTCATCGTTGGGTCCCTATTCCTTAGGCTGTATTGAGTTTCCATTCCCTGTACTGCCTGATGTTTCAATACTGGGATCTTTGCCTATATTAGTCTTCCACATGAGCTGCTTGGGAGGAGATGATGGTACTATCGCCAGCGCCCTGTTCGTTAGACTGCATTGAGATTCCTGTGGCTTCGCTGCCTAATGTTTCAATACTTCCGAATCTTTAAGTCGGTGATGGGTCCGACGTCGCTTTCCTGTTTGTTAGGCTGTGTTGGATCTCTCGCCACTGCACTGCCTGATATTTTAGTATTAGGATATTTGCTTCTCCTAGTCTTTTCAATATTGAGAGATGCCGTGATTGTCTCGTTGTCGGCCCTCTGTATGTTGGGCGGTGCTGAGTCGCCTGCCACTGCACTGGCTGATGTCGCAGAATGAAAATTTCTGCCTATCCTAGTGTTCCTAATCTTGAAAAAGACAGCTTTGCTCCCGTAGTGCGCCATGCCTTTAGTCTTAGCCAAACCCGTCAGGGAGACTTGATCGATGCCAACCGCAAGGAGAATTCCTTCCCCCTTCTCCTCTCTGTGGAAGACCTTTCACTTCTCTGCGACCAAACTTTGGTTTTCCTTGCCGATGAATCCCAACATGCGTTCCGTCGCAAATTTACTGCACCGTCCCTTGATGAAGACTGTCGCCTTTGTGACCTGGGGGATGTCGATCTTTCTCACGAGGTCGAGCTCTGCGCCCTCCCAGTGAGTGTGGACATCTCTGAAGATATCCCCTCTATACTCGCAGCTCGTCATTTGTATGGGGTCCACAGAGTTCCACACATATTTGAAAATTCGCTCGTTAACCAGATCCTTCACTTGGGATCGATGAACTGGTGGAATTCTACCGGATGCACTGCCGATATTGATGACATCTCTGTTGTGCTTCCTTGCCACTCTGGCGTAAGAAGCCGGCTGCCGACCATTCTCAGCGACCATCTGCCCCTGCCGTGATGGCTGTGGCCTCAGTTTGAAAGTCACAGTCCTCCATGAAGACTTAGGGCCGAGCGCGCTTCCTTCGTTCCTATTCCGATTTTGTCTACCTCCGCAGGACACTGTCTGGAGTCTCCATTGCGGGATGGCTGGCTTGCTTTTCTCAGGGTACTTGAAAGCGGGGAGCTCTTTTTCTTCTTCAGCATTTAAGTAGTGTTATGCTCTTTGGGCGATCTGATTCTTTTTCCAGCTTCCGTAGAAGTGCTTGGAATGTCAGTTCTATCCCTTCCATCATCCTGCACTTTCGCCCGATTGCGCTACCGGTACATACTCCTGTGTCTCCTTCGTCGTGCACCGGATCGCTTTCTCGGTCTGCTTGTGAGCTTAGCAAAGCCATCGCTCACTTCTGCCGTCATCCCGATGCTCTCATCTCTCGATTCGACTGCAATGACTGTTTCATTGACACCGAGTCAGAAACACCATCTTACTTAAAGGCTGGGGACGAACTGTGCATCCCTCTGGTTTATCCGTCTCTTTCTCATTAATAAGCCTGGCGACTAGTTATGCGCTTGAAGCATTACTCTCGACTACAGGTGCCAGGCACCCACACCTATAGGATGGGAGAACAACTTGCCACTGTCTGACTCCACCACCGCAGCTGTTAGATCTTAGGAGTCAATTTCAAGCCTTTTTTAGCTTTTTAGAATTGAAGATTTTTCGCCCACATGTTAGAGATGTATTTTGATTTGTTATTTGAATCACGTTAGCAATTGTTTTACCACGTTAAAAATATTTCGTGAATCCTCAATCTACTGGCAGCGCCTTAAAATTAAGGCGCTGATTTCTATACCCGCCGCCATAGGCTAGGGGTATACTAATCTAGTCATTCATTTTGTAAAACTTCGAAATATTGATCTGCGAGCCCATAAAGTACATATTCTTGATCGTCTCGACATTCTGAGCCGATTACCAATGTCCGTCCGTCCGTCTGTCCAAACACGATAGCGGTCGAACACGTAAAGCTAGCTACTCGAAATTTTGCACAGATACATTCTATTGATGTTGCTCGTTGGAGATTAGCAAATGGATCATATCGGTTCAGATTTGGATATAGCCCCCATATAAACCGCTTCGCTGATTTGACTTCTTGAGCCCCTTGGAGCCTCAATTTTCATCCGATTTGGCTGAACTTTGGATCAAAGATTTGTGCTATGACTTTAAACATCAGTTCCAAGTATGATTTGAATTGGTCTACACACTAACATAGCCCCATATAATTCGATCCACGGATTTTCAACCCTAGAAACCTCAATTCTCATCCGATATGGCTGAAATTTGGAACACGTACTTCCAACATACATGCTAAGTACGATCGGTCTATAAACTGTTATAGCCCCCATATAAACCGATCCCTGGATTTGACTTCTTGAGCCTCTATTTTCATCCGATTTGACTGATATTTGGAACAAAGTCTTGTGTTATGACTTCCAACATCCATGCCAAGTTTGATCCGAAACGGTCTATAAACAGATATAGCCTACTATTTCCCCTGATTTGGTTGAAATTTGACACAAAAACCTATCTTATGACTTACAACATCAGTGCCAAGTTTTATGCGAATCGGTCAATATGGTGATATGGGCTCCGCTATCCTAATATGACTTCTCGACAACATTGAAGCCCGATTTGATTGCTACAAAATAATTCAAATGCACACCATGGTGGTGGGTTCTTGTTTTTTTTTTTAATAGTCTAATAACTTTTTTAACAATGTGCTGCAAAACTAGAACCAAATATAAAAACTTTTATTCACTTACTTTGCCAAACGCTCGGTATCATTGTCGGCCAAATTGAGGAGATATGCCACAAACTCAACGTCATTCTTGAATTGAAGGCGCGTTCGCATGTATTCCCATTTCTCAGCGTTTTTGGTGCCAATGTAGATGTTTTTGCTGAAATTCTGATGGCGATATTTCTTGCGTTCTGCCGCTGAATTAGCAAAACTAGTGCCACCACCGACACCCGATGAAGGTGCTCCAGTAAGGCTACTGCCACCAGCAACACTTCCGCCACCACCTCCAATGCCTCCAGCACCACTATTGGAACCGCCACCGATGCCTGTTAGTCCTGATCCACTGCCACCCCCTCCAATACCAAGGCCAGCTATGGCACTAAGGCCAGCATGACTGCCGGTGTTGCTTAAACTGGCACTGCTGCTGCTCCGAACCATTTCATTACAATTGCTGTTACTTGCATTAGAATGACCATTGTTGTGACTGTGATTTGTGGCGGCGGCGGCTGCAGCAGCCAGAGTGGACTCCAGCAAGCTACTCACATTGCAACTATTATTGTAGTGCGGGGTGCTGTTCGATTCATTGGCTGCCAGACTAGAGGCTAAGCCACTGAGATTCGGGCCACTGCCATCCAGCGCATTGCCGTCGTTGGTGTGCTGTTGGCCTGATTGCGAGGCCGATTGTGCCGACGCTGAAGTTGCTGTTGTCTTTGCTATTGGTGGTGATTGGAGTTGAGGCTGAGCTGACTGTTGTGTCCCATTGCCAGAGCCCATGGCGGCTATTAACAAGTTCTCAGTGTTATGAGGTGGTTGAGCATTGCTGCCATTGGCATTGCCAATATTAATGCAAGCAGTTGATACTCCTGTATTGCCTCTGGTATCCTCATTGGTGGTAGTGCTGCTGGAGCTTGAGCTGCTGGCACTGCTGTTGCTGTTGTTGTCCTCATCATCGGGAGGATGCATAGTGCGCGACCCATTAAGGGCCTCATGCAGTTGTTGCTGCTGTGGCTGCTGCTCGTTTGCAATATTGTCTTCATCATTGGGATCTCCTTCATCTTCGCTACTCGAAGCACTGCTGTTGGAAGCACTACTGGATAAATGGTTTGTGTTATTGTTGGTGTTGTTGTTATTGATACTGTCGCTGGTGTTGGTGGCGGTGATAGAAGTGGTGGCGGAAGCGATATTGCGTAAATTGCTATTTGGGCCAGAGTTGTTGTGGTTGTTATTATTGTTGTTGTTGATGTTATTGTTGCTTTTGCCATTCCCATTGGTGTGGCCAATGTTGCTGTTGTTCTTCGACGCACTATTGTTTAGCGCCACTCGACTTAGAAATGGACCGCGTGTTTCGACATCGGAATTATCAGAGCTATCATTAAAGTCGAACGCACTAAAATCGGCGTTCGACTTGGACATTTCGTATCTCTTTTAGCAGAGTTATTATCACAATATTATGCGTAATGCCGTATGGGATCGTATACTGTGGTTAACTTTTTAAATTTTGTAGAATATCTTTCATGCTAAAACACAAGATACGATTATTTGTTTTTGCAATTTTTAAATAAAGTTGTGATTTTTGAAGAACTTTCCAAATATTTTGTGTTCTGCAGTCTTTGAAGAATCTAGGTAAGAAAACTCTTGATATCGTCTACGTCGACACCTAGAGGTAAGTTCTGCGACAAACTAGGCAAGGCACGTATTTTTTTAATGGTTTGAATCCCTTGACTTTCCGCAGTCGTAGATAGACCCTAAAAAGAGGTCTTGAGGCCGCAGTCAAGGAAAATTTAGGTATACATTCACAGTATATGGTATGACGAGAGTTTAACCCCATTGTAAATAGCTGGCGTGATAACCTTTCCCCTTATTTCAGGTGCCAGGTCACCATACTACGGAACCATCTGGGCAACTCTTTCCTCTAGAGACAACTACAATATTGTTTATTTCAAAGTAAAATAGACAATGGCTCGAGATATAACAGATAATTTTTTATTAAATGGCAACAATTTGACGTTTCCAGCTACCCTATTCATGGAGTCAGGTTTACATCATTGAAGTCATCCAAACATTTTCAAAATGTTATACCATTCGTTAGAAGCTGTTTGAGTTTCACTCATCCTTACTGTAGGCCTGCAACTGTCAAAAGAGTGAAAAAAATTTATCTGTCAATATTTACAAAGCGGAACCAAAATAATATCATAGTGTTGATATTATTAAAAACATTTTGGATGCTGTACTCATATATCCGGCTGAAGTTTATTTCAAGGTTCGTTTGATTTTGTCATAATATGCTCCCTTAAGCTGTTTGCGGGATTTTTCTTTTGAAAATTTTCTACTTATACAGTTAGGTTAGGTTCAACTATTAGGTAAACCTGTACAGTTAACTCCACAGAGTTTGTTGAGTCTTTCCATGCTTATTCGATGGAGTGATGTGGACATGGATAACTCCCTTGTATCTTCAGTCACAATCTGGTGCGCCGGGATTCGAACCTAGGTGTTCGTCGTCATAAGCTACGGCGGCCTCCAGAATAACTTAGTTTTTCGGTAAGGTTGGACGGGGTTTGACTCATTTTTATACTATCACAAGTCAAAAAGTAGATACTTAGGATCTAGTTCTGAATCATTTGCATTTCAATTGGTACCCGAAACGGCTTTAATCTGGACATACCGACAAACTACAAGTTCATAAAACTTGTATTTTATCCGATAATTTGCAGTGAAGGCGTTAATCTCCTTTGCGTAAGAAGGAGATTAACGCCTTCTCTGAAGATGGCACAATTGGCATTTTTTGCGTGCCGGAACATAGCGGAGTAAGAGGGAATGTGAATGCAGACGACTTGGCTGTAAGGGCTAGAGGACTGTCCTTAAACGTCATCTCAGTTATCCGAACGGAAACCTATTCCATTCCTTGTAGGTTTCTTATCGTTGCCTCGAATATATCGCGATGGTATGACCTGCTCCTACTCTCTATTCATTTTCTCATCGCCTTAAGCCTCATAGCCGCCGTGGCTCTCTCACACTTAATCTGTATGTCAATGGGTCGGATATCTAAACTAGTCTCCGGTACCCGGTGACAAAACAACATATTATCTGAACTTGTTTGATTATCCTTACGTTGCAGTCTTCCCCATGGCGGTCCACCAATCTACTGAGGCGAAAGTAGGAATTGGTCTAATAACGCTCCTGTAGAGCCAGTGGACTATCCTCGGATTCAGGCCCCATTTCGAGCCTACTCACAGGTGTTGGACACTGTGTTGACGGGCCACATAGTGCCCAACATCTGTAAGCCCTCTCAGTACGCCCCTGAATGTAACACTTCCGATTAAGTTTCCTATACAAGATAATTCCTTAGCATTTGACCTTATCAGATATCGAAATCGTTTTGTTTGAGGAAACGTGGTGCGTCAAATTGGCCCACCTTTGTCTTCCTCGTGAACAGGGATATTTGAGCCTTCTCTGGGTTAACACTGAGAACCTTGAGTCTAGCCCAATCATATTCTATATGCAAGACCTTTTAGGGCCTTCTACATAGCTGGTTCGGATCCTTACCCCTAAGAAGTATTATAACATCGTCTGCATAACAGACGGGTTCAAATCGCTCCACAGTCAGCATCCGTAATAGGTCACCCATGAGAGTGGCGGTAAAATGCGCGTGCCTTGCGCCACTTTCTCCCTTATAAAGGGTGATTTTTTTGAGGTTAGGATTTTCATGCATTAGTATTTGACAGATCACGTGGGATTTCAGACATAGTGTTAAAGAGAAAGATGCTCAGTATGCTTTGACATTTCATCATGAATAGACTTACTAACGAGCAACGCTTGCAAATCATTGAATTTTATTACCAAAATCAGTGTTCGGTTCGAAATGTGTTCATTCACCGTTCAGCGATGAGGCTCATTTCTGGTTGAATGGCTACGTAAATAAGCAAAATTGCCGCATTTGGAGTGAAGAGCAACCAGAAGCCGTTCAAGAACTGCCCATGCATCCCGAAAAATGCACTGTTTGGTGTGGTTTGTACGCTGGTGGAATCATTGGACCGTATTTTTTCAAAGATGCTGTTGGACGCAACGTTACGGTGAATGAACACATTTCGAACCGAACACTGATTTTGGTAATAAAATTCAATGATTTGCAAGCGTTGCTCGTTAGTAAGTCTATTCATGATGAAATGTCAAAGCATACTGAGCATCTTTCTCTTTGACACCATGTCTGAAATCCCACGTGATCTGTCAAATACTAATGCATGAAAATCCTAACCTCAAAAAAATCACCCTTTATTTATGTCATGGGACACACAATTTATCCACCTGTTCCATAGCATGTGTTCCGTGTGCTAACGTTTCAGTTTAGACATGGAGATTTAAGAGAAACTTTTTCATCTTGGCGGTGTCATTAACGCTATCGACCTGTTCGCAGAAAAGCTACCATGAGGTAAGTTTTGCCGCTCTGGTAATCTTATTGTATTCCTTGAGCCGCGCTGTATTATAGTCTGCAGAAATCTTTCCCAATATTGGGAGTCTCCCCTGTCATCCAGGATTTTTATTGGGCTGATTTTCTTTCTCGAAGAGCACAACTATCTCCGAAAGACCCCTCTATGCTTGGACAATCTAAATTATCTTGCCCAATCTTTCTTCTAAGTAGACTTCCTAATTTTGTCCAATTGGTTTTCAACTTATTACGAGAGCTTGTCTAATCTAATGTAACGATGGTCAGAGAATAAGTGCCCCATGGAGACCCTCTAATCCTGAACCTAATCGAGTAGATTTTCCAAACATGTTGTTACATGTAAAACCTCCTCCATAATCCTATTAACAAAGGTAGCGGTGTTACCAATATAAAGTGTTATTAGGTCGTTAGTGTTAAAGAATTTTGCCAGGTCTTGGCCCGCTTTTTAATGTTGGTACTGCCCCACGAAATGTGGTGAAAGTTCGCATCGCACCCTATTAGTACCTCATTTCCTGTCTGTTTTGCTTTCCTCTCTGGCGGTGTCAGAGAATCGAAAGGCAGATAAAGTAATGTCAGGACTGCTGCCAGGACGTCTCATCAGTGTTGCATCCGACGTTAATAACTCTGGGAAAAAGGGGCAAGGAGTATAAGACTTTTAAATATCTGTTCCGAATATGGTCCAGATTGAGTCTTATAAATAGGCCCGCCTTATAGACTGATCAACCGATTTAGTGTCTTCGCCAGATAAATTGCCCATTTCTTGCACTATTTTGACGAATGTTAGTGGAGTGGGTTGTTTTTGACTCCTCAACAACTTTACCGATGCTTGGATCGGACTTCAATTTAAACAGCCGATCTTTTGAATATAATTATTAGGTGAACTAAAAACGTTTGTTATACCCACCACCGAAGTAAGGGGGTATGTAATTTTTTCATTTCGTTTGCAACACATCGAAATATCCATTTCCGACCCTACAATGTATATATATGTATATTCTTGATCATCATACAAATCTAAGACGATCCCTGCCATGTCCGGCCGTCTGTTGCGTGATAGGTTAGTCTTGTAAGCTTAGGTTGTAACGGGGATATTAATCCGCCCCATGCCACAACCGACATACACCTAATCTAGTAATAGAGTTGTTGTGCGCTCTAAATGCTGACAAGTATCCTTGAAACGGAAAATCTAAGTCAGGAGTTCTGTGCTACTAGCAGAATTCCTAATAGTTTCATACCACGCCTTTAAGTCGGTTCATGCCTGGTATTGTGTCCCCACTTAAGTGCCGGTGTCTGTTAGCCGCGGAAGGCGGGAAACGCTCCAACTTCTTATCATCGCTTGCCGCACCTATTTTGCAATAGCTTCGTCTTCTCACCATCCGGATCTCTCTATAGGATTTTCGCCGACCTTTTCGATGTTACATAGGGTTCCATGCGCGTTCATTGCTCCAAGCCCTTAGATTACGCTGAAACTTTACACCGATTCCCCTTTTGTCCATAAGCAGCTTAGGTTAGAAGATGGACTATATCGGACAATATCTTCATATAGCCCCCATATCGACCGATCTGCCGATTTAAGATCTTAGGCCCTTTTACGCCCCATTTATTAGCCAATTTCGATTAAATCTGGTATAGTAAATTGTGTTAGGCCCCACGACAGTCGTACCCAGTATGGTCTAGATCAGACTATATTTGGAAATAGCTGTCATATAAACCATTCTCCCGATGGAAGTTCCTGTTCCCATAAAGGCGCTTTTATTGCCATATTCCGTTGAAGTTTGGCAAAGTGAACTGTATTATATCTTTCGCCATCCGCGACCGCGTTTGGTATCCCTGCAAAATTAATAAGACTCTGCAGGATGACACTTGCTGATACGCGTTCCTCAGTAGGAATAGAAAACCATTTAATACCAAACGAGGTTTCAGACAAGGAGACAGCTTATCGTGTGATCTCTTTAATATCCTGCTGGAGAAGGTTATACGAGATGTATATGTGAATAGATATGACACACTCATCACAAGACTCTGCAGGATGACACTTGCTGATACGCGTTCCTCAGTAGGACTAGAAAAGCATTTAATACCAAACGAGGTTTCAGACAAGGAGACAGCTTATCGTGTGATCTCTTTAATATCCTGCTGGAGAAGGTTATACGAGATGTATATGTGAATAAATATGGCACACTCATCACAAGAGAACACATGCTACTCGCCTATGCCGACGACATTGATATCATAGGTCGATCACCCGAAGTAGTAACTGCAGCCTTTGAAAGAATCGAAAGAGAGTCAGTGAAAATGGGTCTGGCAGTAAATGGAGATAAGACGAAATGGATAGTTTCAACTCCCGAAAAGCCTTGCACAACCGAACAGATAAAGAAAATGGAGAAAGTTGGGAACCACAACTTTGAGACAGCCAGTAACCGAAACGAATGACACCAGTTTTGAGATTAAGCGAAAAATAATACTGGCAAACAGATGGTACTTTGGACTAAGTAAGCAGTTTAGAAACAAGGCCACCTCTCGACAGACGAAGATTACACTTTACAAGACACTGATACTACCCGTGCTGTTATACGGTTCTGAAGCATGGGTACTTGTGAAAGCAGATGAGGCAGTGCTTGGAGTATTTGAGAGAAAGATTCTTCGTAAAATATATGGACCAGTTTGCGTTAACGGAGAATATAGGCGACGTATGAACCACGAGTTGTATGACGACCATAGTATAGTTACACGCATCAAAATACAACGGCTGCGTTGGCTAGGTCATGTTGTCAGAATGGATGAAGAAGCTCCAACGAAGAAGTCTTTTGAAGGCAAACATGATGGTAACCGGGAAGACCAAAAGCCCGATGGAAAGATCAAGTAGTGGGAGTTATCTTGAAACTTGGTGTCAGAGTTCGAAGCGCTTGGAACGCTATTCTACGTTCGGCTAGTGGAACAAATATTCTGTCAGCAGAAGCAAGTTGGTCAAAATCGGGTTGTATTTGGATATAGTTGCCATATATACTATCTCCCGATTTAAGGTCATGGGGCCAAAAAAGGCGTCTTTATTATCCGAATTCTCTGAATTTTTTCATAGCGAATTGTGGTAGGACGCTCGACATCCATTCCCAGTATGATTAAGATCAGACTGTATTTGGATATAGATGCCATATGTGCCGATCTCCCGACTTAAGTTCCTGGGCCCACAGCTGGCGCCTTTATTACCCGATTTCGCTGATAATTCGCACAATTAGCTGAACGAATTTCCCGATTAAAATGGTGTATTTTTAGCTGTGTTTAATTTTTTGGTAAAGTGAGTTGTACTAGATCCCTATACATTCTTTCCGAATATGGCATAGAACGCTCTTTAGTTTGATAAAGACCAATCTTCCGTTGTTCGATTTTGAACAGTAAATTGTGTTAAACCCCACGATTTCGGATCGGACCATACTTCTATATGGTTTCATAAATGATGCATTTTTCGCTGGATTGGATGACGAAATGTAGTTATATCCGAAGTGGTGGAGTATCCAAACTTTAGCCCGGCCGAACCTAATGCCTACTTATTTATCCGGGGTAGTGGGCATCTAAAGTTCCATTTCGGATATTTTGATTAATTGTGCGGTCTTTACAGAAAGCAGGATTTATTTACTCGCCTTGCCTTAATATGTCGTATTATTTGAATAAGAAATTTCTTGGAAAATATGATTATCTTTTTTGTTCTTCTAGATCACAAAACACAAAATTCGTAGAACTATTTTAATCGAATCGCAGACAATGGACCCCTTTCAAGGACGTCCTTCAGTGTTTGTACAATATATTAAAACAAACAAAAAAATATATCAGTGCATTGTTGAAAAAAGTAAACAATTATAAGTGAATGCGTTGAATAGTCGCTTTGGTTTTTTTTGTATTGGTTTTGTTGCTCAGTTTTTGTTATTGTTATTTCACACTCGCTACTTCTTCCTCGTTTTATTATCATTGGGGATTATTTATTTTGTTTGCATTTACTTAATTGCACTTGGTATAGATTTATGACTTTATTTTTGTTTGCACTCTTTATTGCTCTTATTTTAGTTGTTGTTAATAAATATTATTAAGGATTGTGCTTTGTTTTTGTGCACTCGCGTTCTTACTCACTCACTCACTCTCTAAGTGATTTTTTTTTTGCTCTCTCGCACATTTTTACAGACAAACATTACGGTGCATTGAACAAGTGTGAATTGTGTCTGTAAGAATTTATTTTTATTTTGTTTTCAACTCTCTTTCGTTGTTTGTGCCCAGAGGAGGAGGGGACTGTAGTTTTGTTAGATAAAGCAAAGAAATTATAGGCGATTACTTTCATTTAACATCCTTTCGTTTGATGGAGAATTGCAGGAAGCACACACACACACACACACAAACATACCAAAAAGGCAACACTGCTGCTATTTTTGGGGCTGTTTTTCACTTCACGAAAACACATGCACTCACACTCGTTAAAGGATGGTGTTTTTTTTACCTACACAAACACCCTTGCCCAAAAGCTTATCTCTCACTCTCTTTCAATTCGCCTCACTATACATAGGCAATAAGGACGTGGAGGGCTCTTGTTGTCCAAATATGTATCTCACTCTTAAAATGTGTTTCTTGTATTGCACTTGTACTAGGACATTTTGCTCAGCCCAGAGAGCGAGAGCGAGAGAGAGAGTGAGAAGCGGGCAGAGAGGTATATTTGATTCTATTTCTGGTTCCCAACTGAGCGATACTGGGGGGGAGAAGATATGTGGCTCTGGTTTTTGGGGGTTTGTTGTTATTTTCCTTCGCTTGCTCTTCTTCGTTCTTGTCGAAGTACATATATCGTTGGTAGTAGTACTTTCTCAATTTTGTTTGACATTCCGCAATTTTCGTTGTACGATGTTGATGTTGTTTTGTTGGGGTTTTTCTATTCACTATATTTCGTTTTGTTTTTGTTTCTCGCTCGGCGCGGTGTAGACTACGGCGATTTCAACTGAGTTCTGTGCCTTATGGCTCGCGAATGCAGGGTTGTTGGTGTGAGTGAGTATGCGAGGACAGCGGCGACAACAAGAAGGAGTACACTTTATTTGGTTGTGTATTGTGTTTGTAATTGATTGCGTTTACTTTTTGAACTCAAATTCGTTTTTCTCTATGTACACCACCCGCGACGAGGACCGCGTTTCGATCCGCGACGACATGGCTTAACGCGACTGCTGCTATTGAGAGGACACTTCTGCTCTACTAGACCAGTGATGGTGGCTGGTGGTACAGGGTATGTATGGTCGTGTGTGTGTGCTCGGTTGTATGTGAATGCGTGCGTAAGGGTGTGCGTGTGCAAAATTTCTTTGTCGTCCTGTAAAGAACTTTTTCTTGTCCAGCTTTGGATTCGATTTTTCCTTCTTTGTTGTTTTTTCGTATGGTAGGAACACTCCCATGCAAGCAAAGAATTTTTCGCCAAAGTGTCCTTACCCAAAGGCCTGTCTTATTGGTTTTTTTGGGATCATATATTTCTGTAATTGGATATAGATTTTTTTTTTATTTCACTCTAGACTCCTTGGGGAGCAAATCCAACGCCCATTTCCTGTCACCGGAAATATAGCACATACACAGTTTTCCATCAAGGGTTCGCCTTAGACCATTCTTGAGGAGTTTAGAAAAAACGCTTAACGATTCTGGGATTATAGATTCTCGAAAAAACAGATCTGATTCCAATTGAAATGTACACTCACACACGACCAGACAGACCTACACATATGTAAGGACCAGCCTTTGGTGGATTTTCCACGCATAGACACCAAGCCATTTTTTCACTATTCTTCAATGCTACGTTTTGAACACCTTTTCCCTTATTGTCTTTAGGACAAATGGATACTTTCAAGCCGCTCTATTGGGAGCAAATATGTCTCACATATTTAATTTGATTTACCCGAATTGTTGATAATTTTATTGGTATTTAAAATTGTATTTAATGCACTAAGGTCGAGGAGAAAATATTGTAGGATTTTTTCTCTTTATAAGGTTCACCGTTCACCGTGATTTTTTTCTTTCGGTATTTCGTGTCATTCGCCGTTTTCGCAGTCGTCGGAATGAAAAAGTTTTTTATTTATGGTTGGTTTGAAAGTTGCTGTCAGTATGTGCGAAACGAAAGTTTATTTGCCACCCAACCAACATCGTTGACGTCTTAGTCGGTCGCCAGGATTCATTATTTGCTCCCTCTTTGCCATTTCGCCATAAACAACAAATGTACAATTTACTAACAACAACGACAACAAGGAGGCAACATCGGCATCGCCGTTGCCAGCGCCACCACCATCTATGAGTAGAGGGAAAACCATCAGCATTAGATATACGGTGTATAAGGAACATGAATTGTGTTGTCGCCCGCCTGGGCCGACGAGACGAGACGTGCAGTGGTTACAGCTGTGGCTCCCCGTTCTCTTTTCTCACGACGCGAATATACATTTCCTTGAGTTTTTCCATTGTGATGACGGTATCTTCTCTTTGTGTCCTCCAACAAATCCTTACAACGCACAACGAATATTTTCGCCCTGTTTCTCCGTCCGTACTTATGAGTTGCTCTCCGGTCAGTTGAAATGTACACACACAGACATACATACATACATACATACATACATACACACATACACACACACCATGTACTGTCTCTCAATCTCCCCCCAAAAGTTTTGTGTGATATCCATGTGTTGGTCATAAATCGAATTTTACTTTATGCGCCTGTATTGTCTGTCCATTTGTACGTGTCTGTTTCGAATGTTGTTACAGTGGCTTCTCGATGTGATGATTAGATATTTTACAAAATAAGAGCTATTCGTCCACTCCTCTTAGCCGTTAGTTTTTAATAAGCGGTTAAATTGGTGTTGCAGTTTTTTGTGGGTGCTATACTCTTAATTGTTATTCGGTTAATCGATTATTCATGACCATTCAAGTAATCGAACAATTGTAAATAAACAATTAATCGAATAATTTAGAACGGTTAATCGATTAATCGTATTGATGTTAAACAAGCTTAAAAACATATGAATTTCGTCATTTGTCTGCATTTCTTGACCATTTGAGCCCTATATGGGCAAAATTTCATTTGAGTAAGAGTCTTGCACAAATTCTTATCGGAATAGTAGATTTCGAGAGGATATTTCTATGCATGCTTTGTGTAGGTTTGAATTTAGGTTGAATGGGTAGCCTATAGAGCTGGCGAACAGATAATAGCACTATCGTTAGTTTTATTTTTGCGTTAGCTTTTTACATTGGTAATGTTCCTTTCGAGTTCTACAAACATACGACGAAACTATTTCTTCTAGAGGACTAGAATCTATTTCCTTGGCTTTCAGTAGATCCATTATTATACCAATTATAGGCGTCTATCGCTTTTGGACACTCTGTATAAACTGCTAACGGGGTTTCCACTAAATAGAATGGATAAGTTATAAAGGTCTGATGAATATAGGAGAAATAAGCTTTATAATTTGTTGATTTCGGAAGGGGGCGGACCCTCTTCCGTAACCCAAAAACACCACCCAAAATCAATAGTGGACCGATCGGGACAATATGGGTATCAAATGAAAGGTATTGGAAAATAGAATACGAATATTAAAATTTGGGTTTAAGTACCAATCGGGCCGCTAGAACACCGAAATTCCCCCAAACAGACATATTGAACGTTCATGTCAATATGGGTCTCAAATGAAAGGTGTTCGGCAGTAGATTACGAATCTGGCATACAAAATCAGTTTGAAGTATAGGGGGTCACCCTACCTCCCAAAAATGCCTTAAATGGGCATATGACCCATCATGACTGGAATCAAACACGGCTGAACCGATTATCTTAAAATTTTCACAGATTGTGTAAGTTTGTCTGGAAGGGAACATAGGCTATATAATTTTTAGATATCGGATGGGACGGTTGCTCCCTCTTACCCCAAAAACGCCACCCAAAACCAAAAGTGGACCTATGGGCACAATATGGTTATCAAATTAAAAATATTGGAGACTAGAAAACGAATATCGTATTAAAATTTTGGTCCAAGTACCCAGCGGGCCGCCCCAATCCCAAAACTCCTCTAAACGGATATATTCGGCGTTCTTATCAATATGGGACTCAAATGAAAAGTATTCGGCACTAGATTACAAATATGGCCAAAAAAATGGTCCAAGTAATGGGAGGTCGCCACAACCCCAAATACCCCCTAATGGGCATATTAGTCGACAATGGCTATATGAGACTCAAATGAAAGGTATTTAGGAGTAGATTACAATATAACATTAAAATATGCGTTCAAGTCCAGGTGGCTCTTTTCCTCCTAAAAATACGTCAAATAAGTTAATTGCCCCATAATGACAATATGAGACTCAAATGAAAGGTATTTGAGAGTAGAATACGAATTTGATATCCAATTTTGAAGCCAAGTGTTTGGGGGGATATGAATTTCAGTTTAGGGGGTGCTTTAGAGCGTCACCCCTTAAACTGAACTTCATATCCGACTATGGCAAATTGGAGCTCAAATCAACGGTATTTGGGGGTATTTTCGGGGCAATGTAGCGATGGCCGCCCCAGCCCCAAAACACCTTCCAAACGGTTCATATTTACCGACCATGGCAATATGGGGCTTAAATTAGAGGGATTTGGGAATGTTGCACGAATTTGATATCCATATTTGAGTCGAAGTATCTGAGCTGCCATCGCTCCCTTGAAAAGAACTTCTCATTACCCTAATTTTTAAAAACACCAGATCTCGGATATTGGTGATGCGATTCGTTCAAAATTTTTTTCTATTCTTACCGTCACCAAGGAGTGTAAGAAGGAGATTAAAGCCCTCTCTGAGGGTGGTACAATCCGCATCGTTTGAGTGCCGGGCCATAACGGAGTAAGGGGGAATGAAAGGGCACACGATATGGCAGTGAAGGCCAGAGGACTGCCGTCGATAAACTTGGTTAACCCCAAGCCTTTCAGGTCGACACAGTCCGATTTAAGCGCGTGGTCGACAAACGCATGCAATACTGTGGAACAGTCGGTAGGACGGCGAAAATCTAATGGGGTGATCCGGATCGTGCGAGGACGAGGCTATTACTGAAAGGAAGTAAGAAGGAGGTCAGTATAGCTTTTGGTGTCATAACGGGACACATAAGAGCTCACTTATGCAAAATCGGTGCGGCAAGTGATGGCATGTGGGGAAAATGATGAGACGTTGGAGCATTTCCCAAAAATTAAAAATTTTTTCTTCGAGGTTACTTTTTAGTTTTTAAAGCGCACAACAAGCCGATTACTGGCTTAGGTGTATGTCCATAGTGGCATGTGGCAGATTAATATGTCACCAAAAACAAAACATGGTTTTGATTGTTGTAGTCTGGTGCATCGGGGGCCGCCCAAAACCCGCCAAATGGATATTTACAATCACGACAATTCAGCGTCATAGGCGGACATATGCTACAATGGCACGAGTTCGATATTCACGTTCAGAGCGAAGTGTCCCCACCCTTAAAAGATATTGGAGAGTTAAAGAAGGCGCAGCGGAGCGTGCCCGGTTTGGCTAGCAAGTCATTAAATTTTAAATGGTAAAGAATTCATACAAGTACATACATATTTAAAAAATAGTTTGAGATACAGATGTTTCATACAAAATGAATCTTCTTCTTGAACAGTCAATCAAATAATTAAACTTAATCTATGTGCAACATTGTCATCTCTATAAGCCGATCTGACACACATCGCATACATATGTTGAGTCACAACGAGTTTTTTTTGGTAATTGTATATAATTTTGTTATAACTTTGAAAGTGTATTATTTTAATAATAAAATCTTATCTAATCTTAATCAATAAAGTTAAATTTTTTGTTGAATGACTTGCTTTTTTGATAAAATCTATTGGATTTACCAAAAGTTCCATATGTAAGGAGTCAAGATTTAGTTTTTTAATAGAAAGCCTTCAAAATAAAGACAAAATAACAAAAATGAACGAGTTTGTCCTATATTTGCTAATTTTCCTATATCCGTCGATATTTTCACTTTATTAGAATAGAAACAAGTAAAAGCGTGCTAAGTTCGGCCGGGCCGAATCTTATATACCTTCCACCATGGATCGCATTTGTCCAGTTCTTTTCCCGGCATCTCTTCTTAGGCAAAAAAGGATATAAGAAAAGATTTGCTCTGCTGTGAGAGCGATATCAGATATGATCCGGTTTGGACCTCAATTAAATTATATGTTGGAGGCCTGTGTAAAATGTCAGCCAATTCGAATAAGAATTACGCCCTTTGTGGGCTCAAGAAGTAAAATAGAGAGATCGATTAATATGGAAGCTGTATCAGGCTATAGACCGATTCAGACCATAATAAACACGTTTGTTGATGGTCATGAGAGGATCCGTCGTACAAAATTTCAGGCAAATCGGATAATAATTGTGACCTCTAGAGGCTCAAGATGCCAGATCGGTTTATATGGCAGCTATATCAGGTTATGAATCGATTTGAACCTTATTTGACACAGTTGTTGAAAGTAAGAATAAAATACGTCATGCTAAATTTTAGCCAAATCGGATAGGAATTGCGCCCTCTAGAAGCTCAAGAAGCCCCAGATCGGTTTATATGACAGCTATATCAGGTTATGGACCGATTTGAACCATACTTGGCACAGTTGTTGGATATCATAACTAAACACGTCGTGCAAAATTTCATTTCAATCGAATAAGATTTGCGCCCTCTAAACGCCCAAGAAGTCAACACCCAGGATCGGTTTTTATGGCAGCTATATCAAAACATGGGCCGATATGGCCCATTTACAATACCAACCGACCTACACTAATAAGAAGTATTTGTGCAAAATTTCAAGCGGCTAGCTTTACTCCTTCGGAAGTTAGCGTGCTTTCGACAGACGGACGGACGAACAGACGGACGGACATGGCTAGATCGACATAAAATGTCGCGACAATCAAGAATATATATCCTTTATGGGGTCTTAGACGAATATTTCGAGTAGTTACAAACAGAATAGTGGAGGGTATAAAAGGCAAGGACGGACTAAAGTCGGGCATAGCCGACCTTTTGATACCTTACATCGAATTACTTATGCATGCTAAGCCGTTTAGATTAAAATTTGTTAAAATTCGAAATAAACAGTATCGACCAAAATCCGTATATTTTGTGGGAGTCATAAAGGAAATCGGTGTGTAAACTATCGATAAGATCGGTTGGTTATTGCGTTTGCCAAAGCTCCAAAAGAGGTATTTGATCGATGCATACATATGGAAGCTACATCTAAATCTGAGCCAATTTCTTAGATATTCTCGTGATCAGATCTGTCTTAAGGGGAACATTCGTTCCAAATTTTGTGGGGATCGGTATACATATATATCGAAAGAGGGTATAAATGGAAGCTTTACCCAATTCCCCGCCGGTTTCAACCAAAATAAGCACACATAGTAAAAGTCATTAATTAAGACATTGCTCAACATTTTGAGAAAGTTAGTTAGGCAATAAGCAAGGGTAACAAGGGCTCTATTAAAAATCGGGGGATACATATATATGGCTATATCTAAATTTGAACCAATTTCTATGACTTCTCACATATTAATGAGTGCTGTGCGATTAAAATTTGAGCTCAATATCGCCAGCATTAAGAGGGCAGGGGTTAGGTTAGGATGGGTTGGAAAGAGGTTGTGGGTATTGATCCGGCCCATGCCACTATGAATATAGACCTAAGCCAGTGATCGACTTGTTGTGCGCTTTAAATACTAAAAGAAACCTCCAAAAAGAAAATCTAGTCAGGAACACCGTGTTACTTACCAAATCCCTAACTGTATTCCATACCACGCCCCTAAGTTTGTTCATGTCTAGTATTGGGTCCCCATCTCAGTCCCGGTCTCTTAGCCGCGAAAGCCGTGCAAAGTCATAGGAAATGATAATGTTTACTATATTTTTGTCCCGATATATGATAAGGTCCGATCCTTCTGTCAACTGTAAAAACCCTTTGAGTTCTCAAAAAATAAAACTGGAACTCCCACATTGATAAAATACTTTGGTTACCCCAAGTGGTCTTTAATTACATGGACTTTTTTTTGCGCCGTAGGATTCAGGTCTCTACGGCCATTTTACTAAAAATGCCAATGCGCTGCAAAATGGCCATCTCTTCTCTTGTTGGAAAGTGCTTTCTAAGCCCTATAAAACACATGCATGTTTGCCTAATATCTCTTATTGCTGTGGAGATATTTGCCATGATTTTTTACTGAGGCCGACCTCGTGTCTAATGAACCTATTTGAATCTAACTACTGACTTAAATAGCTTATAACAAGTAAAAGCGTGCTAAGTTCGGCCGGGCCGAATCTTATATACCCTCCACCATGGATCGCATTTGTCGAGTTCTTTTCCCGGCATCTCTTCTTAGGCAAAACAGGATATAAGAAAAGATTTGCTCTGCTATTAGAGCGATATCAAGATATGGTCCGGTTTGGACCACAATTAAATTATATGTTGGAGACCTGTGTAAAATGTCAGCCAATTCGAATATGAATTGCGCCCTTTGTGGGCTCAAGAAGTAAAATAGAGAGATCGATTTATATGGGAGCTGTATCGGCCTATAGACCAATTCAGACCATAATAAACACATATGGTAATGGTCATGAGAGAATCCGTCGTACAAAATTTCAGGCAAATCGGATAATAATTGCGACCTCTAGAGGCTCAATAAGTCAAGATCCCAGATCGGTTTATATGGCAGCTATATCAGGTTATGAACCGACTTGTACTTTATTTGACATAGTTGTTGAAAGTAACAATAAAAAACGTCTTGCGAAATTTCAGCCAAATCGGATAGAAATTGAGCCCTCTAGAAGCTCAAGAAGTCAAGTCCCCAGATCTGTTTATATGACAGCTATATCAGGTTATGAACCGATTTGAACCATATTATGCACAGTTGTTGGATATCATAACAAAATACTACGTGCCAAAATTTATTCAAATTGGATAAGAATTGCGCCCTCCAGAGGCTCAAGAAGTCAAGACCCAAGATCGGTTTATATGACAGCTATATAAGGTTATGAACCGATTTGAACCATACTTGGCACAGTTGTTGGATATCGTAACAAAACACGTCGTGCAAAATTTCATTCCAATCGGATAAGAATTGCGCACTCTAGAGGCTCAAGAAGTCAAGACCCAAGATCGGTTTATATGGCAGCTATATCAGGTTATGAACCGATTTGAACCATACTTGGCACAGTTGTTGGATATAATAACAAAACACGTCGTGCAAAATTTCATTCCAATCGGATAAGAATTGCGCACTCTAGAGGTTCAATGAGTCTAGACCCAAGATCGGTTTATATGGTAGCGATTTGAACCATACTTGACACAGTTGTTGGATATTATAACAAAACACGTCGTGCAAAATTTCTTCCCAATCGGATAAGAATTGCGTACTCTAGAGGCTCAAGAAGTCAAGACCCAAGATCGGTTTATATGGCAGCTATATCAGGTTATGAACTGATTTGAACCATACTTGGCACAGTTGTTTGATATAATAACAAAACACGTCGTGCAAAATTTCATTCCAATCGGATACGAATTGCGCACTCTAGAGGCTCAAGAAGTCAAGACCCCAGATCGGTTTATATGCCAGCTATATCAGGTTATAAACCGATTTGAACCATACTTGGCACAGTTGTTGGATATAATAACAAAACACGTCGTGCAAAATTTCATTCCAATCGGATAAGAATTGCGCACTCTAGACGCTCAAGTAGTCAAGACCCAAGATCGGTTTATATGGCAGCTATATCAAAACATGGACCGATATGGCCCATTTACAATACCAACCGACCTACACTAATAAGAAGTATTTGTGCAAAATTTCAAGCGGCTAGCTTTACTCCTTCGGAAGTTAGCGTGCTTTCGACAGACAGACGGACGGACGGACGGACGGACGGACAGACGGACGGACATGGCTAGATCGACATAAAATTTCACGACGATCAAGAATATATATACTTTATGGGGTCTCAGACGAATATTTCGAGTAGTTACAATCAGAATGACGAAATTAGTATACCCCCCATCTTATGGTGGAGGGTATAAAAATGTACAATAATTTTGCTGTACTAAAGGGTGATTTTTTTGAGGTTAGAATTTTCATGCATTAGTATTTGACAGATCACGTGGGATTTCAGACATGGTGTCAAAGAGAAAGATGCTCAGTATGCTTTGACATTTCATCATGAATAGACTTACTAACGAGCAACGCTTGCAAATCATTGAATTTTATTACCAAAATCAGTGTTCGGTTCGAACGTTACGGTGAATGAACACATTTCGAACCGAACACTGATTTTGGTAATAAAATTCAATGATTTGCAAGCGTTGCTCGTTAGTAAGTCTATTCATGATGAAATGTCAAAGCATACTGAGCATCTTTCTCTTTGACACCATGTCTGAAATCCCACGTGATCTGTCAAATACTAATGCATGAAAATCCTAACCTCAAAAAAATCACCCTTTAGTTTACAATATCCGTCTCTTCTGTCAAAATTAATGCGAGTTCTAAATTCAAAAATTGTAAAACTAAGTGGTGCTATGTGTATTGTTGTTGTGGCGCGTGCATTGTTTTGCATTTGTCCTGAACAGCGAAAGCTATACTGGACTCCTTTTTAATTCTTTTCTGTAACAGCTTTGCCATCTGACGATCTGGACCTCTCCATAAGATTTTCGTCGTCCTAGCGACCGTTTTTTTGTACGCCGCCAACGCCATTAATTTGGACTGCGTCGTGTGTCCTGTGGTCTTCATTGCCAAATTGTCTGCTATTTCATTCCCCCTTTTTCCTCTATGGCCCGGCACCGAAACAATGTGAATTGTGCCATCCTCACTCAAAGAGGGCGTTAATCTCCTTCGTACACTCCAAGACTGGTCGGTTGTTATTGCCCCGATGTCCTCGCGTGAACACCACCTCACACACTCCGTGATCGCCTGGATCTTCGCTTGAAGGACCGTATTAGGGTCAGGCATATGAAAATAGATTTCAGTCCCTGGGTTCTCAATATAAACCCCCAGGCTCACTCTGGCCTACAGCTTTGATTCATCTGTGTAGCATGAAATTCCATATGGTAATAGCAGAGTTCCGTCAATCGAAGACTGTGCCGTTGACACCAATGACTCGCACTCGACCCTAAGTGTCCTCTCAGGTATTCGATCGGAAACCTCTTCCATTGTTTCCAGGTTTCCCGTCGTCGCCTCGATTATACAGCTGAGGCGTTAGTATGTATTGGTCTAATCACGCTTCTGTAGAGCCGGTAGACTATCCTCGGGTTCAGGTCCCATTTCGAGCCTACAGCACGTCTAAGCTTCATGTCCAAGATCACTCCTTAGTATTTGACCCTGTCAGACATCGAAATCGTTCAACTGAAAAAACGTGGTGTGTCAAATTGGCCCACCTTCGTCTTCCTCGTGAACAAGCAGATTTCAGCCTTCTCTGGGTTAACATTGAGACCCTAGGTCAAGCCCGGTCGCATGCCATCTACAAGACCATTATGGTCATTCTGCAAAGCTTATTCAGATCCTTACGCAGCATCCGCAATAGGTTATTTATGCTGGTAACCCGTCGTAGTGGCGAAAGAATGCCCCCTCACCCCCTTTGCGTGCGTTGTGCCACTTTCTCCGATATTTTTATGTAATGGAATCCACTATTTATCCACCTGTTACTTAGCATTTGATTTATCCAGTCTCTAAGCATCGGGTGCACCTGGTACTGATCTAAGAATTGGATCAGTGTGTCGTCTGAACGTTGTTAAAAGGACCCTCTGATTTCAAATCGCCAATGTGTACACCTTGGTATGGTGGTATGGCATCTTAATCCCCAATATAACTTCTTAACACCCAAGAAATACCTAATATCTGTAATCATTGGCCGATTTACTTTCTTAATAATAATCATCATATAAAAAGAGCTACGAATATTGTGGAAGAGTTTTAGGTCATGGTCTTAGGTGCGGAAAAATAAAACATTGGGTGATAGTATTAGATCAGAAGGGTAAAGCCCGAAAAGAATTTAAAGCTCTCATACCAAACTCTTGTAATTCGCTTTTAATATAATATTGATAGAGGGTGGGTCAACCAATGGCTGATTGGCCATTGATTGGCTCTTGTATGAGTGTCCAAGAATGTAGTGGATATTCAAAGCTCAGCCTTGTCGAATTTAGGCATGTTTACGTGAAATATGCACGTTTGAAAATATGCATAGTTTATAATATACTGGCTAATTTTTAGCTCATAAATTTTACTACACTACCAAAGACGTCCAAAAACTTGCCCAAGGTTACGAAATCATTTTTATATGTATTCTACTCTTATACCCTAAATACTTGCCTTAAATTTGGGTATCCGATTCGTATTCTAAACTCGTTGACCTTTCATTTGTGTTCCATATGGCGCCAGTAGGCCTTCACGTCCGTTTGGTGATATTTTTCTGAAGGAGTTGATCCCCCAGACACTTAGTTCTCATTTTATTTTATCCATTGTAAAACATTTTCGATCATTAAGCTCATCTTGAAAGGGACATTCGCACATCATTCGAAAAATGATAATCGCCCTAACAGGCAAAACAAAATTAAAAACAAATCGAATTTAAAACAAGATATGGTCCGGCTCGGACCACAATTAAATTATATGTTGGAGACCTGTATAAAATTTCAGCCAATTCGTATAAGAATTGCGCCCATTGGGGCTCACGAAGTAAAATAGAGAGAACGATTTATATGGGATCTGTATCGGGTTATAGACCGATTAAGACCATAATAAACACGTTTGTTGATGGTCATGAGAGGATCCGTCGTACAAAATTTCAGGCAAATCGGATAATAATTGTGACCTCTAGAGGCTCAAGATGCCAGATCGGTTTATATGGCAGCTATATCAGGTTATGAATCGATTTGAACCTTATTTGACACAGTTGTTGAAAGTAAGAATAAAATACGTCATGCTAAATTTTAGCCAAATCGGATAGGAATTGCGCCCTCTAGAAGCTCAAGAAGCCCAAGATCGGTTTATATGGCAGCTATATCAGGTTATTAACCGATTTGAACCTTATTTGACACAGTTGTTGAAAGTAAAAATAAAATACGTCATGCAAAATTTTAGCCAAATCGGATAGGAATTGCGCCCTCTAGAAGCTCAAGAAGTCAAATCCCCAGATCTGTTTATATGACAGCTTTATCAGGTTATGGACCGATTTCAACCATACTTGGCACAGTTGTTGGATATCATAACGAAATACTTCGTGCAAAAATTCATTCAAATCGGATAAGAATTGTGCCCTCTAGAGTCTCAAGAAGTCAAGACGCAAGATCGGTTTATATGGCAGCTATATCAGGTTATGGACCGATTTAAACCATACTTGGCACAGTTATTGGGTATCATAACAAAACACGTCGTGCGAAATTCCATTCTAATCGGATAAGAATTGCGCCCTCTAGAGGCTCAAGAAGTCAAGACCCAAGATCGAATTATATGGCAGCTATATCAGGTTATGGACCGATTTGAACCATATTTGGCACAGTTGTTGGATATCATAGCAAAACACGTCGTGCAAAATTTCATTCCAATCGGATAAGAATTGCGCACTCTAGAGGCTCAAGAAGTCAAGACCCAAGATCGGTTTATATGGCAGCCATATCAAAACATGGACCGATGTGGCCCATTTACAATACCAACCAACCTACACTAATAAGAAGTATTTGTGCAAAATTTCAAGCGGCTAGCTTTACTCCTTCGGAAGTTAGCGTGCTTTCGACAGACAGACGGACGGACAGACGGACGGACATTGCTAGATCGACATAAAATGTCGCGACGATCAAGAATATATATACTTTATGGGGTCTCAGACAAATATTTCGAGTAGTTACAAACAGAATGACGAAATTAGTATACCCCCCATCTTATGGTGGAGGGTATAATTAGCTTAAATTTGATTTTTTGAGAAGATCGATTGATAAATAGGTTAGCAAAGACCTTAAAAGTGAAAATCGGGAGATGCATATAGATGAGATATATATCTAAAACTGAACAAATTTCATCAGTCATCGGAAGAGTTATAAGATTTTGTGCAGATCGGGTAACAAATTACTAAATGATTGATTTTTATTCAAAATCGGATGCAAATATATATGGGAGCTATATCTAAATCTGAACCTTTGTGCCAATTTTCGTTTGAATCGATTAACAAATGACCAAAATATTGCAATCCTAGTCCAAATCAGACGAACATATATATGGCAGCTCTATCTAAATCTGAAGCGATTTCTATGAAATTTACCAATGATGTCGAGACTTAAAAGAGAATACCTCGTGCAAAATTTCGTGAGAATTGGTTTCTAATAAAGATATAATTGCAATTTAAGTCAAATCGGACGAACATATATACGGCAGCTTTATGTAAATCTAAACCGATTTCTATGAAAATCACCAATAGTCTCGAGATTTATAAGAGAATCACTCGTGAAAATTTTCGTGAGAATCGGTTTATAAGTAACGAAATAATTGCTGTTTTAGTCTAAATCGGACGAGCATATATATGGAAGCCAGGGACGTAGCCAGGATTTTATTTTGGGGAGGGGGCCCATTTTTTCAAAATCGAAAATTGCCAAAATTCTTGTTACTTTGAAATTAGTAAGGATACCTCAATTTTTTTTTAAATTGTGGTAGCTGTTGGGTTCAGGAACTGACACATCGGCGATGACATTTGCTCATAAAGTCAGAGCTAAATGTTACACTGATTGCTAACACAGTGCAAATATCGTTTGGAAGTTGCATTAATGGCTTCGAACGCTAGACAATGACAACAGCTCTTCCTTCGTGTGCCCAGATTCGCATTAACGACGACAAATACCTAAGAATAGAGCTAGAAAAATTCATGCTCGATTTAGGAATGAGGTATCGTTATGAAACTTGGGTTGGCGTAAAGTAGACGACTGAAACAGTTACAACAATTTTCCGCTTCATGTTTTAGGGAAAATTAGCTTCTCAAAAGTCCCAAAAATCAAACGATAACATTTCTCAAAATTCTTAGGAGTGAAATTTCTGGAACCCGTTTTAATGTCTTGTTGCATTTGATGGTTCTATAAAAAAATAAATTTATGGTAATAATCCTACATCTTTTGACATCAGATTATATTGTATGCCAAAATCATTAAATCCAGTTTTCTTCCCAAAACGGAAAATGGTTTTTTGTTGTAGAGGTTAAGGAAATCAGAAGAAAAAACATTTTGAAAGTTTTAGTGCCTAAATGTACGAATTAAAAAAAAAAAAACTCTAGTCGGCCGATAAATATTGTCAATGTGTAACTGTATCGCAGTTTTGAGATCTTTAGTACAATCCATAAATAAAGAACCATTTTGTATGTTTCAGCACCTAATTATACAAATTTAAGATGCTAATGCTAAGATGTACCTGCATCCCTAATTTCACAAAAGTAGCTTAGTCTGTAAATAAAGTACCACTTTGTACGTTTTAGTACCAAAATGAACGAATATTAACAAAATCTGCTAGTTGTCCGGTACATACCGCCAAGATGTACCTGTATCCCAAATTTCGGATCTGTAGCTCAATCTATAAAGAAAGTACTTCATAGTACCAATTAGAGCACTTAAGTACTTTCAATTCCAATCCTGGTACGATTTCAAAATTTATATTTAGTACAACTTATTGTATATTTGTCAAGACATCGATAATTTTTAGCAATTTTTTTAATTTTACCCTTCTCCTTTAAAAGTAAATGAGCTATTTCGTACCTTTTGGTACCAAAATGTACGATTTGTTAAAAAATCGCTTAATCAGCTTACATATATATCTTAGTAGAATCTACATGTTTAATTTCAGAGCTCTAGTTCAATCCGTAAAGAAAATATGAAATGGTACCAAATATGGTACTTAACGTACGTTTCTTCCGTTTCCATGACTAGTTTTCATATTTTTTTCTATCTACTCACTTTACTTCGTAACAACAATCATTTAAGCCAAATTTCGAAGTTCTAACTCTACCCATTTGCCCTAAACAAAGTTTACCTATTTCGTACTTTTTTTTTTCTAAATGTCCAAAAACTCTTTTTGCGTCCCAATTTAGGTTGCCACAGTGTACCTAAATTCCAAAATTCAAAGCTCTAGCTCTATTAACAAACAAGGTCCAAACAGCACCAATTGCGGTCTAAACGTACAATTTTTCCCACCTCCGGTACTATTTTAGGAAATATTTGTCACCAGTTTTTTTTTTTTGGAAAATCATAATTCTAGCCTCATCCGTTTGCGCTGGGTAAAAAGTCAACATTTCGTACTTGTTAGTACCCACATTCGAGCCAAATTTCATGACTCTAGCTTTAGCCGTTTGAGCTGGGAGTTGATCAGTCAGTTAGTCAAACAGACAATCACTCGTTTTTATATATGGGCATAAAATGTCATCAAAATTGATCAACTGAATCGAGGGTCAGGCGTAAATTTAGTCTTTAAAAATATTTGTTGAAATTTGTCTACAGAAAAAATTTTTAGGAAAATCTTCTTTGGGGCAGATAAGCATACTTTAAAAATATGTATGCAAAATTAAATCTTATGGTTAGGTTGTCTTTAGAGAGTTTTTCGCTGAAAGCTAGTCTTTAAAAAATTTCATTCATTCTTAAGAAAAAATTTAATATATATTTTTTTTAATTTTTCTTAGAAAAAATTTTAAAGAAATTTTCTTCCTTAAAAAAATAATTTTCAGTGGGTCCGGCCTTGCTGAAGCTTTGTCATACGAGAATATTACGCTGAAATTCTGTCTGTCTGAAAAATATCATTAAATTTTTTTTTCATAAAATTTCTTAAAAAATTTTCTTTCACTAAGAAATTCATTAAAAACTTCGTCCTTAAGAAACATAATTAGAAGGCGGCTCTGGCCTATGCAAAATGTTGTATTTGTAGAATATTATAAATATGAAATTTTGTCATTATATAAAATGTTGACGAAATTTTTGTTTAGAATAAATTTAACTTAATTTTTCCTTTAGACAAAATCATTTTTTGGGTGAGGGGGGCTCGTGCCCAAGGGCCCCCCTGGCTACATCCCTGATGTAAGCTATATCTAAATCTGAGCCGATTTCTATGAAATTCTCCAATAATGTCAAGACTTATAAGGGAACCCCCTTTGCAAAATTTCGTGAGAATCGGTTAACAAATGACGATATAATTACAATTTTAGTCCAAATCGGGCTAACATATATATAGGGGCTACATCGAAATCTAAACCGATGTTTTTCCAATTTCAATAGGCTTCGTCCCTAGGCCCAGGAAAATGCTTGTGCCAAATTTGAAGGCGATCGGATGAAAATTGCGACCTGTACAAAAATTAACATGGACAGACGGACTGACAGAGGGACATAGCTTAATCGAATCAGAAACTGATTCTGATTCGATCGGTATACTTATCTCTCTTACTTCTGGGTATTACAAACAAATTCACTAAGTTATAATACCCTGTACCACAATAGTGGTGAAGGGTATAAATATCAAATTTATGCTGTACTAACAATGACCTTAGTTTGAGTCCCATATTGTTGCGGTCGGTCTACACCTCAAATTTAAGGGTTTTATGGCATTGTGGCGTCCACCAAGTTACTTTGTTACCATAAAATTGATATCAGACTCGTACTTTACTATCAAATGCAAATGAAGGCCAAACGGCCTACATATCAAGTTGAGCGTTCTTGGGGTTGAAGCGGCCTCGGATTGCGTAGTCTACTTTCTAAGACCATTCATTTAAGACTCAATTTGTATTGTTGGACATCGATCTCTGTTTTGGGGTTTTTCATTAAACATCTTTGAGCGTGAAGCGTTTTCCATACACTTGAGGCTAAATTTGTATCTTTTTCTTAAATGCCTTTCGTTTGATACCCATATTGCCCCAATCGGTAAACACGTCCTGTTGTCCCCATCCACGTGGGATTAAACTTGTACCTCAAATACGTAATCTACACTTAAATTACTTTCATTTGAATTTGTGGCTTTGTGATTCTCGGAATACCATAAGGTTCCAAGCAAAATGTCGCGTAAAGTGCATCCATTTCCGGGTCCAGGTCCAATAACCAAAGTGTTTTGAATAATAACACACACTTGCTCAGCTTTTATAAGTTCTTTGCTATGCTATTCTTTGAATAGAAAGCATTGAATATGATCTCAAGCTGAACGATTTTCGAAAAACCAATTTTTGCCGGGGGGCAAAACTCTTCATTATCTGAAAATTTTATGAAAATTGGTTCAGCTGTGTTTGATCTTAAGTTAACCAAGCGCAACACTTTCGCTAATAGTGCTAAATTTTTCGATACTATCGAGAGTAAAATCGATAGTATCTACCAGCCCACCATGAATTCACTATGAGGCTAGTCTGGCCCATTGTGATATACTAGTGAGAAAAAAGTGTGAGTGAAAAGATAAACAAGTGTAAAATGCAGTCTCGTTTGTTCTTAGTCATCAAAAAAAATAGGATTTTTTAAATTTGTAAACGTCGAAGATTTCTGCCTTCAGAAATTATGGCACATATCATTTATTTTTGACAAATTCGCGAAGCGAACAAGATATAATATAAAAACACCACTTGTCTTGTAAGCTGACACAATCATCAAAAAAATCGAAGTTATTCTATAAGGGACCTCGTTTTTTGTGGTAAGTCCGAACAGAGTTTCGATTAACGACTGCTTTTGGTAGAGAAGATTTAACCTCACAAATGTTGCCGGCGTTAGTAAGGGGGATAACAATTGTGAAACATTTTCTGTGGTTCAGGCCGGGATTTGAAACCAAGCGTTCAGCGTTAACCTCGGACATGATAACCGCGCCACGGCTATTTATTTTCATTATTCATTACTACTGTAAATATTTGCAAATAAATGGTTAAAATCTCTTGGTGAAGATAAACCTTGCAAAGACTTGGCAAATTTTCCGGGCTTGCCGGACATAACATGATTTTACTGGTTATAAATTCGAATTCAAACATTTATTTCATTTATTTTAGCACATCATGGTACATATGTTTATACGTATGTACACGGCCGTCAAACATTTTCGCGTTCTTCCATATCGTTTAATAAGTCGAGTGTGTACTGTGTGGCTCTTCTCGCGATGCTTTACGGTTTGTTATGCTTTTCCGTTGGTGTTTATGAGCATGTAAGTTGGGGGGTTTTGCGCGCACACGTTAGTAAATATTATTTGGTAAGCTCAGTGTAGGAATAAAGAGTAGAAAATCTAGGAGTGCGTGTTTGATTTCCATCAATCCTCTCTCACACATGCTCTCCCAATCGGCCGTTTTATTTCTCACCATTCAACGTTAGATATAGACAGTGTTCCGTAGATGGTGCCGTTCAAGTGTATGAGGGGGAGTTTGGGTACTTGGGTCTGGCAAGTTCTGTTTCATTTAATTTTCATGTTTTTCATGGTCCTTACACTCTCTTTCAGGTTTATTTGTGTTTCGATGTTGGCCTTAAGGGGTGATTTTTATTTTGTTCGCTTCGTTTACCTCTCTGAGTGGATGTCATTTCTGCTGCTTCTTTTGTTTCGCTTTGGTTAGATTTAATAGAGCCTTTGTTCGAAGATAGTTTCAATGTTGGTCCTTTTGTGTATTTTGTTTATTTCATTTTGGCCTCTAGTTTGCACCAGCATGGTGATACTTTTCTTTTTAATCATGTACAATTTGAAATCTTCTACAATATCTACTAGCACTGTGGCCCTGTTAATTGCTTCAATTAATTTATAAGGTTGGAAAGTAACTGTATTTTACTTGGGCAAGTATTTTTGAAATCGCATTGCTATGGAAAAAAAGGCGCCATGACAGTGGTCCCCAAACAAATACCACACATATTGAAAAAGGAAATAAACCCCAAAATTTGGACTGATTTTGCTTTATGAAAAAGGAGCCCAATACCAATGCACCCAATAATATGCTTATACGCCTCAAAAAAAAAAAAAATGCAATTTGTGCCTCAGAATTAGGTCGGGGTCAAATTTCGTTTTAGAATTTGGGATGTATTTTCATATTAGAATTTCACCTCAAACATTAACACAAAAAAGACCCAATAGTTTTCATAATCACCCCAATAGTAGTTGCGTACAGTGTACATTTGGGGTTTAAATCCATAAAACAATTTGGGTTGTAATTTTATAGAAGATTTAACGAACTTGAAAGTTAACTGAATTTTGAGAAGAATGAGTTAAAATGATTGAAAAATAAGAAGAATATATATAAAAGTATAAGATAGCATTTTTTATTGACAAAACCTGCCGTAACCAAAAATTGCTTTTGAATTTGTTTTTTTTTTCTTAATTTGGTGAAAGCGCCGAAGGTGGAATAAATTTTTTAAAACCCCGCAATTTGTTTGTGTTTGAAAGCGCTGCTAGTGTATATTTTCTAGTGTATTTTTTCGAAAACCGTGCTATTTTGAAAAATATTTTCAAAAAAAAGCGCGATTCGTTTTTATAAAAAATGACGTGGTTTAGAATATACGTACGAAGGCGGCGTATTCTATTAGTAAAAAAATCTAACATATTTTTTTAAATCGCGCGATTTTTTTAATATATTTTTCACCATTTTTGAGATGTGTTACAAAGTGCCGCAGGGAAAAATATTTTCCAAATTGATCGATTTTGGAAAATATATTAAATTTTTTAATACCCACCACCGAAGGATGGGGGTATATTCATTTTGTCATTCCGTTTGCAATGCATCGAAATATCCATTTCCGACCCTATAAAGTATATATATTTTTGATCAGCGTAAAAATCTAAGACGATCTGGACATGTTCGTCCGTCTGTCTGTTGAAATCACTCTACAGTCTTCAAAAATTGAGATATTGAGCTGAAACTTTGCACAGGTTCTTTTTTGTCCATAAGCAGGTTAAGTTCGAAGATGGGCTATATCGGACTATATCTTGATATAGCCCCCATATAGACCGATCCTCCGATTTAGGGTCTTAGGCCTATAAAAGCCACATTTATTATTCGATTTTGCTGAAATTTGGAACAGTGAGTTGCGTTAGGCCCGTCGACATCCTCCGTCAATTTGGACCAGATCGGTCCAGATTTGGATATAGCTGCCATATAGACCGATACTCCGATTTAGGGTCTTACGCCCATAAAACCCACATTTATTATCCGATTTTGCTGAAAATTAGGACAGTGGGTTGTGTTAGGCCTTTCGACATATTTCGTCAATTTGTTCCAGATCGGTCCAGATTTAGGGTCTTACGCTCACAAAAGCCACATTTATTATCCGATTTTGCTGAAATTTGGGACAGTGAGTTGTGTTAGACCTTTCGACATCCTCCGTCAATTTGGACCAGATTGCTCCAGATTTGGATATAGCTGCCATATAGACCGATTCTCCGATTTAGGGTCTTAGGCCCATAAAAGCCATATTTATTATCCGATTTTGCTGAAATTTGGGACAGTGAGTTTTTTTAGGCCTTTTGACATCTTTCGTCAATTTGTTCCAGATCGTTCCATATTTAGATATAGCTGCCACATAGACCGATCCTCCGATTTAGGGTCTTAGGCCCATAAAAAACACATTTATTTTTCGATTTTGCTCAAATTTGGGACAGTGAGTTAAGTTAAGCCCCTTGACATAAAGGGTGATTTTTTTGAGGTTAGGATTTTCATGCATTAGTATTTGACAGATCACGTGGGATTTCAGACATGGTGTCAAAGAGAAAGATGCTCAGTATGCTTTGACATTTCATCATGAATAGACTTACTAACGAGCAACGCTTGCAAATCATTGAATTTTATTACCAAAATCAGTGTTCGGTTCGAAATGTGTTCATTCACCGTAACGTTGCGTCCAACAGCATCTTTGAAAAAATACGGTCCAATGATTCCACCAGCGTACAAACCACACCAAACAGTGCATTTTTCGGGATGCATGGGCAGTTCTTGAACGGCTTCTGGTTGCTCTTCACTCCAAATGCGGCAATTTTGCTTATTTACGTAGCCATTCAACCAGAAATGAGCCCCATCGCTGAACAAAATTTGTCAAAATTTGAACACATTTCGAACCGAACACTGATTTTGGTAATAAAATTCAATGATTTGCAAGCGTTGCTCGTTAGTAAGTCTATTCATGATGAAATGTCAAAGCATACTGAGCATCTTTCTCTTTGACACCATGTCTGAAATCCCACGTGATCTGTCAAATACTAATGCATGAAAATCCTAACCTCAAAAAAATCACCCTTTACATCTGCATTATGGCACAGATCGGTTCAGATTTGGATATAGCTGCCATAAAAAGCGCATTTATTATCCGATTTCGCTGAAATTTGAGACAGT